>NC_042617.1:261395240-261704603 GCF_901001135.1 Rhinatrema bivittatum | reverse complement strand
TGAAAATTAGCAATGTTAAAATGTACAGAAATGGCAGAAAACTATGTTTTTCCAATTAACCCATGAATACAAGATGGACAATATTTCTGAGATCACTACTCTAAGGGCATATGTATAAACTGGAATATGCGTATTAATGCCCTCTTGTGAATGCTCAAAATAATGAACTATGCAGTAGGGGTGTGCATTCGTTTTCGACGTATTGGCAATCCGCAACGTATATGTCCCTATTCGTTGTATTCGTGGGGTCACAAAACGTATGGCGAACCCCCACGAATACAACGTATCTAACGAATAAACTCCCCACCCTCCTGACCCTCCCAAGACTTACCAAAAGTCCCTGGTGGTACAGCGGGGGTCCTGGAGCGATCTCCTGCACTCGGGCTGTCGGCTGCCGGTATTCAAAATGGCGCCGATAGCCTTTGCCCTCACTATGTCACAGGGGCTACCGGTGCCATTGGTTGGGCCCCGTCACATGGTAGGAGCAATGGATGGCTGGCACCATCTTGTGCTCCTACCATGTGACAAGGCTCACTTTTTATATTTAATTAAAAAGGTTCTTAGTATTTAATCTCTTGTTTTTATTGGCTACTAGGATGAATAAGTACCGTATTTTCCGGCGTATAAGACGACTGGGCATATAAGACGACCCCCAACTTTTCCAGTTAAAATATAGAGTTTGGGATATACTCGCCATATAAGACTACACCCCTTTGCCCAGCACCGGCCAATCGGGGAGTGAGGGAACGGAGAATGAACATTTTTACAGCAACCGGTGGGGGGGAGGGAGTGACTCGAGCGAAGGCACACTACCCGATTGGTCGGTGCTGGGCAATCAGGGAGAGGAGAATGAACATTTTACAGCATCAGGGGGGAGTGACTCGAGGAGCGAGGGCACGGAGAATCAATTTCTATGGCGTCTGGAGATGAGGGTGAGTGACTCGGGAGCAAGAGTGCATCGGCCAATCGGGGAGCGAGGGAACAGAGAATGAACATTTTTACAGCATCCGGTGGGGGGGGGGGGGGGAGGGAGTGACTCGAACGAAGGCACGCTGCCCGATTGGTCGGAGCTGGGCAAAAGGGGCTTGCCGAAGTAAGCCCCTTTTGCCCAGCACCGGCCAATCGGGGAGAGGAGAATGAACATTTTACAGCATCCGGGGGGAGTGACTCGAGCGAGGGCACGGAGAATCAATTTCTACGGCGTCCGGAGGTGAGGGTGAGTGACTCGGGGAGCAAGAGCGCATCGCCATTGGGGAGCGAGGGAACAGAGAATGAACATTTTTACAGCATCCGGTGAGGGGAGGGAGTGACTCGAGGAGCGAAGGCGCACTGCCCGATTGCCGAAGCAAGCCCCTTTTGCCCAGCTCCGGCCAATCGGGGAGCGAGGGAGTGGAGAATGAACTTTTTTACAGCATCTGGTGGGGGGGAGGGGAGTGACTTGAGGCAAAGGCATGCTGCCTGATTGGTCGGTGCTGGGCAATCGGGGATCGGAGAATGGATATTTTACAGCATCCGGGGGGAGTGACTCGAGAAGTGAGAGCGCAGAGAATCAATTTCTACGGCGTCCGGAGGTGAGGGTGAGTGACTGGGGGAGCAAGAGTGCATTGGCCAATCGGGGAGCGAGGGTGCGGGGAATCCACCAGATGCTGTAAACTTGGATTACCGGCGCATAGGACGCACGCCTTATTTGTCACCTATTTTCAGGGGAAAAAGTACGTTCTATACGCCGGCAAATATACGCCCTATAAGACGACACCCGGCATATAAGACGACCCCCGACTTTTGAGAAGATTTTCAGGGGTTAAAAACTCGTCTTATACACCGGAAAATACGGTAATGTATTGCTCATCTAAGTCTGATAAAAGATATATCATTTGCCAGTTCAAATATAATAAGTATTTCATAGACTGACTAAGAAAAGTAATTATAATAAATTCTAGTATCCCCCCTTTTCAGTATTGTTCATTGGTATCAGTGTAGTCTAGAAAATATTACAGCATGGGCTTCCAGCCAACCTGATCCTATGCTGTGACACAGAAGAATTTCCCAGGGACATTACAGAAGATAATGACCATCATAAGGAAATAGCCATTCTGCTGGCTTTCAAAAGGAATATTTATTTGATGTCCTGCATTTTGCATTTTCTGAGAAAGTAAAGTGACCAGAAGGCTATCTCCTTTGTTACTTAACTATACCTTAGCTGAGCAGGGAAAAACAATTTAATAAGTTACTAACTTACACAAATGATCCATGGATCATAGCTTCTTACATCATTCTGGCTGTTTTTCTCCTTTATGAATTTCATCCCCCACACAGAGCTTTAAAACATTATTGTCTTTAAATAAAAGTCTATGCTAGAATATATTAAGTCCAGTAATGAAAGGACATTTGACAACACTTGTTAAGTACTGCTGGCTATCTTTAAGAGATTCTTCAAAGGCAATTAGTTTAACCTACTACAGATTGACTGATATTGAATGGCTAAATCTTATAGACTGTCTATGTGTCTTCTTACTATGATAAAAAATTTTGAACCTTGGAGAAAAGATTAACAAAAAAATGTTCTACCTATACAGTTTTAAAGTGATTTATACATTGTAGTCAAATTTCTTAGTCCTATTAGTATTTCTCAATGTAAGTCTTAACTATGTTACTGCAGGATTATACAAGCAATTTATAAGTTATTCTGATCAAATATGCTTTGTTGCAATATAAGGAAAAAATAGCAGTGGTGTTCCTTCTCGTCATTGTCTGTGAAGTGTATTAAATTGTAGTTTATAATTTTATACATGAACTCAGTCATTACACTGTAATTTCAGAGCCTACATACAGACATAGCCAGGAAACTGCACTCGAGTCAAGCTGCTGCTTTAGAATTACAAGATATGTGTCAAAATGATTTCTTGAGTCCTGAGACTGAGCAGGATGTGAGTGGGGGAAACTATATCAGTGGAAAACAAAGGTCAGTAAAATCGCATGATTTTAATTTATCAGTGTTTAATTGTGTTTCCTTTCCAAATCTATAGATATCATGGCTTTGTTTAACTTTATCCTAACATAAATTCTGCTTGGATTATTGTCTGTTTTCTTTTTCTTTGTATTGAATAAAAGGAAGCTGTATGTGCAAGTATAAAATGTTAAATTACAAAAAAATAACTTTACATTTTGAAAAAATGTTTCTTGAATTTCAATTAATACAACTTTGAACCCAAGTTACAGCAAAGCACATTGGAGGCAATTATTAAACTTCCCTTGCTGGTGCAAAGTCTGCAGGTACAAACAATCAAAGAAAAAGTATGTGCATTCTTTTCTTTTCATTATTGCCCCCTCAAAATTAGTACCTGCTTTCTCTGTGATTCATTTTTTCAAGAAAACAATGCTCATAGTTTTGATTGTACAAAACTTAATGCGTTGTTCCATCCCCCACCCTTGGGAACACCTTTTACATTACACATGGATTGAGGGTGAGAATAATCAAACGTCCTCATTTCCATGGATAAAATGGTATTTTACCTGTGGAGTGTACTTTATGATTGCCTTCCCCAGCAATACATCAATGCATGGCACTAGCCCTCCTCCCCAGTCTCTCTAGCATCACCCTGGAAGGAGTCTCCATGTTCCATGTGAAATAATAATTAGAATGTAATTTAAAATATATGTTGCGGAGGTAGACCCTTAGCCCGAGGTGGAGTTGGCACTACCTGTGGGGAAACCCCCTCGGGTCCCCACCATCAGGAGGTGGAGCAGAATGGGAAGTGGAGACCGACTGGAGCTTTGCCAATACCAACCCTCGTTCCCCACAGGTTGAGCCCTTGGGTACAGGGGCTGGCTGGTCTTAGGTGGGCGTCAGCATGGTTGATCTCATGAAGGATGTTCAAGGCAGGGAGCCAGGAAGCAACGGAGACACAGGTTCTGAAGGAGCTGAGTTCGAGACAGGGCCTGGATCCAAAAGCCAGGACAGGCTGAAGCAGGCTAGAGATGAGGAACAAATTAAGTCCAGGTGTGTAAATAGGCAAGAGCCTAAGAAAGGCCAAATCCAAGTAGTCAACCGGAGGCAAAGTCATGTTCAAGCTGAAGTCAGGGCAGGCAGCTGAAGACAGGGTCAGGTACAAGCTGAAGTCAGGGAAGGCGGCTGAAGACAGGGTCAGGTACAAGCTGAAGTCAGGAAGGCGGCTGAAGTCAGGGCAGGCGGCTGAAAACAGGGTCAGGTACAAGCTGAAGTCAGGGAAGGCAGCTGAAGACAGGGTCAGGTACAAGCTGAAGTCAGGGAAGGCGGCTGAAGACAGGGTCAGGTACAAGCTGAAGTCAGGGAAGGCGGCTGAAGTCAGGGCAGGGGCGCTGAAGACAGGGTCAGGTACAAGTTGAAGTCAGGGAAGGCAGCTGAAGACAGGGTCAGGTACAAGCTGAAGTCAGGGAAGGCGGCTGAAGACAGGGTCAGGTACAAGCTGAAATCAGGGAAGGCGGGCTGAAGACAAAGTCAAATACAGGCAAGGGTCAGAGCCAGAGAATCCATCCAAAGTGTGGTCAGGACCAAGCAAGGGTCAAAGTCAGGAATCCATCTAAAGTGTGGTCAGGAACAAGCAAGGGTCAAAGCCAGGAATCCTTCCAAGGCGTGGTCAGGAACAAGTGAGGTCAAGGCCAGGAATCCGTCCAAAGGGTAATTAGGAACAAACGAAGGTCAGGACCAAGAGACGGGAACAGGAACGCAGTACTGGAACAGAACAAGCACAGGAGCAAGAACAGGAACACGAGGGAGTAGTGCAACTAAGCACATGACGAAGCATGGAGACCTGTTGCCAAGGCAAAGACCGACGGCGGAGCTTGTCTTAAGTAGCAGGGCCCAGAGACATCATCATTTGGTGCCGTGGGTAGATTACCTGCCGCGGCCCCTTTAAAATCGGGGATGGCACGCCTAAGGCATACTGACTGGAGTTACGTGGTGGCAGCTTCTCCCCTCGGCGCACGTGGGGAAACCTGACTGGGACCGGAGGAGGCCATGGAACTGCCGGAGGAACCTGGGAATTTGGCAGGAGCAGCATGAGCACATAGGCAACTGCCTACCATTGCTAAAGAAGAAGGGCCGGGACCTGGGCGTTGGGGGTGAGTAGGGCCAGTCGCAGGCCTGCCGCACCGGGACACGCAACAATATAAGTGTAAAATTTCCAAAAATATATACAATCAAATAAACTAAGTACAGAGGAGCCATCTTCAGTCAACCAAGATAAAAACTCTTGTCTTTCTATCACCCACAAAATTTCCACATATTTTGAAAGCGAAAGTACATGCATACTTTCTTCTTGAAAATTCTTGGAAAATACATGCACAAACTCCCCCATACAAAGTTACACCTGCTCCTAGGATGGTGTAAATTGTGCATGTGGATTTACTTGCAGATTTTTTGCATGCACCAAAGTACACATTAAATCAAATTACTGCATATTTTTGCATGGAAAGACCGGAAAAGTTTTTAAACAGTCATTTATGTGCATAAAACCACATTTTATGTATGTAAATTACTTTATTATTTATTTATAACATTTGATAAACTCCTTTTTCCAACAATGGCTTCAAGGTGGATTACAATCAAATTTAAATTTAACTTACTGGTACGACAACATTAATTGTGGGTTATTTGCAATCATAATTGAATCAAGTATACATTCAGAGCAGCATTACAATTTATTTCTTCTTCTTTACCAAGCAAACTATGGAAAGACCTGATTAGACTGCCAGTACCTGATTAGACTGCCAAGCTTTTTTTCTGGAAAGGGAGGTAAAAAGCACGAGATGGGTAGTGCTATCTCATTCCAGATTATTAGTAACAGCTCACAGCATGAAGTCTTGTGCAAGTCATTCTGGCAGAAGCCAGAGGAAGAGAGGAAAGAAAGGCCATTTGGGATGATTTGGAGTTCTCTAGTGTAGAAGGAAAGACGTTGGGAAAGAACATAAGGTGTGTGCCATGTTGTGTCACACCAAGGTCCATTGAGCCCATCATCCTGTCTCCGACAGTGGCCAATCTGGGTCACAAGTATCTAGTAGATCCCCAGTAGTTGATCTATTTCTTGTATCTCACTCCCAGGGATAAGTGCTGTCTTTCCCAAAATCTACCTGGCTAATAAATGTTTATGGACTTTTTCTTCAGAAACTTGTCCAGTCCTCTTTTGAACCCTACTATGTTAGTTGTCTTGACAACTCCTCCGGCAACAGATTCCATAGCTTAATTGTGCAATGAGTAAAAAAATACTTCCTTACGATTTGATTTAAATCTGCTGGTTGCTAGTTTCGTGGAGTGTCCTCTGGGCCTTAGGTGTTCTTTGAAGGGATAAAATACTGTTTCCCATTGACCCATTCTACCCCACTCATTATTTTATAAATCCCAATTATATTCCCTTTCAATTGTCTCTTTTCCGAGCTAAAGAGTCTTAATCTGTTTAGCCTTTCTCCATAAGAGAACATTTCTATCCCCTTTATCATTTTTGTCACACTTCAGGGGTTTTTTAATTCACGTAGTTGAAGATGAAGCAAAGGGTTTTGAATTTTATCCTGCTTTTCGTTGGGAGACAGCACACATTGATTATAAGACAGGCCCTATGAAATTCCTGGCAACAGTATCCTGCAAGAGGTGGAGGCATTTCAAGTTGTATGGAGAAATGCCGTTGAATAGTCATTTCAGATGTTAATTAATGCATACATTATAGTAGTTAAGTTGTGTTTATCAAGATAGTTGTGGCAGTTTGTGAATCTGACATAGATGCAAAAAAGGAGATTCTTATGTCCTTTGAGGTGTAAGATTCCATCAGGATGTTTTGATCACATTGAACTCCTCATGCTTCATACTGATTCTTTACAATGAAGGGGAGTTCCTGACTTGGGAATGTAGAGATCATAGGGGATGACCTTGGTGGGCTTAGTCAGAGGAGTTCCAATACGGAGGAATTTAATTTGAGAATTCAACCCTTAGAGGCAATTTTCAAACTGACTAAATTGGGGCAGAGTCCATGGGTCCTTTCTAACCCTTAGACTTTTCATCAGTTTTGAAATGTATGCACAATGCTTTTGGTTTGACACTTTGTACCTATAAATATTGACACCTGCTTTTTCTGTGGGTACTTTTTTCATGGAAATAATACAAAGTTGAGTCTAGGTATGTTATTGTTGTACCTCCACCTGAATATGCCTCTGGGAACACTGCCTCTTAGTATAGGTAAAGGTCATGCATTATGGAACAGCATGTGGACTTTAGTCACATTGAGGGCAATTTTTAGACAGCTGATTATATGCTTGTAAAATACTTTTTATTTTCATAAATCATTTGGGAAATTGTACGGGGACCCTCGCACATCAGAGGAGGGACATAATTGCCTGGTTTTCAAAAGCATTTACATGCTTAAAAAGGGGCTTTACATGTGTAAATGGCTTTTGAAAATTGCTACGATAGTATGTTACATTTACATGCATAATTCCTTTGAAAATTAACTTGTATGTGTATAGGGGACAATTTTCAAAGCAATTTACACAGATAAAAATTTATTTTACAATCTTAATCACCCATCTGAAAATAACTAGGACAATGTTTGCCATCTTTTTCTGATTTGTACTCTATCATCTTGGGCAAATGAGCATACAAACGCCCACTTAGTTCACACCTAGCTCCCCTCCCTTCCTATGTCTAACCCCATATCTTTGTGATTATCTAAATAGCTGTGAAAACTAGACATTTAGATATATTTTGTTAATTCTGCCTTTCAGAAACTTCAGAGCAGATAACATTCCGGTACTGTGTGTACATTGTGTGTACATTGTGCAAATCCAAGGCTCTCGTGCTAAACTTTCAAAAGGGAAACTTTGATAAAATGAAAAATTGTTAGAAAAAACTGAAAGGAGCAGCTACAAAAGTAAAAAATGTCCAAGAGGCGTGTCATTGTTAAAAAATACCATTCTAGAAGCACAGTCTAGATGTATTCCACACATTAAGAAAGGTGGAAAGAAGGCAAAAAACGATTACCGTCATGGTTAAAAGGGGAGGTGAAAGAAGCTATTTTAGCCAAAAGATCTTCATTCAAAAACTGGAAGAAGGATCCAACAGAAGAAAATAGGATAAAGCATATCCTATTGGCTAGTTAAATGTAAGACATTGATAAGACAGGCTAAGAGAGAATTTGAAAAGAAGTTGGCTGTAGAGGCCAAAAATTCACAATAAAAACTTTAAAAATATATCCGTTGCAGAAAGCCTGTGAGGGAGTCAGTTGGACCGTTAGATGATCGAGGGGTTTAAAGGGGCACTTAGAGAAGATAAGGCCATCGCGGAAAGATTAAATGATTTCTTTGCTTCGGTGTTTTACTGAAGAGGATGTTTGGGATGGGTACCCGTAATGGAGAAGGTTTTCATGGGAAATAATTCAGATGGACTGAATCAAATCACGGTGAACCTTGAAGATGTGGTAGGCCTGATTGACAAACTGAAGAGTAATAAATCACCCGGACCGGATGGTATACACCCCAGAGTTTCTGAAGGAACTAAAAAATGAAATTTCAGACCTATTAGTAAAAATTTGTAACCTATCATTAAAATCATCCATGTACCTGAAGACTGGAGGATAGCAAATGTAACCCCAATATTAAAAAGGCTCCAGGGGTGATCCGGAAAACTACAGACCGGTTAGCCTGACTTCAGTGCCAGGAAAAATAGTGGAAAGTGTTCTAAACATCAAAATCACAGAACATATAGAAAGACATGGTTTAATGGAACAAAGTCAGAATGGCTTTACCCAGGGCAAGTCTTGCCTCACAAATCTGCTTCAGTTTTTTGAAGGAGTTAATAAACACGTGGATAAAGGTGAACCGGTAGATGTAGTATACTTGGATTTTCAGAAGGCGTTTGACAAAGTTCCTCATCAGAGACTTCTAGGAAAAGTAAAAAGTCATGGGATAGGTGGCAATGTCCTTTCGGGATTGCAAACTGGCTAAAAGACAGGAAACAGAGAGTAGGATTAAATGGACAATTTTCTCAGTGGAAGAGATTGGACAGTGGAGTGCCTCAGGGATCTGTATTGGGACCCTTACTTTTCAATATATTTATAAATGATCTGGAAAGAAATACGACGAGTGAGATAATCAAATTTGCAGATGACACAAAATTGTTCAGAGTAGTTAAATCACAAGCAGATTGTGATTTAACTACAGGAAGACCTTGTGAGACTGGAAAATTGGGCATCCAAATGGGAGATGAAATTTAATGTGGATAAGTGCAAGGTGATGCATATAGGGAAAAATAACCCATGCTATAATTACACGATGTTGGGTTCCATATTAGGTGCTACAATCCAAGAAAGAGATCTAGGTGTCATAGTGGATAACACATTGAAATTGTCGGTTCAGTGTGCTGCGGCAGTCAAAAAAGCAAACAGAATGTTGAGAATTATTAGAAAGGGAATGGTGAATAAAATGGAAAATGTCATAATGCCTCTTTATCGCTCCATGGTGAGACCGCACCTTGAATACTGTGTACAATTCTGGTCGCCGCATCTCAAAAAAGATATAATTGCAATGGAGAAGGTACAGAGAAGAGCTACCAAAATGATAAGGGGAATGGAACAGCTCCCCTATGAGGAAAGACTAAAGAGGTTAGGACTTTTCAGCTTGGAGAAGAGACCGCTGAGGGGGGATATGATAGAGATGTTTAAAATTATGAGAGGTCTAGAACAGGTAGATGTGAATCGGTTATTTACTCTTTCGGATAGTAGAAAGACTAGAGGGCACTCCATGAAGTTAGCATGTGGCACATTTAAAACTAAACTCAGCGCACAATTAAACTCTGGAATTTGTTGTCAGAGGATGTGGTTAGTGCAGTTAGTATAGCTGTGTTTAAAAAAGGATTGGATAAGTTCTTGGAGGATAAGTCCATTACCTGCTATTAAGTTCACTTAGAGATTAGCCACTGCCATTAGCAACAGTAGCATGGAATAGACTTAGTTTCTGGGTACTTGCCAGGTTCTTATGGCCTGGATTGGATGCTGGGCTTGATGGACCCTTGGTCTGACCCAGTATGGCATTTTCTTATGTTCTTATGTTCTTACTAGCATGGCCACTGTCCAAACATCTGGCCTCCAAAATCCTCTGCATAACTTGCCAGACAGACTGCATTTCCACTGGGACTTCTAGCTTTACTGTACTTGCAACCTGCCAGCCAGACTCAGCTGGTAGTTGAATTATATCCTGTCGTTCCAGTCTATTACGGCTGTTGCCTGACCATCCAGGCTCCTAGTTTCCCTGTGTACCCTGTCAGAAAGATTCAGTTAAGTGAGCAGCAGCAGTTCAACAGGGACTTTTAATTATTACGATCACCATGCAAGATACTCTACTTAATCCAGCAGCCAGCTCTCTTCTCCACCCTTGTCTTCCCACCAAGCTTAGAAACAACCTAATCAACTATCGAAACTAGTGACCGAACATTGTGGCCTTGCTAGATGATATCCCGGCTGACCCCATTGGCTTCTAGAGAGTTGGAGCCTGCTTGCATCCTATCCAGCTTCCCCATGGCTTATAGTATCACTAGAACTTGTTTTCTTTCTCTGCCCACTTTTAACCTCTCCCCTTGCCTCTGCACTTGAGGGAGTGAAGGGTGGGTTGTTTGCAGCATTAGAATCTCCCATCCTTCTTCCTTCCATTGTAATAGAATATGACAGCAAATAAGGATCATTAGACCTATCTAGATGGTAATATTCAAAAGCCATTTACGATGTAAATGACATTTTAACCAGGCAAAAAGGCTTTTTGAAAATCACCGTCCTGTATACAGGTAAAAGTAAGTGCATTGTTCTCTACCTCGTGTACTTTTACTTGCATTATCATGGAGGTACCCCTAAGATGGGGTTAGGACATGGGAGCCAACAACGCATGCAGTTTTCAAGGAAAACACATCTGTAGAAAACTCAGGTGCAGATTTCTGCAGATACTTTTTCCCTTAGTAGGCAATTGTCAAAGGGAATGTATACAAATACTTTCCCTTTCAGAACTAGTGCAAAGTCTGTGGTTAAAAGCATCTTTGGACTTTGCAATTTATCTGTGTTGTTTTGAAAATTACCCCTCTAGTATGCTAAACCTTATTTCTGCTACAATGCTTCATCTGCCAGCCAATCTCTGGCTTTTCTCTCACTTGGATCCTCTGTGATTATTCTATGTTTTTAGAATTCTGATTCCATTTTTTTCTCTACCACCTCCACTGGGCATCTATTCTCTACGTCCACCACCTTTTCAGTAAAGAAATATTTTTCAGATGTTGCTTCTGCTATCTGATGTTATCCTTCAAGCCCATTAATCTTTCCTGATGCCCCTATTTCTTCCTTTATTCTCAGTAAGTGTATGAAGTCTTTTTCTTCTATTAATCCTTTCCTTTCTTTTTTCAGTGAGAGAAAAACTCAGCTTCTTTAAATATGACTTTTGTGTTTTCTGTCCTTTAAAAACATTCTCTCAACCCTGATCTGTCTCCAGCTACCATCTGATTTCCCTTATTCCTGTCCTTTACCAAAATCTCAGGACTGGGCAGTCCATCGTCCAACTTGAGAATTCCTTGTCATCACTAATGCCACAAAACTCTTTTCATTCTGGATTCCATCTTTCTCATTCTTCTCAGCTCGATCCAGTATCGTCCGCTCGAGGATTGCCCGTCTGTAACGTGCTCGTAGCGCACAATTCAGGCACGCAAGGCAGTTCGGCGATACAGTCTCCAGTTTCACGCGTCCGTATCGCTTCTGAAAACAGACGCATAACCCTTTCCGCACCCGGCATGTAAATGAACGAAAAGCTGTATAATGAAGGAATTATCTATTCCCCTGCGATACTGTAACGGGCGCTGATATTATCTCCTCCCTAACCCGCTGTTCTGCCGCGGCCTTAACCTGCTACTTTACCGCCTCCCCCTAGTAGGAGTTAGTGTAGTGTAGTGTAGGGTAAAAACATTGCTTACCCGCCCTGGTCCCGTCCGGTCTCCTGCAGCCCCGTCCGGACCGGACGGGGCTGCAGGAGACCGGACGGGACCAGGGCAAAAAAACCAAACGAAAAAGTAGCAAGGCTCGGGCCTGCTAAAAAAAGTTTAAAAAGTTGTAAAAAACAAAAATACCTGTGTGTTATATAAAAAAATAAAACAATTTTAAATACCTGTCGGAGGGCCGTGGGTCCAGGCGGCCGGTGGGCGGCGGGCAGCCATCAGCGGCATCCGGTAGTCCCTTCTCCCTTCCTCCCTGGATGAGCGCCAAAATCGCACGGGCGGGTCAGGCAGCGGGGGGGGGGGGGGGGGGCGGCAGCAGGATCCGGGAGCGGCGGGTAGGCAGCAGCGGGGTCCGGGGGGGGCAGCGGCAGGATACGGGAGCGGCGGGTAGGAAGCAGCGGGGGTCCGGGGGTGGCAGCGAGATCCGGGAGCCAGCAGCGGCAGCATGATCGATCGCGCAGGCAGGTAGGTGGCAAAGTAAGATGGCCGCCTGCACGGGAAAATCGTGCAATTGGCCGCTGAAGACGTGACGTCACGACGTTTGGGCCATAACCCTTCCCTACCGCTTTAAAGCCGCGGCATGCATTTGCATGCGATTAGAGGAGAGTATCGGGGAGTTAGTTAAGAGAACTGTGCGTGCGGGGAGGAAGGGTGCGCCTGACACTGCCGCACTGTTTTTACCGCGGCCTTACTGGATCGAGCCGAAACTAGGGGTGTGCATTGATTTTTTTTCAGGTCATTATCTGTTTCATTTTGTTTTTTTTTAAAATGGTTCAGGGAGTGTTTATTTCAATTTTCCCTAATTTCGGAGTTAGTGTACACTAAAGGGACTTAGTGCACACTAACTGGAAATGTTACTGATAAGTTAAAAAGTGTCAGTTGGGAGCAGTTCGTTAGCTAGAGGTATGATTCTGCATTCCAATTGGCTGTCTCCTTAGTTACTTGTTTGTGCTGCCAAGATTGCAAGGTGATTTTTGTGGGGTTGGCCAGTGCTTGGTAACAAGTGTAAACAAACAAGTGATGGACTAATAGCATGAAATTCTAGTTAGCAAAGCATGTAATGCAAATGCTTATTTTGAATTCGCCAATCCCTTTGTATTTTAGGAAAGGTGCCCTGGCATTTTGGGATATGCTACTTTGAATTTCCCTGGTGTGAGTCTGTGTATTTGAGTGGGTGGGCTGGGGGTGGGGGGTGACTAGTGAAATGAGAAGTGACTTGGGTAAATGTATGGGGTGACAAGTGGGAGAGAAACTAGTTAGGGTGGTGACTGGTGAGAGAGAGAGGCAGCCTGGGGTGTGTCTGTGCGGGGTGACCTGTCACTCTATAGAGTTACCCCAGTCATTCTCCAAACACACAAGATTGCCTCTTTTTCCCATGTCACGCCATACAGTCAACCAGTCACTTCCCTTCTCACCAGCCATCCCCCCACACATACAACAGGGCTGCCTCTCTCTCACCAGTCAGCACCCTAACCAGTCTCTTCTCACCTGACACACCATACAGTCACCTTAGTCACTCCCCCTCTCACCAGTCACCCCCACATACTAGGCTGTCTCTCTCTCATCAGTCACCACCCCAACCAGGTTTCTCTCCTACCTAACACCCCAGTCATACCCCCCTCTCACCAGTCACACCCTCACACACCAGGCAGTCTTTCTCTCACCACTCACCATTCCAACCAGTCTCTCTCCCACCTGTCATCCCATACAGTCACCACCAGTCATTTCCCCCCTTCTCACCAGTCACCCCCCCCCCCCCCACATACTATGCTGCTTCTCTCTCACCAATCACCACCTCAACCAGTCTTTCTCCTACCTGGCAACTCATATAGTCACCCTAGTCACTCCCCCCTCTCACCAGTCACCCACCCCCACACACACACCAGGCTGCCTCTCTCTCACCAGTTACCACCTTAACCAGTCTCTCTCCTACCTGTCACCCCATACAGATACTCTCTCACCAATTACCTCCCACATACCAGGCTGCCTCTCTCTCTTACCAGTCACCACCTCAACCATTATCTACTCCCCACTTGTCACCTCTTACAGTTACCTCAGTCACTCTCCCTCTCACCAAACACCCTCCACATACCAGGCTGCCTCTCTCTGACCTGTCACCTCAAACAGTCTCTCTCCAATGTATCACCACATACACTCACCACAGTACCTTCCCATCTACTAGTGTACCCCAACATACCAGGCTCCTCTCTCTTATTGGTCACCACTGCAACCATTCTCTCATCATTTTCTGATACACCATACAGTCACCCTAGTCACTCCCCCTATCACCAGTCACCCCCCACACACCAGGCTGTCTTTCTCTCACCAGTCACCACCCCAACCAAACTCTTTGCTACCTGCCACCCTATATAGTCACTCCGGTCACACACCCTTCACCAGTTAACTCCCAAACACCAGGCTAACTCTCTTACCACACACCACTCCAGCCAGTCTCTCTCCTAAGTGTCACCCCCATACAGTCACCCCAATACATATCAGACTACCTCTTGCTCTCTAGTCACCATTCCAACCAGTCTCTTTTCCACATGTCACCCCAGTCACTCCCCTTCTCACCAGTCACCCCCACATACTAGGCTGCTCCTCTCTCTCACCAGTTATCACCTCAATCAGTCTTTCTCCCACCTGTCACCCCATATAAACTCCAGTCACACACCCCTCACCAGTTAACCCCCAAACACCAGGCTAACTCTCTCTTACCACTCACCACTCCAGCCAGTCTCTCTCCTATATGTCACCCCATACATATCAGATGGCCTCTTGCTCTCGTCACCATGCCAACCAGTCTCTTTTCTACATGTCACCTCAGTCACTCCCCCTCTCACCAGTCAGCCCTCCATACACACTCCAGGCTGCCTCTCTCTCACCAGTCACCATCCCAATAAATCTCTCCCACCTGTCACCCCATACAATGATCCCTATCTCGCCACTCATCCCCCTCCACACACACACAAACCATAGTGCCTCTCTCTTACCAGTCACCACTCACCTTTCCAACCAATCTCTCTCCCACCTGTCACCCCCATACAGTCACTCCAATCACTCCCCTCTCATCAGTCATCCCCATACCTAACTGGGGAATTAAAAGTATGCATTTCCCAAAATGTCAGGGCCCCTTTCCTAAAAATAAATAGATTGAAAAATTCAAAATATGCATTTGCATTACATATTTTTGCTGACTAGAACTTGATGTTATTATTATATCACTTGTTTGCTTACATTTGTTACCAGGCACTGGCCATCCCACCAAAAAATACCACATTGCAACCTTGAGAACATAAACAAGTAACTAAGGAGATAGCCAATGGAAATGCAGAACCAATTGACACTTTTTAACTTATTGGTAACATTTTAATTAGTGAACATTAACTATGGTTAGGGGATGCCAACATCCAGTTAGCTCACACTGAGTCCCATTAGTGAGCATTAACACAAAATACTAATTTTTACAAAATGTTGTCATTTTTTCTTTTGTTTCATGGCTCTCCTGAAACAATTTTGTTGCCATTGTTTATTTCATTAAAATGAATGCATATCTCTACTAGAAACTCCAACAATCCACCATTTGTTCCTTTTCACTTCTTGGTTGGTTTTGACACTGTTGATCATTAACTGCTTATTTTTTTATCAAAGTTCCCTCTAAGGAAACAGCTGAAGCACACCTAGCATGGGTAAATGGTGTTGGTGGTTTCCTATAACCTTTAGCAGAAACATTGGTATCTATTATTTCCTCATTTGTTTTTTTTCTGGTATGGTTTTATTTTGCATAGATGACATTCTACAACTCATAGGGATGGAAACTTCATAGGGGTACACAGGTGAACACTGATGCATGCGTGTCAGTGCGTGCCCAGAGACGCAACAATTTTCTAACATACGCGCATATGTTATAAAATAGCCTAGGCGCGTGAATGTGTGTGCCCTTATTTTGCAACTGGGTGCGCATAGCCATACATATCAGGGAATGAGTTGTGTAAGTAGGGTAATTTTATAACAGGCGCACGTCCACGCCATGATCAGTTTCACCAGTTCATCCATCAGTTCACCCAGATTACAGGTAGGTCCTCCAAATCCCCCTGCTTCTTTAGCCTACACTCCCCCCAGGTACCCTAAACCCTTTAAACCCCTTAGAAATGGCTTTTTGTTTTAAATTACACTTCCTCCATAGCAATGGTAAAGTTACAGAGCACTGTGCCCAGATGCGTTAAGTATTTGTGTGCCTATCTCTTGGCCATGCTCTGGAATGCCCAGACCTCTTTTTGAATCAGCTATTCATGTATCAGGAGATGAGTGCACATGTAGGTGGCTTTTAAAATTCGGTGCACATGCCCGGCTTTTAAAATTCACCTTTAAGGAGTTTGGTCAGTAAACAGTATTCTGCCCATTCACATTTATGAATAGATATTGCACAGGGGTCTCTGTCCTGGGGCTACTATCTTCTGCTATCCGCACTATGGGGTGAGTTTTCAAAGAGTTCCATACATAAAAAGTAGCATATACCTGCGTAAGCAGCTTGTACTCAAGTACATGATATTTTCTAAATAGCAAGCATATACACGTATTTTCACTTTTGTGCACACATTTACATGCATACAAATAGGGGTGGTCTAGGGAATTCTGGGGTGGAGCCAAGACTTACACATGTACGTTGCTATTTTATAAGATACTTATGCACCACATGTGGTAACTTATTCATGCAATTTTTACATCTGCTAATTATCTCGCACAGTTGATACCAGACAGATCTGTTGTCAATTATTGGTTGAGTGGGAGGTCTGGAGGACCTGGGGAAAGCTGAGGCTGAAGAATTAGGAGGGTCTCAGTGTCCTGGAGAAGGACTAGGTGAACTGGTGGAGGAATAGGAAAACTGGTAATGTGTGCAGGTTTTGAAATATACCAACTTATGTGCGTAAATCAGGGTTTTATTGGAGCAAGTGATTTTTTTCACACATAAAATATACACACATACATTTTTAAAATAGGTAAGAAAAGTATGAATGTTCAATACATTGAAATATGCTCTTTCAATGCATTGCAGATATCCACATGTAAGCATATATACGTACATATGTAGGGGATGGACATATGCATATTTTATAATTTTTAGGGGTGGGCATTCGTTTTGAACGCATATGTAAAACGCAACTTTTTTTTTTTTTAACTTAAAAAAGTGATGATGCGCAATGCATCGCGATTTTCAACTTATTCAACATAGCTATGTTGAATACGTTGAACCTAAATAAACACTTAAACCCCCCACCCTCCTGACCCCCCCAAGACTTACCAAAACTCCCTGGTGGTCCAGCGGGGAGTCAGGAAGCCATCCCTATATTCCTTTGCGAGGAGCACGTGACGTCGGCGTCACGTGCTCCTCGGCGCCTCCGCTCCGGGACCCCCGTTGGACGCAACCGGAACTTTTGGCCAGCTTGGGGGGGTCAGGAGGCCCCCCCAAGCTGGCCAAAAGTTCCGGTTGGGTCCAGCGGGGGTCCCGAGCGGAGGCGCCGAGGAGCACGTGACGTTCGCGTCACTCCGACGTGACGCCGACGTCACGTGCTCCTCGCAAAGGAATATAGGGATGGCTTCCTGACTCCCCGCTGGACCACCAGGGAGTTTTGATAAGTCTTGGGGAGGGGATTAAGGAGGGTGAGGGGTTTAAATTTTTATTTAGGGAACCGGTGAACGTATGGACAGACCCTCAACTTATGGAATTCTCCATATGTCCATATTGAACTAAATCGACCCTCAACTTCAACTTATCAACGCAAACGTTTTGTCTGCACATCCCTAATAATTTTACCTGGTATGTGCAGGTTATAAAATACTATAGTAGTTCTCCATGTGGGCATGGGCATAAACACACAAATAAATGGGGCCGCGCGGACTTGTATGAATGCTATCCTCCCTATGCTATTGCTTAGTGCCTCTGCTGTCTTCCTTTGGGTATTCATACCATTGTAAAACTGCTGACAACTTAATCTTTCTCTCAGCAATCTCCATCCACCTCTTCTCAACTTAGCTGCTGACTCTCTGACATATCCACATATCTAGATTTCTTATGCTAAACCCCTCTAAAAGAGAGCTCCTGTTCTTCCAAGCTATGACTGGTTCTCTCCTCGTTCACACCTGTTTTTATTTCTATTGATTTTATTTCCTTTATTTCTCTACTTTTGTTAAAAGTCTAGGCATCACCACTGATCCTGCCCTTTCTCTTCAAAATTATCTCTCTAAATGTACTACTGCCCTCTGCTTCCAGCTTTTCAGTATCTAAATTTCACCCTTCACTCACTTTTTTTGAAACTTTCTATTTTTAATTTTATGAACCACTCGAACCAACAGTTCAGGTACATAAAAGAGAGTACAATACAGGTACAAAAGAGAAATTGCAATACAAGCCAAAAAACCCCCAACCCAATACATCACCATTCCATCCCACCCTGGATACCACAAGTGTTAGAATACCCACTACTTATACCACTTTCCCATTCTTTAAACCTTGCCAGTACTCCATATAGCTCATTGTTAGCAGTTATTAGGCCCCACTCCCCACCAAAGTCATTCCAATGCATCAGCCATTACTATGACACTATCGTCTCTGATTATTCCTATGAGACGAAACTGGTGCCCACACTTTATCATATAGAACCAATTGCCTGCGCCGTACATAGGTGAGCTTTTCCACTAGAGGTATCTTCTTGTATACTTGTCGATGCCAGAAAGCTATTGTGGATGCTGATTTCCAGACCGTTGCTATTGTAAACCTCCCTGCATATATCATTTGAACTGCCAAATTAGCAGAACTCAAATTTTGAATACCCCACCACCCCAGAACGCATAATGGTGCAGATATTCCCACTCAATACAAGATGCATCTCCAGTCCCACTTGCTTCCAGAACTCCACCACAAATGGGCAATCCCACCAGACATGTAGGTACATGCCTACCTGCCTGTAACCCCTCCAACACAAATTGGAAGCATTTACTGAGAATTTAATATAATAAGCTGGATATCTATATACAATTTGTAGGAGCTTAATTATTAACTCCACACAATTAAATTTTATACGTCATTTTCCAAATAGATGTCCAATGTACGGCGCTTAAATCTAGTTGCAAGTCTGCATTCCAGTGGGCTACAATGCCCAGAGTGGGATCTTGTTGTATTTGGCACTCCAATATTGCCTTATAAGACTTAGAGATCTCCTGCCTAGGAATGTCCTCCTGCACAATAACTTTTTCAACAGGATTAAGAGCCTTCTGCTCCCATCTTCTTCATCTTTAATGTAACCTTTTCTTTTTTAATTAGTTATATGTAAACTGATGTGATGACTTATGTTGAATGTCGGTATATAAAAAACAAACAAATAAATAAATAAAATATGTACTCATCTAGCTCTGCCAGTGGTCTTTGGTGAAAGGATTGGTAATGCATATTCTTCCTTATAGATCCTGAAATATTTCATCTGGGCATCCTTCTCCTCCCACAGCTGCCCCAGAAACTTGAGATCTAGCCTCCTTATATAGAGTAGTGGCCACCAGCCGCAGATTCCTTCTCAAGGGCATAATGCCAGATAACAACTGGGGGGGAAATCCCAGGCCACTATTCATTGACTTCCAGATCCTAATTGTATGGGAAATAAATGGACTTGCACAACTAGCCGTGCACAGGCCAGTAGACTCCTTTGGCTGCAACAACAGCATGGGAAAATATATAATCCTGGCCAAATGGACTTCTAAAGTATATCAGGGTATTTCCTTAGCTCTGTGTATCCAAACCAAGGCACCTAGATGCCCTGCTGCCCAATAATATCCTTTGGTCTCCACAACATCCAGAGCTTAATGTGAGCCTTCTTATTGTTCCAAATGAACTTACTCAGAGTTCCCTGTAAAGAGGTAAAGAAGTCCTCCATTAAATAACATGGAACATGCTGAAAAAGATAAATTAATATGGGAAGGATGTTCATCTTTAGAACACCTATGCTTCCTGCCCAAGAAGGAAACGATCATCCCATGCGTCTAAGTCTCTAAAGGTATGTTATAAAATAGCCTAGGCGCACGAATGTGTGTGCCCTTATTTTGCAACTGGGTGCGCATAGCCATACATATCAGGGAATGAGTTGTGTAAGTAGGGTAATTTTATAACAGGCGCACGTCCACGCCATGATCAGTTTCACCAGTTCATCCATCAGTTCACCCAGATTACAGGTAGGTCCTCCAAATTCCCCTGGTTCTTTAGCCTACACTCCCCCCAGGTACCCTAAACCCTTTAAATTCCTTAGAAATGGCTTCACCACTACCGCATAATTGAATTTATAAAGGTCAGTAGGTTTCCTAACCACCCATATTCCTAAATATTTAATATCTTCCCTTGTGATTTTAAAATTAAAAAAGCATAGGGGGATTCCTTCTACACTCAGATTGCCAACTGGGAATACTTCTGATTTAGTGTAATTTATCTTATAGCCAGAGATTTTACTATAGGTGTTTAGAATTGCTAACATCTGAGGGCCACCATTTTTTTGGATATGTCAGAAAGAATAGCAAATCATCAGAGAAATGACATGTTCTTTCCCACCTACCTGATAACCCGTAATATATGGACATGCTCTCGTCTGCTCAGCCAAAACTTCTATAGCTAGGTCAAATAAAAGTGGGGAGAGGGGGCATTCCTGCCGGGTGCCCCATAGAATTAGAAAAGGGCTCAAGCATATCCCATTAGTTAACACTCGCGCCCTGGGATAGAAAAACAAAGCCCTCACCCATGCTTGAAACTCATCTGGAAATCCAACTTTCTCAAACACCTTGAACATTAAAGACCGGCTAAGCCTGTTGAATGCCTTTTCGGCATCTAGAGCTACCACTAATCCCTCTGTCTTCTCTTATTTAGCTAGGGCTATGATGTTTAAGAGTCGCCTAGTATTTACAGTAGATAATCTCATCTTAATATAAAACCTGTTTGATCCTCTCCAATCAGGTATGGTAGTATTGTCTCCAGCCTTAATTGCATAACATTTGCCAATATTTTAATATCAGCGTTGAGAAAAGATATTGGTCAATACAAACCAGTTTGCAAAACTATCCCTACATGGTTTGTGTAACCCCACTATAGTTGCATCTGTCATATTGGGCCAGATTTTTGAATCTACGCCCGATTTTATAACATGCGCGTGCAGCCGCACGCATGTTATAAATCCGGGGTCGGCACGCGTAAGGGGGTGCCCCGATGGCTTTCCCCATTCCCTCCTATCTAACCCGCCCCCAGCCCTACCTAAATACCCCCTACCTTTATTATTTAAGTTGCGCCTCCCTCTGGGCATGTGTAGTTTGCGTATAGCCGACGCGTGATCCCCCGGCCTAGCGGGCCTTCGGAGGCCTCTGGCCGCGCCCCCTCCCCGCCCCTTTTTTCGAGCCCTGGGACATACGCGCGTCCTGGGGCTTGCGCGTGTTGCCAAGCCTATGCAAAATAGGCTTGGCGCGTGGAAGAGGGGTTTAAAGGGGTTATGCGTGTAACCTTTTTAAAATCCACCCCATTGTGTCCAATTCCTGGGTGCCCGCTTAGATGCTCAAATGCATTGGCATCAGCTTCTGCGTAAACCGTTTATTTGAAATTAATATGATACCCATTGTGCCCCAGACTCTTGCCATCGAGAGGCCTGCTATCATTGCATACACCTCCTGAGCTGATATTGGTGCCGCTAGCTTAGCAACCTATCTTTCTTTCACCCTAGGAAGTACCAAGTCCTTCATGTATGTTTCTAGCTCTGCGCTCACATATTCCTCCTGATTGGAGTATAACCCTTTGTAGTATGCTTTGAAGATATCATTTATCTCCTTCATAGCATGTGCTACCTTCCCTGATCTGTTCTAATGCTATTGATCAATGTCTCAGCTTTTCATTTTATTATCATTCTAGCCAAGAGCGCCCCAGTCTTGTTCCCATGTTCATAGAACTTTTGTCTTGTAAATTGCATCGCTCTCTCTATACTTTTGATTTTAAGTTATTTAAGTTCCTCTCTGACTCTGCAAATTCTTATAAACACGCTGGGAACAGCTAGCTTTATGCTGACCTCAAGACATCTTAACCGTTGCTCCAGCAATTTTTCTTTTTCCTGTCTCACTTTTTTCTGGTGACTTGCAAAACTTGTAATATTTCCCCAAAGCACTGTTTTTAATGCTTCCCATACCACTACAGGATTCTGCTCTGCTCGTTCATGAATCTCCCCATACTCCTTAATTGCCTTCACTATCATGTCACAAAAAAAGGTATTCGTTAAAAGTGATGGGTTGAAGTACCAGAGCTTTTACCAGCTATTCCACTTTGTGATATTCTAAAGGGCATCAGGACCAGACTGTGATCTGATATTTGGCTAGTCAAAATATCCATAGGCCCTGTCAATTTTAGAAGGGAATTTGAACAATTAAAAAAAATCTATATGACTATAAGATTGATGACTCTGTGAAAAACATGTGTAGTCCCTCCCTCTAGTATACTGGGATCTCCAAACATCACACATACAACACACATACTGAGCTTATCCATCAAACCTTCTTCTTGCCCTCTTAAGTAATTAGACCCAGTTAATCTATCCCTCCAAGGATCTAGGCATGTATTCCAATCACCTCCTAAAACATAAAGTAGTTAAGGGAAGCGCTCTAAATCCCCAACCAGCTGCTTATAATATGATTTCTGACCTTCATTTGGTCCATATATATTAGCTAGGATGCTCCAAGACCACATAGCGTCCTTCCGGGTCAGATAACTGCTTATGTACTTTTAAAGTCAGGGAATGATGAACTAGTATGCAGAACCCCTGGCTTTTCGAGTTGTAAGAGACAAAAAATACCTGCCCCACCTTCTCTTCATCTTAGTAGGTTCCACATCACTTAAGTGAGTCTCCTGTAAAAGTGCTATTTTTGCATTTCTCCTTTTCAGGTAGTTTAATATATGCTTACGTTTCATGGGAATACCTATTCCTCATAAATTGAAAGATATAATATTCACCTCAACATAAGGCATCTGCAACATAGAAACATAGAAACATAGAAATGACGGCAGAAGAAGACCAACCGGTCCATCCAGTCTGCCCAGCAAGCTTCACACATTTGTTCTCATACTTAACTGTTTCTCTTGGCTCTTAGTAACCTTATGTTCTAATTCCCTTTTCACCCCCACCATTAATGTAGAGAGCAGTGCTGGAGCTGCTTCCAAGTGAAATATTAAGTTTGATTAGTTGGGTAAGCGGCAGCATAGCTCTCTGCCATGAAGCAGAGGGCAATGCTGGAAATGTGTGAAGTATCAGTTTTTCTTTTCCCCTGTCATTGAAGCAAGGAGTCATGCCGGACATGCACCGAAAGTGAAGAATGCCTTGAAAGTCACATTAACTATCATCAAATATTGAAAAGCCTAATAATTGGTAATACCTATAAGCCCATGAACCCATCCCTGTTTTTTTTTCTTTTTTTCTTTTCTTTTTTAATTGGGAGATGGATGCCCTTCATCCTTCTACTCTGTGAAGGTGGACACCTACCACCGGCCACTGGCATCCCGCTCCGTTAATGCCTCTGTGGCTACTGCCGCTCCATGCAGTGTTTTACTACCTGCTCTTTATATGCGTCCTCTAGAACTGATGGATCCCATCCCTGGGTTTTTTTATTATTTATTTAATTGGGAGATGACAGCCCTCCATCCTTCCGCTCCGTGAAGGTGGACACCTACCACTGGCCACTGGCATCCCGCTCCGTGAATGCCTCTGTGGCTACTGCCGCTCTGTGCAGTATTTTACTACCTGCTCTTTATATGGACACCTACCACTGGCCACTGGCATCCCGCTCCGTGAATGCCTCTGTGGCTACTGCCGCTCCGTGCAGTATTTTACTACCTGCTCTTTATATGTGTCCTCTAGACCTGATGGATCCCATCCCTGTTTTGTTTTTTGTTTTTGTTTTTTATTTAATTGGGAGATGACAGCCCTACATCCTTCCGCTCCATGAAGGTGGACACCTACCACTGGCCACTGGCATCCCGCTCCGTGAATGCCTCTGTGGGCTACTGCCGCTCCGTGCAGTATTTTACTACCTGCTCTTTATATGCGTCCTCTGGACCTGATGGATCCACAATATTTATCCCATGCCCCTTTGAAGTGCTTCACAGTTTTGGACTTCACCACTTCCTCCGGAAGGGCATTCCAGGCATCCACCACTCTCTCCGTGAAGAAATTCTTCCTGACATTGGTTCTTAGTCTTCCTCCTTGGAGCCTCAGCTCGTGACCTCTGGTTCTGCTGATTTTTTTCTGTTGGAAAAGGTTTGTCATTGTCTTTGGATCGTTAAAGTTTTTCAAGTATCTGAAAGTTTGAATCATATCACCCCTGCTCCTCCTTTCCTCCAGGGTGTACATATTTAGATTCTTCAATCTCTCCTCGTATGTCAACCGATGAAGACCCTCCACCTTCCTGGTCGCCCTTCTCTGTACCGCCTCCAACTTGTCCTTGTCTCTTTGTAGATACGGTCTCCAGAACTGAACACAGTACTCCAGGTGAGGCCTCACCAAGGACCTGTACAAGGGGATTATCACTTCCCTTTTCTTACTCGATATTCCTCTCTCTATGCATCCCAGCATTCTTCTGGCTTTTGCAATCGCCTTGTCGCATTGTTTCGCCGACTTCATATCATTAGACACTATCACCCCAAGGTCTCTCTCCTGCTCCGTGCACATCAGCCTTTCCCCCCCCCATCGAATACAGTTCATTCGGATTTCCACTCCCCAAATGCATGACTTTGCACTTCTTGGCATTGAATTTCAGCTGCCATATCTTCGACCACTCTTCCAGCTTCCTTAAATCCCGTCTCATTCTCTCCACTCCTTCCGGCGTGTCCACTCTGTTGCAGATCTTAGTGTCGTCCGCAAAAAAGACAAACCTTACCTTCTATCCCGTCCGCAATGTCGCTCACAAAGATATTGAACAGGACCGGTCCCAACACCGATCCTTGCGGTACACCACTTAAAACCGCTCTCTCTTCAGAGAAAGTTCCATTTACCATCACGCATTGTCTTCTGTCCGTCAACCAGTTTGCAATCCAGGTCACCACTTCGGCACTCACTCCCAAGCTTTTTGTTTTATTCACCAGTCTCCTGTGCGGAACCGTATCAAAAGCAACAAATCTAATAATCTATATACATGTGCCCATATTTGCATTTCCCTCTTGCTCTTTCACTCTTCTCACCCTTCTCTCATTACTGATCACCCTCTTAATGCAATAACAGAAATTACCCTCCTTGAGCCTAACTGCGGTCGCTTGTGGGTATGAAGGGATCTGCTACTTCCTCTTAATTCCTGCCTCTCATCCCTCAGACCATTTCCGTCCAAACCCCCTCCCCCCATTCCACCCGGTTGTGCATCAAACTCTCAACTAGGAAGAACAGACCAGAACAAACCATCCCCTCTTTCTTTACCCAACTCCATCCCTGTGACACAGTCCCAACCCTCCCCCCCTTCATAGTCTTTCCATTTTTTTCTGCATTTCAGCCCTTAAAACCCATAGTATTAATGTCCTCCAGTGTCCTCAATGCCAAATGTTCCTCAACAATTTCAGGCCCCGAATTGTCTTTTCCAGGCGATTCACCTCCAGGACTCTCCTCCTCCACAATCTCTTCTGGGCCTTTGTTTCAGTTCCAGATTGCTCAGTATTAGCCCATCAATATCCATATCAACTTATTCTCTCAGCTTCCTCAGTTTGTTATCAAGTCGATCCTTAGAGGACCCACACTCCAGTCTCTGACCCGAGTGCCCCACAGTTTAGAAACAAGGCAGCAGCAATAAGAAAAATAAACATAGTATTCCCCATTCTCTCTGCTTCCCTTCCCCCCCCCCCCCCCCTTTTCTGACAATCCCCTTTTTCCCTCCCCCCCCACCAAACCATCCAGATCCCTTTCTTTAATACTATCCATTCTTTCTTGTGACCCAACTTCCCCCCCCAACCTTCGTAACTTATTCATTCCCTCCCCCCCCCCCCACCTATCTCCCATGCCTTCTCAGCAGCTTTCAACCAGGTATCTACTAAACATAATTTAGTAAAGGATAGGGGCGAGGCATGGGCAGGCCAAGTCTGCAACATGACATCTGCACGTAAATATTTACATGCACAAGCGCGCGCTGGGGTCCCCTGCCACGTAACTTTACTTCTGCTATGGATGGCGTGTAAGTTGTGAAATGGAAAAAAAAAACCTAGGCTAGTCAGCAGGGTTTTAAGGATCAGGGCTAATAGGGTTCAAAGGAGGCAAGTTAGCTAGGGGGTTCAGGAAGTCTTCCCTTTACTGGGACGAACTGGGAAAACAGGTAACTGTGTGGGCGTGTGTGTCTACTAAAATCCACCCCCCCACTTATGCGGTAGAGGCAGCATTTGTGAACATCAATATTAAGTCGTGCGCACATGTACGCGCGTATAGCCTATTTTATAACACGCACATGTGTATGCGCATATACGCGCAGATGTTATAAAATCTCTGCGTCCATGTGCACGAGCCGGCAAACGCACGCACTTGTGTGCCTGCGCGCGGGTCTTAAATTTCATCTCAGAGAGATAATCACAGCAAAACAATAAATAATCATAAAAAAAAAACCATAAGTATGCAAATCCATAAATGACTACAAAGTAATTAAAACTAGTACAAAGAGCTTTTTTGTGAGTTGTTATGGTTTTTTTTGGTAATAACTATTGCATAACAGCGGAGGAGTCCAGTTTTCTGTTTCTGCTCAAATTACTTTTTAAGCTGCTGCAGGTCAGACATGTAGCTTAAATATAGCCCATCCAGTTCAGAAAGGTTTCATACCATACACGTCCTACTGTCAGTTCCATGTCGAACCTCAGTGCTAGACCAGCTCAGAGGGGGAACTGCAGCACACAGTTTAAAGAAGCCATGTCTGTCATAAGTGGGCTGATGTATGGATGGAATGGCTGATCATGATTTTTCCCTGAAATAACTGATACAGTTGTTTCCTGTACATCTCATGCCTTTGCCTTTGTTAGACTTGCCAATCAGGATGCCTGTGACAGACAGCCTAGAAAAGGAACCGGATTCTGATAAGCATGACTACGACTACATCGATGATGACCTGATTGATGACCTTCGGAAAAAGATGCAAGATGGCACATTCTATGGTAAATCCCAGCTAAAGAAATAGAAGGGTAAGGATACCATCACTATTTCACATGTGCTGTAGTTTAAAGCAATGCACAGAGTTGTTTTACGAACTGAATTTCTTAACTTGACTTTAGAATTTTGAGCTCAAAACAAGTCTTCCGCTTTTATCTGAATGACTTTCTAAGAAATTTAGTGCAGGATTTAGACAAAAAAGACAGAGCAAAGAGTCCGTGTGTGTATGAGCATGTGAGAGAGAGCACAAGCAAGTGTGTATGTGTGTATGACTGAGCATGTGAGGGCAAATGAGCAGATGTGTGTATAATTATGTGAGAGTGAACGAACGTGTTTTTGTATATGATTGAGCATATAAGAGAGCAAATGAGTGTTGTGTATATGATTGAGCATGTGAGAGAGCAAACTAGCTTATGTGTGTGTATGAATGAGCCATGTGAGTGAGAGGGTGAATGAGCATATGTGTGTTAGAGAGAGGGGAGAAAGTTGTATGCAATAAACAGCTCTTCCCACCACCCCGCTAATCCACAACAACCTTACCCCCTCATTTATCGAAATGCGCTAAGGCATTTTCGCATGCGAAAAGCCCCGTTTACGCATGCGATAAGCCCTTAACGCATGCAAAAGCAGCATATCGTATGGTGCAATGCAAATTCAAAAAGAGGAGGGGTTAGGGGCGGGAGTGGGCTGGGTTTACAATTTTGCGAAGTCCTATCGAGGGCGGTATTCAAGCAATAATAATGCATTCTGTTATTCTATATGTAAATTATAAAATTTGGTATACTTATGAAATTTTAAAAAGAACAAATGCCTTAGTTTTATTCACACATTATTATTGCTTGAAAAAACCTAAGGTATCAATAAATAATTATGGGCCGGATTTAAAAGCCCTGCGCACTGGTGCGCGCACAGCCCCGGGACACGCGTAAGTCCCGGGGCTTCGTAAAGGGGCTGGGAGGGGGGCATGTCCGGGGGCGTGTCAGGGGGCGGTTCAGGGCGGGACCGGGGGCGTGGCGCCAGCCCGGGGGCGTGGTCGAGGCCTCCGGACTAGCCCCTGGGTCGGGTGTGGGCACGCCAGCAGCCCGCTGGCACACGCAGATTTACACCTGCTTTCAGCAGGCGTTAATCTGCCAACAAAAGTAGGGGGGGTTTAGATCGGGGTGGGGGGGTTGGGGGTTAGGTAGGGGAAGGGAGGGGAAGGTGCGGGGGAGTGGAAAGAAAGTTCCGTCCGAGGCTGCTTCGATTTCGGAGCGGCCTCGGAGGGAACAGGCAGCGCGCATCGGGCTCGGCATGCGCAAGTTGCACAAATGTGCACCCCCTTGTGCGCGCCGACCCCGGATATTATAAGATACGCACGGCTATGTTTGTATGTTATAAAATCCAGCGTACTTTTGTAATAAACAAAGGGAAGTTTTATTTATCTGGCCTTGGGAAGTCTCTTCCATACAGTCATCATTCTCCAGAGGGTAAATTCTGTAATATCATGGGTAATTAAAATAACTGTTCTCCTAAATTTTCCATTTTTCTTCAGGATCTTCATATTTCTAGTATCAGCATACCTGGGAATGTTTTTTTAATTTCAGTTTTTCAATATCTCTGACACACACACACACACTCTCTAATAACAATGCCTCTTGTTCTTCCGTACCCACATTCTCTCTCACATGCTTATTCACACACTCGTTCCTCTCATTCTTACAGGCGTACACATATACTCACACTCACAGACAAGCCCACTCATATTCAAAGGGTTCTAGCTAGCTAACGGGCCGGTACAGGCCACTCTCCTGTGCACGCGATATAGTATTTTAATTTATTTAAATTAGGCCCGGCAGTAAAAAGAGGCTCTAGGGACACTAGCGCATCCCTAGCGCCTCTTTTTGGACCGGAGCGGCAGCCGTCGGCGGGTTTGACAGCCGACGCTCAATTTTGCCGGCGTCGGTTCTCGAGTCCGCTGACAGCCACGGGTTCGGAAACCAGACACCGGCAAAATTGAGCGTCCGGTTTTTGACCTGCCAGCTGTGGGCCATTTTAATTTATTTATTTTTTTATTATTTACTTTTTTAAACTTTTGGGACCTCCGACTTACTATCGCTATAGTAAGTCGGAGGGTGCACAGAAAAGCAGTTTTTACTGCTTTTCTGTGCACTTTTCCAGTGCCCGGAGAAATTAGCGTCTACCTTTGGGTAGGCGCTAATTTCTGAAAGTAAACTGTGCGGCTTGGCTGCACATTTGCTTTCTGAATCGCGTTGGGAATACCTAATAGGGCCACCAACATGCATTTGCATGTTGTGGGCGCTATTAGGTTTGGGGGGGGGGGGGTTGGACGCACATTTTGAACGCGCTATTACCCCTTACTGAGCGCACTGTACTGTATCGGCCTGTAAGAATTGACTTATTGAACTAGATCAAAGCCTTTGAAATGGACCAGGCTAAGCTGCTAAATTTAGCTCCTACAATTTTACCAGGTGAAACTTAGCCGGTCGATTCTGGGTGGCCTGGGGTCAGAATTAGATTTGGAGAAGTGGAGAAAGTCTGTTTGTTTGTTTGTTTATTTATTTATTTATTTATTTATTTATTTAAAACATTTCCTATACCCGTCTTTGCAATGTGTGATTGATCAAAATGGTTCCAATTTGGTAAAAATATAAAAAGGTAAAAAATAAAACTAACTAAACACACAAACCTAGCTAGATTACAAGTCAATCTTGGGATCACATAAAAATACTTCTCAAGAGGAGAGACGAGGCAAAAAGAAAAAGACACAATAACTAAATCAATAAAATAAATTAAGATTAAGAAAAATACAATCAGATTTTTAATATTATGTGCTAAACTAAATTAATAAAAATAATAAAATGAAATAACAAACCTAGCTCATCTAATTTTACAAAACTCAGAAAAAGGATGAAAAACGAAGAATCGATAATCTAGACAAGTTACTTAAAGACCTTCATTTTCAGCCCTTAACCACCTAACTTGACTGTCGCTGCAATTGACGGACTAGATTTGTTTCCCCCCCCCCCCCCCCCCCAGCTCTTGAAATGTGAAACAAAATACCCCATGGCCGGATCTCTCTTCCCACTGTTGAGATAATTTAAAATATTGTAATTAAATCAGATAAAAATAAATGTAAAAAAATGTCCCTAAGGTGAATTCCCTCTTCCTTTCCTTCCCTATTTCTCCCCTCCCGCTCCTCAGAACAGTGCAATAACCTGTAAGCATGACTGGCACTTTCCACTTCAGACAAAAAAAATAATGCTTTAAAATGTCAGCGCTTTGTACGGTACTATATATTACCAAATTATGGGTTATTTTGGTGAAAATTGGTTATTGGGCCCTGGAGCTGGATCGAGTCCTCCATTTAATACATTGCTCATATGGGACAATCGGTTTCATCTTAACAATGTTTTTTGACTTAAAGCACAGTTTTCAGGAATCAATTGTGGTCTTAAGTCTGAGTACTTTCCATATCCGTTCACTTAGGCAGAAGACCTTAGAGTCATTGTGGACAGTACATTGCAATCCTCAGCTCAGTATGCAGCAACAGTAAATAAAAAAAAAAAAGCAAATGTGAAACAGCTCATTAATATTTTCCTCATATTGGTGATAATTTTTCTGTGATATTGCCAATGCCCACATGTGCGGTACCAATATTGCTCATTAATATGGTTTTAATGCTCATTAAGTGCCAAATTCGTTACCACATTAACATCACTGAGAGGTCTATATGCAGAAAATTTGTCTCCCCTCCCCCCACAACTAAGCAGATATATTTTGTCCTAGCGAATCGCTGCCCGCACAGAATTCGCCCTCATAATTAGAGCTGGGTGCTGAAGTTGTTCCAGGGCACGGTAAAATCTTTTAACAAATCAGCACTGATATTCAGTTAAAGTTATATTGGATAAGCCTGGTTGAGAAAAAGGCAGTCCTAAAGATATCTGGATAACTTTAATAAAGACTTTATTCAGTGGCAGATTTGTCTGGATAAGTCCCACTGAATATTTGGATATAGTTTTCTGGATTACTTTAGCCGGATAACTCACCAGCTCATTGGCTCTTTGAATATAGGCTTCTCTGTAAATGGGCCCCCATTGTTAGCCACCTCAAAATAAAGGGCCAGAATTTCATACCTACTCGCGGGGCGTAGATTTGTGCGCGCAACCCGTGCACACAAATCTACGCCCATACAGTCATTGCCAGCTTCCTTGATGGCAGATTGAAAAAATTACATTTAGCGCTGCACTATCAATGACTGATTTGTAGGGCTTCAGTCATGCCAGTCCTGTCACTCTCCAACCTGAATTAGGTGACAGAGCCATAAGAACATAAGAAAATGCCATACTGGGTCAGACCAAGGGTCCATCAAGCCCAGCATCCTGTTCCCAACAGTGGGCTAATCCAGGCCATAAGAACCTGTCAAGTACCCAAAAACTGGTCTATTCCACGTTACCATTGCTAATGGCAGTGGCTATTCTCTAAGGGGCGGATTTAAGAGTCCTGCTCGCCTAAATCCGCCCAAATCCGGGCAGATTTAGGCGAGCAGGGCCCTGCGCGCCGGTGAGCCTATTTTACATAGGCTCACCGGCGCGCGCAGACCCCGGGACTCGCGTAAGTCCCGGGGTTCTCCGAGGGGGGCGTGTCGGGGGCGTGTCGGGGGCGGGCCCGAAGCCGCGCGGCGTTTAGGGGGCTGTGCCGGGAGCATTTCGGGGGCGGACCAGGAGGCATGGTTACGGCCCGGGGCGGGCCCGGGGGCGTGACCCGCGCCCATCCGGACCCGCCCCCCAGGTCGCATCCCGGCGCGCAGGAGGCCCGCCTGACGTGCGGGGATTACTGTTCTAAGCCCCCCCCCCCGAAAAAGGTAAGGGGGGGGCTTAGACAGGGCGGGGGGGGGGGGTTAGGTAGGGGAAGGGAGGGGAAGGTGAGGGGAGGGCAAAAGGAAGTTCCCTTCGAGGCCGCTCCGATTTCGGAGTGGCCTGGAGGGAACGGGGTAGGCTGCGCGGCTCGGCGCGCGCCGGCTATACAGAATGATAGCCTGCGCGCGCCCGATCCAGGATTTTAGTGGCTACGCGCAGCTCCGCGCGTACCTACTAAAATCCAGCGTACTTTTGCTTGCGCTGATGCGCCAGCAAAAGTAGGCCTATTCGCATAGTTTGAAAATCTACCCCTAAGTGAATTTAATAGCAGGTAATGGACTTCTCCAAGAACTTATCCAATCCTTTTTTAAAACACAGCTATATTAACTGCACTAACCACATCCTCTGGCAACAAATTCCAGAGTTTAATTGTGCGTTGAGTAAAAAAGAATTTTCTCCAATTAGTTTAAATGTGCCCTATGCTAACTTCATGGAGTGCCCCCTAGTCTATTTCTATTATCCGAAAGAGTAAATAACCGATTCACATCTACCCGTTCTAGACCTCTCACGATTTTTAAACACCTCTATCATATTCCCCCTCAGCCGTCCTCTTTCTCCAAGCTGGAAAAGTCCTAACCTCTTTAGTCTTTCTCATAGGGGAGCTGTTCCATTCCCCTTATCATTTGGTAGCCCTTCTCTGTACCTTCTCCATCGCAAATTATATCTTTTTGAGGATGCGGCGACCAGAATTGTACACATTGATCCAAGGTGCGGTCTCACCATGGAGCGATTACAGAGGCAGTTATGGCATTTTCTGTTTTATTCACCATTCCCTTTCTAATAATTCCCAAAATTCTGTTTGCTTTTTTTGATTGCCACAGCACACTGAACCGATGATTTCAATGTGTTATCTACTATGACGCCTAGATCTCTTTCTTGGGTTGTAGCAACCTAATATGGAACCCAACATTGTGTAATTATAGCATGGGTTATTTTTCCCTATATGCATCACCTTGCACTTATCCATGTTAAATTTCATCTGCCATTTGGATGCCCAATTTTCCAGTCTCACAAGGTCTTCCTGCAATTTATCACAATTGCTTGTGATTTAACTACTCTGAACAATTTTGTGTCATCTGCAAATTTGATTATCTCACTCGTTCATATTTCTTTCCAGATCATTTATAAATATATTGAAAAGTAAGGGTCCCAATACAGATCCCTGAGGCAACTCCATTGTTTCACTCCCTTCCACTGAAAAAATTGGCCATTAATCCTACTCTCTGTTTCCTGTCTTTTAGCCAGTTTGCAATCCACGAAAGGACATCGCCACCTATCCCATGACTTTTTACTTTTCCTAGAAGCCTCTCATGAGGAACTTTGTCAAACGCCTTCTGAAAATCCAAGTATACTACATCTCAAACGTTCCCCTTCTCCATGAGTCTCTCACTCTCTGTTTTTTGCTCCATATTCCATCCCAACCTCTTTTGCTCCAGAAGTCCAGCCCCACCAGTCGCTCTCTCTCCCTCCAAGAGTTCATCTCTGCCAGTCACTCTGTGTCTTCCTCCACTAGTTCATCCTCACCCCAGTCGCTATTTCGCTTTCTCCGCCATTCCATTCCTGCCAACCACAATTTTCTCTCCACCCATTAGTCCATCCCTGCCAATCTGTCTCTTTCTCTGTCTCCCTCTACCAGGCTCTCCCTCTCTTTCCACCAGTCGCCCACCAGTGTCTCTCTCTCTCTCCGCCAGTCCATCCTCACCAGTCACGCTCTTTCTCCGCCAGTCCATCCCCTACAGTAGGGCTCTCTCTCCACCAGTTCATCCCTTCCAGTCTGTCTTTCTGTCTCCTGCCACAGTCCAACCCCTCCATTTTCTCTCTCTTTTTCTACCAGTTTATTTTCAATCAGTTTGCATTGCTCTCCTCTCTCTATCAGTACCTTTCTGTGTCTGTCTCTCTCTCCTTATCAGTCCATTTCCCACCAACCCCTCTTTCTCTCTCCCCACAGTCTGTCTCTCTCTACCAGTCCATTTTCACCAGTTTCTCACTCTCCCTCCACCAGTCCCTTTCTTGCCAGTCTCTCTCGCTTTCCCTCCCTCCATCAGTCCATCCTTGTATGTCTATCGCTCTTCTCCCTCCACCAGTCCATCTCCGCCAGTCTGTTTCTCTCTCTCACCCTGCCAGTCTCTCTCTCTCTCCCCTCCACCAGTCCATTCGGTCCAGATCCAGGCAGTTTCAGCTGTGTGGTTGCCTGTAGTAGTTATACTACAAGTTATTGAATATGAATACATTCTTTAACACATGTACTGCTGTGCTTTGAAATTATATGTATTCCATGTATATCAGTAAGCATTATTTAATAAGTTTTCTGTATTACGAATGAGTCTGGGGTTCATATAGTTATTTTTTGGTTATACGTTAATAACTTTTCTATATAGGCGTATTACTGCAGGTAAAAAAATGAAAGAGAAGTATGTGGGGTCCATGAAAATTTGGGAGTTGAAAAGGGTCCACGCTCCCCAAAAAGGTTGGGAATCCCTGCCTTATAGCATATACACACACCATATTACGGATTTTCATCCATTTATAGTGTTTTGCCATGAAAAATGTTTTTATATAATATTAACAAATAAATCAAATCTAAATAATCCTACTAGAGATGTGCGAAGCCCGAACCTTTTGGTTCGGGCTTCGTTTTCGGCTCGCCGTGGGAATTTCATATTTCCCGTGGTTCAGGCCTTTTAAATTCAGGGAGACCCGAATTTTGGTTTAGTGCGCACTAACAGAGTTAGTGTGCGCTAACTCCCCGTTAGTGTGCGCTAACTCCCTGTTAGTGTGCGCTAACTCCCTGTTACTGTGCACTAACCCGAAAAACTCTTTTGGGATTCGGGTTCCCTGAACCACGACAAATTAGGCAATTTCATTGAAATTGCCTAATTTGTCCTAGACGAATGCACATCCCTAACCCCTACCATTGCACCCATATCCTGACTGATGTGTGATGCATATTGCTTTCAATACATTCAACATTACAACGCAATGACTGCCTCTTGTTGTCATACACCATGGGGCAGATTTTAAAAGCCCTCCATGCACTGAGCCTATTTTGATAGGCCCGGCAACGCGCGCAAAGAACCGGGATGTGCGTATGTCCCATGGCTTGAAAAAAGGGGCGGGGCCAGAGGCCTCCATAGGGCCACTTGGCTGGAGGATCGTGCACCGGCACTTGGCCGTCGCACGCAACCTACGCCTGCCCAGAGGCAGGTGCAACTTGTAAAATAAAGGTTGGGGGGGTTTAGGTAGGGCTGGGAGGCAGGTTAGGTAGGGGAAATGAGGGGAAGGTGGAGGGTGGGGATGGGGGGGGGTGGTGGAAGGAAAGTTCCCTCTGAGTTCGCTCCGACACAGAGGCACTCTCTCACACAGAGGCATTCTCTTTCACACAGACACACAGGTTCTCTCTCACTCTCACACACTGAGGAACTTTCTCTTGTACACATACATAGGTACTCACTTTCACAGACAGGTACTTTCTGGACTTTCCCTCTTCCTTGGCCACTGGCTGCAGGAAACACTGACAGCCCTGCAGGGCCGCTTCTTCCACTGTTGGCTGTAGGGAAACTCTAATGACCTTGCAGGCCTCTTTTATTCTGCCAGTGGGCTGAAGTCATGGAGTCATGGTGACTCAGGGCACCGAGGAAGAGACCGTGTGCCCATTGCTAATAACGCCCTTTGCTTCTGAGTATATTGTTTTATATGTTAATCAGAAAGCAAATCTAGTATCTGGCTTTGCAGATATGTGTAAAGCTGTTTCTGTGGGATTTTAAATCTTTCCTCCATTTGCCTAAAGAAAAAATATTCCCATATTCCCTATGCACATATCAGCTATTATTCTATTTCCCCTTCTTATACCAATCCACAAATGTTGGTTTACCCATCTCAGATTGAAAATCCAAGTTCTCTACTAGAGTAACATATAATGATATTCCAGATTCCACCTGCCATATTATTTTTTTATATATAATTTTTTTCCATGCAGCGATCACATTGCCCTAGCTTTTAGATATAAAGGTTGTATCCAGTTTACCATATTATCTTGGCTCACATATTTCCTCAATACCCAGAACATATATTCCCATCAAACTTTCTCTGCATCGACGAGCATAGCTCTACCAATAGACCCTCAAGTCCCCTGAACTGTGGATACTTCTCTTCTTATGTTGGCCAGTGCATATCCCCCTTTAAGATTCCAGACTCAGAACAGTACTGCATTGTCCTGATGATCTATGTGGCCCTCCAGAATTTCATTTCTTGTCTCTAGTGTGGCTGCATGAGCCTTGAGATCTGCTGCTGTTTCCTTTTGGCCTTAGTCTTTCCTCTACCTCCAAATTTCTCAACCTTTGTATCACCATGCCTGCTTTCATTTCTTCAACAGCAGTTTGCAGCTTACAGAACTTCTAGTCAGGCACTGCAGTACACTTCATGGTACTAGTTTTGGCAGCTCTCTGGATACAACCACTGAGCTCATGTCTATTTCAGCTGTCAATGTATTCTCTGGCACGCTTGGCTTTTCATAGCATCTGTTGCTGAATTTTTCAGAATTTTACCTACAAATATTTTTCATTAACTCTCCAGTGTCTTTACCAAATTCCCTCTCAATTTTTAACACCAAAAATGTATCTTGCTAGGAGCTTTTTTTTGGAACTTAGCAAGGAGCCATAGTGAGATAAATCCATTTAACCATCCTCATCACATGATTCTTTTGGATCCCACTGTCTTAAGAGTGCTGGAATCTGGATACCATACTCAAGAAAACCAACACCACAAAAAAATCTATTAACTACTGTGCAACTTCCATGTAAGTGCGGAGTGTTAAATGCATCAGAAAGGCCTTATAATGCAGTTTCAAATTACTCTCACATTTTATAAGCAATTATTTTTTCACCCTATTAAGTGATGAAGAAAAATATCTAGGTCTTTCAGGAAAACCAGCTTAAACCTTTCCCCAGGTATGACAAATGGTCACAGTTTGCCAAGGTGGTGTGCAGTCATCAATCACGACTGAATCCAAATTATGGTGAAGAAATAGCTGTATGGGTAATGAACCAAGGGCAAGAATATGTTTCCTATAATCTTATAGCTATGCGTCCAAGTATTGAATTAAAAATACAATTAATTAGGACTTGAATCCAAATATGTGAAGATTATGAAGGGAAAAGGAAAAGCATATTATGCAAAACATTAATATGATAAGCACATAGCAGAGGCTGTGTGGGAATTACAAAACATCTGTAAAAATGTATGCATTCCAATAACACAATATATTTGTCATTTAAAGCCATTTTGGATAGTTTTTTCTAGGAAGGTAGAATATAAAATAAAATAAATAAATATAGGTATAAATTCATGCCAGTATAGCTCTAAAGGCCAATCAAAAAAGATGACCAGTTCGTCCAATTAAAAATGCCACCTTCCCGTGGTCTTTATATATTTTATGAATTTTTTAATTGTACATCACAGTTACACGCAAGTGACGAATACAATTTAAAGAGAGATAAAAACAAGTTACGCGTTATTATGACCTTTGCTTCTACATATTTAAATAGACCAACACAACAACCGCATTACGGGGAGAGAGAGAGAAAACAGGCAGTTCAGGTACAGGACAACGTCGGGATCGTGAAATAAAAATGCAAGAACGTTCCAAGTCGCCGACACCTGAAATCTTTCCTCTTTCAGAATAAAGCAAGCTATTATTGTGCATTAATCTCATTTACTTTGCTTCCCCTTTTAGAAACAATTTAAACCAAAATACAGAGAAGAAACTGCAAGAAGTGGCTATGAAGACAGCGAGGCATCCTGGGACTAGCCAACAAGCTAGTTCATCTTCTTGACTTGGAAATGAAGCTTTATAAGTTGTACATTACATTTCACAGTAAAAAATAGGTGACAGTGCCCTTGGTGTGGGCATTACCAAGAGATAATTTTCTGTGCTGCTAGCTTTTATTTTTATTGAACTTTTAAAAAAGAAATTGTTATGTTGTTTTAGCAGGAGGTATAAGGCTCTTGTTCTGCCAATGTTTCTTGCATCATGGTGGCCCCATTGGGGGTAGGATTGGAGGGCGTTAACTCTCCATATGTTACAGTTCTTAGTCCCAGCCAGCAGCCCAAGGAAAAGACTGTTCTCAGCTCATATCTCAAACCCTGTGTTTGGGCCTGAGCCAAAGGTGAGGAGATATAATCACATTGCAAGTGTAATTTTCCTACGATAATGCCCATTGCCGAGGGCACTATTCTTGTTTAAAATGTAATATAAAAAAATAAAATTTACCCCATTTGAATTTGTCAACACTTCCTTACAATGCTACATTATCACAGGGTTCAATAGGACTTTTCTCTGTCAATGCCCACTGAATCTGGCCATTGATTAGGCATGCGCTAATATTCCATTCAGTCATTTGTAGTCGTGGGAGTGGCCTGGTGATCTGCATTGGAGTCCTGCTTCTGCATCGATACTGATTGTGAACTTAGGCGACTTCGCTTCATTTTCCATAGTTTCAGGTACCCAGTAAGATTGTATGCTCTTAAGAGCAGGGATTCATTCTTACTTGTTTGTTATTTTGCCTGTATAGTGCCCTGGGACAGGGTACCCTTTAAATGGTAATTTGTGTTTGCAGAGTACTATAATTATGTCATCTGTGTTACATTTTACTAAAAAGCCAGCAAATGTCTAAAAAAAATGTTTTCTTAAGTGCATGTCTTTTAATTGTTTTTGAAGATCTGATTCATTAAAACTTGCTACAACAAATATCAATTTTATTCTGCATTATTCATGATCTCAATTTGCTGTTCATTTACCTACTACCAAAAAGTGTCCAGTGTTGTTCGGGGTGTCTGGTCTATAACAGCTTGTGTGTGTGTGTGCGTGCGTGTGTGTATGTTCACCTGTGTGTGCGTCTGTTTGCATATGTGTGTAAGCTTATGTGTGTGTGGAGGCCTGAGCCTGTGAGTGTGTGTGTGTGTGTTTGGAGGGTCCTGTGTGTGTGCCTGTGCCTGCCTGTATGTATATATATGTGTGTGTGGGAGCCTGTGGTGTGTGTGGACCTTTAGTCTTCACTAGATGGCCCTAGATCCTTGCCCTGGGTATTCCAGCTTAGTGGGGAGATATCATTGTTTATCAATACCTCCCTCAGAAGCATACTGTAAATGGTAGCTCCTTAGTGCACAAGTGGAAGCTAGTGGTTTAGAGAGTGTGATACTTTTGGTTTCCCTTTCAGAGAGTGAGGAGTTGTTTTTGGTTTGCTCTGATTTGAATGAGGGTGTGGTAATTTGGGGGTAGTGGACTTGGGAAACAGCCAGGAAAACAAAGGAGGTAACTCTGGCTGTTTCCTTATGTGGACTTTTATTTACAGTTGAAAGAAAAACAGATGCAGCTCACCTTGCTGTTCTGATAGTTTTCAAACATCAATGGCAACCTGTCTTCTCATAGGAAAGCTTCCTTTCTGCTCTCCAAGGCTTCCCCCAACCCTCTGGGCCCTGGTCTCATATCCCTGGTCTGCTGTGATCAACCCTAGCCCAGAATCACTTACTGAGATGGAACTTAAAGAGACTGTACAGATAGCTGTGGCCGGCTCTTTAAGGTGTTCTGAGGGAGTTAATTATTTACTCCCTCCCCCTCAGCTTGGCCTTGTCGGGCCAGGTGTCCAGCAGTACCCAGGCAATTTCCTGGCTCCACCTCATATGCAAACTATCTGTGGGTGGATTGCCCTAATTTCCTGTGAGCCAGTGCCACAGGGCTGCAAACTGGGGACAATTGCATCCCAGAACAACTGGGTACATGAGGTTGGAAAGAACTCCCGCTTCCATAATGGCTTGACCTGCTGGGGTCGTCAACAGGACCTGACTAGTTGGCTACTCCTGTTTGTCCCCATGTACACAGGTCCTCATGAGTGAGAGTCTTATCAGATCCTGAATCCACCAAAGTTTGAGAGGGAACATCATCTAGTTACACTTGGATCACAAATTCCTTATGAGGCTGGTGAAGAATATCTACTAAGCTGCAATTCTGCAGTTTTGCAAACATATTAGCCCATTCTTTTCCCATGTTTCGTTCTTGTGCTGTTCCCCCTGCTTGCGTTCGTACTCGATGTTGTCTTATGGTCCATCGCTTTACAGAAAGACCATGCCTACTGGGTGGGTTTCCCTTGGCTTTTAACACTTCCCCTCAAGGGCTTTTCAATTTTGGTCTTTCCAAAGGGGCAGCTGTCCTCCCGATGCCAATTCCTCCCACACAGAGGGCACAGAAAGTAAAAGTATCTGAAGTTTCATTCTTGGAGTGGCTTGAACCTCTAAGGTATCTTTTTTCTTTGAAGGTGAGGATCTTTCCTGCTTTGGTGTTTTCTCTTTGTCCCCAGGAATTTTACTTTCTGGTGGAGGCTGGGTCACTTAGCTGACATCCATAACTTCAGGTCTCTTAAATTGGCAGTCTCTTCCCAAATGACCTCTCTGACCACAGTTTAAGCATTTGGACAAGACTGTGGCCTGGGTTCTGGGTCCAGAAGATGAGTTATCCACCTCTGAGGGACGTTGCTGGGCAGCCTTTCTAGCCTCCATACCACATTGGACATTAAGAGGCAGATTTTCAAAGGGGTACACGCATAAGATACACGCGTACCCCCCGAAAACCTGCCCCAAGCTCCCCCTGCGCGCGCCGAGCCTATGTTGCATAGGCTGCCAGCATGCGCAAAACCCCAGACACGTGTAAGTCCCGGGGCTTTCCTGGGGGTTGTGTTGGGGGCGTGTCACGGCGGCGCGTCATCGGGGCGTTCCGGGGGTGGGGCCGTGATTCTGGCCCAGGGGTGTTCTGGGGGCGTGGCTGCGACCCCTGGACCGGCCCCCAGACCAAAACATGGCACGCCTTGGGCAGGCGTAACTTTTATAATAAAGGTGGGCGGGAGGGTTAGGGAGGGGAAGGGAGGGGAAGGTGGGGGGAGGCGGAAAGAAAGTTCCCTCCAAGGCGCAGGCTGCCGATTTTGCGCAACCTTGCGCGCGCCAACCCCGGATTTTAAAAGATACGCGTGGCTACGCGCGTATCTATTAAAATCTGGCATACTCTTGTTTGCGCCGGGTGCGCGAACAAAAGTACGTGCGCACGTACTTTTTTAAAATCTGCCCCTAAGTGAACCTGGTGGAAGGCGTCTGTTCTTAATGTGGAAATCCTCACAGTATCTTACTTAATATTCTTCCCATGCTTGCCATTCTTATTATAAAGTACCTGCCATACCACATCAACTGGCTCCAGCATAACCACCATATGGCATAGTGTAATTTTACCAAAAGGTATGCCATCTAGTGGCCAGTCCATATACCACACCACAAAAAATTAGCAGCAACAGACAGCTTCTGTTGTTCTATAGTATTTCCACAATCCTCTATCAAATATGATTTTCAAACTGGGACCAAGAAGCCTCCCCACCCAGAATCCTTTCCAGGGATTCTTCAGTGATTTAGGAGACCCAACACACATGTAAATGAAAGAATGATAGATACAAATTAAACTTTAGTTAGGGCCTGTTTAATAGCAAGGTATGCTTTCCTCCAAGTGCACATAGCACATATTTGCTAAGACCTAAAATTTAACACCCACCCACTCTACTAACGAAGCTCAGGGTAATTTACATTTCAATAAATATACAAATGCAATAATAAAATTGAATAAAAACAAAATACATCAATCAATCAAATAGGGGTAGATTTTGAAAAACTGCGCGATTGCGTACTTTTGTTTGCGCAGCAGGCGCAGCAGGCGCAAACAAAAGTACGCTGGATTTTATAAGATACGCGCGTATCTTCTAAAATCCTGGATCGGCGCGCGCAAGGCTGCCGATTTTGGGCAGCTGGCGCGCGCCGAGCCGCGCAGCCTGCCTCCATTCCCTCCGAGGCCGCGCCGAAATTGGAGCCGCCTCGGAGGGAACGCTCTTTCGCCCTCCCCTCACCTTCCCCTCCCTTCCTCTACCTAACCCACCCCCCCGGCCCTATCTAACCCCCCCCTACCTTTATCCATGGATTTACGCCTCCCGGAGGGAGACGTAAATCCACGCGTGCCAGCGGGCTGCTGGCGCGCCGAGACCGGACCCGGGGGCGGTTCCGGAGGGCGCAGCCACGCCCCCGGAACGCCCCGGCCCGAAACCACGCCCCCGAAACGCCCCCGAAACGCCCCCTTCCGAAAACCCCGGGACCTACGGTCGTCCCGGGGTTCTGCGCGCGCCGGTGGCCTATGGAAAATAGGCGAGCCGGCGCGCAAGGCCCTGCTCGCGTAAATCCGGGCGGATTTACGCGAGCAGGGCTTTGAAAATCCGGCCCGATAATGCACATGAAACACAATGTTTAAATAATTTCCTAATTAACTCTAACCCTCACCCCCCTCCTGTCAGGTCACATGCTATTTCAAGAACTCAGGGGCCGATGCAATACATGCACACTGTTTAACCCGCTGTCAGAAGCGGGTTAAATAGCGCTAATCCACCCCCTAATGCAATAGGGGGATTAGCGCCTAATTAATGCGCATCTGACGCGGGAGTGAATAAGTTAGCGCTCATCACATGCAAATGCATATGAATGAGGCTATTTCTCGGCGGCTGTTTTCATTACTGGCAGACAGGCAGGTTCTGAAAACTGAGGCCGAGTTTACCGGCGTCGGTCTTCATAACTGGCAGCCGTGGCGGGTCGCGTTAGCAAGGAGGTGCTAAGGTCGCGCAAGCGACCCTAGCGTCTCCTTCCTAGCGCAACCCCCTAATTTACATATTGCATGGCGCCCCCCCCCCCTTGCAGGCGTCATGCATGTGTTAAGAAAGCGGGCGCTGAAAAGTCAGCGCCCGCTTTCCGCGAAGATTATTGCATCGGCCCCTCAGTTAATGGGATGAGTAATAAGACTTCAAGATGGAGGAGATGTGGCTACTGCAACAGCAATATTGATGGGAGCGATGAAGAAGACAACATGGGAAAGGTGGAGGAAAGAAAGGAGCTATACAGCCTCACTGACTCATTGTAAAAACGATTCCACATTTATTTACAGAATGGATATATTTCTTACCTGGCTACCTTTAAACCTAACAGGGTAATACTTGGCAGGACTTGTTTCCCACTGAATGTCCCAGTCAAAGTTGGGTAAGTTTTCCTACCAAACTTCCTGCTGCCCCTACCACTAAATGTTGACCTTGCTAGTACTGCCAGACTGGGAAATCTACTTGTAGAGTTGCTGTTGAAAGAAGTTGTCAGCAGGGACTCATCTTGAAGGTATGTCAGGAGGAATTTCCAGTTTTCCCACAGGGAAGGATTCTGCATCCAGCTTGCAAGGATCGTTTACGGAAGTGCTTGTGGAGGATCCTGTTTAAGAATACCTCCTGCCAGGGAGCACAGATTTACCTTTATTTATTGGGCTTTATTGGAACTTTAAAGCTGCGTTGAGTGCACCATTCCAAAGTATACCTGCTGTGACTTTTCACCTGCAAGCAAGTGAACTAGTAAAAGGATTTATTTATTTTATGAACAATCCCAATTTGGTGTGCCATATTTTTTGTCCTTTTTCTTAACTTGGACATTACAGAAGACCTCCAAACAACCTAAGGATCTTGAAAGACGTTACCTTTCTCCTTTGTCAGGATCAGAATATGGCCCCATCACTCTCAAGTGACCCCTGCAACAGAATAGCCAGGAGAAAAGTGACTACATACCGAGGAAATCTGCTGATCCATAGACTAGAATCCACTAGCACACCTAAAATATGGATACAATCACTGTTGGAAATTAATACATTGTGTAACTTAGGATCTCCCAAAAATGATTAAAGCATACATTTTGAGAGATTTAACTTGAGTTTATTTTGTTGACTGTAGACAATGGGAGGCCCATGATGGCTTCCATCCCCAGGGTTTCTGCAAGGCATATCTCCAGAGCATGAGTCAAATGGAACTGCTGTGGCTACTTTGTAAGGAGAAGAGCTATGAGTTCCAATCCCACCTCCCTTTATGAATGTACCTACTATTTTCGAGCGAGTCTCCTGTCCATTTGCTAGAGAATTAACCAAGCTGTTTGAAGAAAAATGTTATTTATTTATAAGTTGCAGAGGGCTAAGCCTAACATTTCATTGGGACACACACAGGCAATTAGGGATACAGGCAATAAGAATAATAATAGTTACAAACACATTCTTAACATCCGGCACGTAGCAGATTACAATTAATTAACACTGGTCTTGCCTCTCCTTAGCCGAGACTTACGTTTGAACACTAATAAGGTCTACCTTACTAACCCCCAGAATAGCAAATGAAGCCTAGTTTCTTACCCTGCGGCTGGCAGCAGCTCACGCTCTTGGGGCCGGTCGGGAGGTCTCTGCCACTGAAGCAACCGACTATTCATCTCTCAAGTGTTTTATACCTTGCTCTGCTATCCTTAGTCTCCGTAAGTCCATCTCATCTCAATATCCCAGAGGAGGCACAGCAGGCATGGAAAGCAACAGCACGGGACACGAATCCTTCTCCTCAGATGGGTAATGATCAGCTAACAAGGTCTCATCTATATGCATAATTCAGCAGCTTTATGTATAGTAAGGTGAATGCATAATTAAGGCTTTTAATTAGCAGATTTCCCACTCTTTTGCCAGTCCTTTGTTTGCTGGCACAGTTCAACAAATGGTCAGTGTAACAAATGATAGTTGTCCAGGTTTGACAGGGCTCTGATAAACTCTGATCCCAGATAGGGACTTTGGGCCATAAAGCGAGATCTCAATGTTATTTCAGTGCTTATTCACACAGTTCCAGATGGTCCTCATGTTGCTTTTGGCCTCTTTAGGTGCCACTTAGGTTAGAAAGGACCAATAAATCCATCGGGCTTAGTCACATACAGGCTGATACAGTAAAGCACGGCCGCAGTTACCCCGTTTCTAACCCGCTGTGTACTCACAATTTCGCCGCGTAAGTCTAACCCGCGATTCACTATCTGTTTTTACTGATCCTTACCGCTTCTTTAACTCGACGTGTATCCCTTTCCGCCGCGGCATGTATATGTATGTAAACGATCTGATTAGCTATTCCCTCCCATACAGTAAAGTGCGCCCCGACTATCGCCTTTTTTGTTTGTTTGTAATTATTTTTATTAGAGCTTCAAATCACCATTGACAGCCATACAAAGAAGTAACACAATACATGAACATATGATACAATGTAAAACTGATCATGAAGGCAGGACAAGAAAACTGCATGCCACAATAGCCGAAGAGCCCTATTCGGCCCGCATGAAATACAAATACAAATAAACAAATAAATAAACATAAGGACATATCAAACAGTGCTCATGGAGCCGAATACACAGGCTTTCTAGTAATAGAAGCTGCATCGCTCAACGTTGGTGATATTGTCACCATTTTGTGTCCACTTTCAACTTCCCCAACAGCCCCCCAGTATCCCCCTAATCCCCGACCCCCCCTCACCCCCATTCCCTCGTAGACACACCCTTGAAGACCAATTATGAAAGAAAGAAACTATCGAACTGAGCAGATCAATACAGTCAAACCAACATGTATGGAAACAGAATCATTCATGGAAACATAATCATTCATGGAAACATAATCGGAGACATTAAAGACATTAATGACATTAATGAACTTATCCACTGCCCAAGCCAGGCAATAGAGAGTCCGCCAGAGGAAAAGCGTTGAGGAAAGAAGACCACAATTTCCCAAAACGTGCCTGTTGTCGCTTTGGGGATGCCAACATCGACTTGCGTTCTAGAAGATATAACTCCAGCATAGCCTTCCTTCGAAGCTTACTAATAGCGGGTCAGGCATCGATGTCATTTTGCTACTTTCTAAGGCAGCCAGTAGACGCCTAATATTGGTTACGGGCTTGCGGCCTTGTACAAATCCCGTCTGTTCTGAAGAAATAATATCAGGCAAAACATGTTTCAACCGGTTAGTCAATACTTTAGCATAAATCTTAACATCCTGGTTGAGCAAGGATATCGGGCGATAGGAACCCGGTTCAGCGGGATCCTTACCCGGTTTAGGTAAAATCGTAATCGCTGCAACTTTCATGGTATCAGGTATCATCTTATTATCTATCATGTGATTAAACAATGTGACCAGGGAAGGCACCAAATGGTCCCCCAATGACTTATAAAATAATGAATTCATACCATCTGGTCCCGGGGATTTATGTAATTTGAGATCTGAAATCACTTTCTTAACTTCCAGTGCAGTGACGGGTTTGTTAAGACTAGACCTCTGTACGTCCAATATTTCAGGTAAGAGCAAGTCAGCAAAAAAGGCTTGTTGATTATCAATATTCGAGGGGTCTGCTGTGTAAAGGGCCCCATAAAAGTTTTGAAAAACCCTCCCAATCTCAGCCGTAGAGAGAGCCCGGGTGCCATCCGGTTTGTTAATAAAAGAGATAAATTTAGAGGGCTCCTTTGCTTTGGCTAACTGTGCCAAAGTCTACCTGGCTTATTGCCATGAACAAAAAGCTTGTGTTTAAAAGCAAAAATATTGCCAGTAGCCTTGCGATGGATTAAATCATTAAGCAGTATCTGGGTTTGCTGGAACCTATCCTTCCATAACTGGGAATTTTTACTATTCCATTGTTTCTTGTAATAGCATAATCTCTGTTCCAAATCTAAAATTTGTTTATTTTGTTGTTTTTTCTTCTGGATAGTGTATTTAAGAATATCTCCTCGGAGGACTGCCTTAGCCGTCTCCCAAAAGAGAACCGGCGTTTCCTTGTGTTGAGCATTGAAATTTTCAAATTCTATCCATTTTTGCTCCAAGAATATCTTGAATTCTAAATCCATCGCCAACCATTCAGGCATACGCCACTGAAACAAAGAAGGCACCCTGGCCATCTCCCCCACTGTACAAAAAATCGGGCAGTGATCTGAAATGACCAGGTTCCCAATCTCAGCGCCATCTGCTTCAGGAAAGAGAGACTCAGAAATGAGAAAATAGTCAATTCTAGATTTCGCTGGATGAGCACGGGCAAAATGGGTATAATCCCGTTCTGACGGGTGATATACTCGCCAAATATCCAGGAGGTGCAAAGTATCACATACAAAAGGAATGCCTTTTCCCTTACCCAAAGAAGGCGTATGAACAGTAGAACACTTGTCCAATTTGGGGTCCGCTAAACAATTAAAATCACCTGCCGGTATTACTGCTGCTACTCCCATTGCTGTAATTTGGGATACCAAATTAGAGAAAAACAGATGATTATATTTATTTGGCCCATAAATAGAAGCCAATACAATGGGCTGACTGTACAGCTTACCTTTAATAATGATAATCCTCCCCTCAGTATCAGACCATTGATTATCTAATTGAAATGGAATCGATTTTTTAATTAAAACGGCCACTCCATTTCGCTTACTAGTGCCAGAGGAGAAAAATACCTGTGTGTAACCCTTTTTATTCTGCAGTTTAAGATGTTCCTTATCCAGCATATGCGTTTCCTGCAGAAAAATGATGTCCCCCTTGGATTTATGACAATGCGCCAAGACCTTTTCCCTCTTAATAGCAGTGCCCAAACCTGCAACATTCCAGCTCATATATTTAGTTTTAGGTATCATCCTTTACAGCAAAGACATAGACATGAAAACCCTCAGTTGTTATGATTGAAGTCACCCCAGCATGATAGGATCTAGCCTTTAAAGCCTTCCACAGGGTAGAGTCATAGCATTAATCACTGTGGTACGATTCTTACCTTATCTTACAATGGGTCCTTATTTTTCTCATGGCTGATAACACCCGAATAATATCTTGGAATGTCAATGGACTGGGATCACCGGTTAAACGCTATAAAATCCTCAAACAACTTAAATCCCATAAACCGACGGTCGCTTGTTTGCAGGAAACCCATCTCTCTGCACTAGAAAGCAGTAAACTCAAAAGGGATTGGGTGGGTGATTGCTATTACACTCAGGCTAAAGGGAAGAAAGGGGGAGTAGCTATTTTAGTAAATAAAGCTGCTTCTTTTACTGTCTCTAACACGGTGCGAGATGAGGAAGGTAGATTTCTCTTGGTGTCAGGCCATCTTAATGGTCAAGAAGTGACTATCTGCACTCTCTACGCTCCTAATGCCTACTCTCACCCCTTTTTCATTTTTGTATTGGAACAGCTGGTAGAACACGCCAAGGGTTATTTAATTGTGACGGGGGATTTCAACCTACCAGCGGATCCTTGCATAGACAAGACGCCTTCGAGTGCCTTGCTCCCTAACAGGGAGGGTAAGGGGGTCCCATTCTTATGTTCTGAGTTCTCTTTACTGGACATATGGCGGACGTTACATCCCACAGAAAAAGATTTTACCCACATTTCTAGGGTGCATGCCTCCCTATCACGTATAGATTATATCCTGATACCGAAAGAAGGGCTACATTTTGTTTCTGATGCTGTGATTGGCTTACAGGGGGTGTCTGACCACGCAATAATTTGGGTGGATATACATTTTCACGTTCGGGACAGTGGAGAAAGGCTGTGGAGATTTCCTGGGTTTCTTCGCTCTGACTTGCACTTCAAAACTTTTTTGCAAAACAAATGGGAAGAGTTTGTCAATCACAATAGCCAACATACCTCGAATCCGCAACTGTTTTGGGAAACAGCTAAAGCCGTTATACGGGGTGAAATTATTTCCTTTGTAGCGGCTAGAACGAAAAATCTTAACAAGAAGTATTCTGGAATTGGAAGGTAAATTGGGTAAGCTAAAACAGGAGTTTGCCTCCCACCCGTCTCCTACTTCTCAGAGGGCGTATTTCGCTGTCTTGAGGGATCTGAACTGTGTTCTACATCAGAGGGCACAAAGGGCCTTTCAAGTAGCGGAAAGGAACTTTTTTAAGTTTGGTAACAAAGCGGGGAAACATCTTGCCAATTTGGTTAGAGCTCATAGAGGGAAGACCTTTATTCCTGCCATGCGTACTGAGGGGGGCACTAGGGTCTCCTCCCGAGCTGAAATCTGTGAGGTTTTTCGTAAGTTCTATGAACAATTATACACAGATGACGTAGAAGGAGGCAGAGAAGAAGAAGAAGCATTCTTTGTGAATCTTAAGTTACCGAATCTAACTAAATCTCAGATATCGTTCCTTAACCGACCTATAATACCCCTGGAGGTTTTAGCTGCCATCTCAACTAGTAAACTGGGGAAGGCGCCAGGTCCTGACGGCTTTTCTTTTGATTTTTACAAGCTCCTACAACATCATGTTGCCAACCATTTGACTGATTTTTTTAATGATGCAGTCCATAAGGGGGCATTCCCCTCATTTTTCAATACGGCATATATAACGGTTCTCCCCAAATCCGGTAAAGATCCGCTACTTCCGGCGTCTTACCGCCCTATCTCACTGCTGAACTGTGATTTAAAGTTACTTGCCAAGCTCTTAGCCAACAGGCTTAACGTGATACTCCCGCAATTAATCTCAGAATATCAGGTGGGATTTGTTAAAAACAGACCAGCCTGTAAGCACATTCTTAAATTGCTTTCAGCTATGAGCTCCTCCCTCTCGCAGTGTTCCCCAGCCTTAGTGATTGGTCTAGACTCGGAAAAAGCATTCGATCGAGTGTCCTGGCCATATTTATTCTCTGTATTACGGAGATACGGATTCGAGGGACACTTTCTGACCTATCTTCATATGTTGTATGCTCAGCCCAAATCGCACATAACGGCTAACGGTGGTAAGTCAGGAGAGGTACTTATACAACGAGGGGTGCGACAGGGCTGCCCCCTATCACCCCTTTTGTACATTTTGGCTATTGATCCCTTACTTAGGAAAATAGCGGGTTCTCCCTCCATACCGGGTTATGGCACAGTCCATCAAACATTCTCTATCGCTGCTTTTGCGGACGATATATTAATATACCTTACGGAACCACAGCGGTCCATAACTCCTTTGTTGGGTATCCTGGAGCAGTATGGGGAATTTGCTGGCCTCCGTATTAACAAGGATAAATCGGAGGCTCTGGATGTTGGGGGTAGAGTGAAGCCTATGTGGCGAGGCCCTTTTCCTCTTAAATGGGTAACTACACATATGAAATATCTTGGTATTCAGATACCGTCCGACGTGCGGGATTTCCATAGATTGAATGTGGAACCACTTTTAGAGGCTACATCGTTTTTATTGAGGAAATGGCAAGGTTTACCCTTGTCCATCTCTGGAAGAATACAATTACTCAAAATGATGATTCTCCCCAGATGGCTTTACGTCCTACAAATGACCCCGATCTGGCTGACGGGGAGGGATTGTAGGGGGGTAAATGCTCTATTTCGGAAATTCATTTGGAATGGACGTAAAGCTCGTTTATCCTTAACGATTCTATTTCAGCCCCCCAAAAAAGGAGGTATGGGATGTCCCAATTTACGTAGATATAATCTAGCGTGCCTTCTCAGATATGTGAAAGATATTCTGGGTAATACGTCACAATACACTCCCCTTGCACTCCTTTGTTCTTGGTGGCAACAGCAGTCCTTAAACCCCCTACTCCAACTCTCTAGAGCCCAAATGCCTGCGGGGTTACTAACGCAACCGCTGATTTGGGCAAGTCGGAAGGCCTGGGCGTATCTATGCGTTCAGGCGAAATTTTCCCCGTCACTTACACCTTTCCTAACGATCTGTGGTAACCCACTTTTTCCTCCAGCGATGTCTACTTCCGTCTTTCATAGATGGAGGGAGAAGGGATTAACCTGGTTGTATCAGTGTTTTTCTTCTGAGGGGGATCAGTTTCATCCCTTCTCGGACTTGCAACAATTATTCGACCTGGCGCCTTCAGACCATTTTGCCTATAGGCAATTGCGTGATTTTTGTAATACGCATAAAATGACCTCGCTGATTACGCCTCATTTCTGGGTGGTTCACAAAGTAGTCTCTATTCACAAACCGCAAAAGTTCACGATTGCGACTTTCAATCAGGCCCTACTGTTACATCTTCAGAGTGATGTAGTCACCAAAATCTGGCAACAATGGGTGCAGTGGCCTGAATTCACTCTTACCAGTCAGGAGTTTTTATCATGCTTTGAGAAGATCCCGGAATGGTCAGCGAATGTGCTGTATCGGGAGATCCAATTTAAATTTTTGAGACGGTATTATATGGCGTCTGACAGGGCTTTCTTGGCCCACATTACGTCCTCTGCCAAGTGCCCCAAGTGTAATGTAATGACGGGCACCTTTACCCATCAATTTTGGTCGTGTAATGCTATTTCTTTGTTTTGGACGGAACTTATTGGTACCTGCAGTTCTTTGCTCTCCATGGAGCTCCCTGCAGACCCTATTCTCTGGCTCTTTGGGCTGATGCAGACTTCCACTGTGGGACTAGGAAAGTATGAGCTGCAATTTTTACGTAGAGTAAGCCTGACTGGGAAAAAGGCCATTTTAGCTTGTTGGATTTCCGCAGATCCTCCTCAACATGACTTATGGTTCAGGTTGTTGATCAAGCTATTCACTCTGGAGTATACCTGTGCCCAAACAGCTACTGAACACAGACAGAAAATTATGGGTAATATTTGGAAGCCGTTGGAGCTATATCTTAAGCCTAACATAATACCCTGATTAGGTACTGGATGGGGAACGGTCTTTGTGGGCACTTGGAATCATTCAGTGGAGTAATTCGCACTCATAGCTAGACTCACACCCATGGGCATTTTCGTACATCATCCAGGTATTTGCTGTGTTAGTCCAGTACTATGGCTTATCCCTCACACAAGTTCCAGGGGTGGGGGGGGGGATGGGAAGGGGAAGGGGAGGGGGGATTGGGGATTAGTTGGAACTGTTAATCTGTTTATAACTGTTTATCTTGAATGCCAAAGTGTGTGCTACTGATTCTTCCCCATTATGTCTGCCTTGTTCTTTTATGATATCGGTTGATTTAGTATTTGAGATTGGAACCCGCACACCTAGAACCTTTTGCTTTATTGATATGCTGGCGCTTCTTGACTACATGTGGTTTACAGAATCCTATGTCATTGCTACAAGTGTCATTGCGTTGTCTGTCGTTATTGTAACAGACCTGTTATTGTGGGTTGCTTGTACATTTTACATTTTGGATTTCTATGTTCAAAACTCAATAAAAATAAGTTACAAAAAAAAAAAAAAGCCTTCCACAGCCACCCCCCATCGTTAGAAAACAATCGAGTAATCATTCCCTGCAGTTGTTGATCATTCAAACATTTACCATACATACCAGTCAAATTTCTAAGCCCAGAATCTTTTTTTCCTTCAGGTTGGTGTCTAACCTCCCTCCCACCCCAGTTCCCACCCCTCCCCCCCACCACCCAAAGAACCGTAACCAAATAGGCTCCCATCTTCCGTATGCGCCCTCACCAAAGAGAGCTGGAGCCAAAGTATGTGGTCAGGAGACAGGCCCCGGACAGTTAGAAATATCGCTGTCCAGTGATCTCGTTCAAAGAACCAAAAGAATACCCAGTCAATGTCTCAACAGAACTAAAGCAAAGAATGAAGTGCTCTCAGTTAAGTAAGAGCCCACATTACCAACTGTAGATCCAAATATAGCCTGAACCCGGTCAGACACGCCGAACATCAACGGAATTACTCAGCGAAAAGAAACGTTTCCGTCCCGTTGCAGGCTAACTCAGGTAGCCACAATCGCCAGGGTATCTTTCGCGTACTGTTGCGCTTCAGAGAAGGTATCAAAAGCCTGAGATTGCCCGTTATGCCAGATGCGAAGCTTGGCGGGAAACTGAAGAGCAAACCGTACTTGCTTGTTGGCTAACTGTGAGCATAGGGGGCTGAATTCTTTGCGCTTAGCCGCCACTCGGGCAGAGAAATCTTGAAAAATCTTTACCGGTGAATTTTGAAAATGTAACGATTGTGCTTTCCTCGAAGCCTGCCATATAAGCTGCCGGTCGTTAAAATCCAACAGGCGCGCAATGACCACCCGGGGCCTCTGCTGAGCCTCAACACGCGGGCCCAGACGATGAGCTCGCTCTATTTTCAGAGCGCCCAACTGATCTGAGAGGCCCAAAGCCTCCGGGAGCCACCGCCCAAGTCGTCCAGCAAGATCCGAGTCTGGGACGGTCTCTGGCACTCCTACAAAGCGCAAGTTGTTCCGCCGAGAGCGGTTTTCCAATTCATCTAGTTTTTTTTCGTGCTGTCTGATTGCTTTCTCCAAAGTATGCAGTTTACCCTCAGCCGCTAGATTATCATCTTCCACCGTTGTCACGCGGAGCTCTAAGGCATCATTTCGGGGTGGTAGTTCCGCAAAGGCATTCTGCAGACTAGAAAGTTGGTCTGATATTTTGTCCAACTTTACCGCTAGCGCCTCAGTAACGGCTTCTTTAATCACTGCAATGGTGGGGTCTGTAACTGCTCCCGCCGAGGGCGATTTTGCAGGGTTGGCAGCCATTTTGTCTTCCACCGTCTTAGTTTTTTCTTTCTCCTTCCTAGCCAATTTTGCGGGCATAGTCGCTGGAGATTTGTTCATATATCTGTCGATATTCATAAGCAGACTTATCTGGGAGGTTCAGAGCGCAAAATTAGGACGGATGGCGAAGTTTGCAAAAGGATTCCGGGCCGGTCTCCTGGAGCCGAGTCAGACACGTCTAACCCCGTTCACCACATCACGTGACTCCCATCGCCTTTTTAACCTGCTATCTTGCCGCGTCTTTAACCTACTAATTTACCATCTACCCTGACCCTTGCATTAGTGTGAACTTAGCCGCCCAGTCCCAAACCAACCCAATCCACAGAAAAAAAAATGCTTCTCGCACTTAGCCGCCCAGTCCCAAACCAACCCAATCCACAGAAAAAAAAATGCTTCTCGCACTTAGCCGCCCAGTCCCGAACCAAACCAACCCAATCAAAGCCCCAGCAGAGAGAGACGAAATTTCACAGTCCCAAACTTTCCCCCAGCCCCCGCTCACCTGCCCTGGCCGCGGCCAAGCAAGCCCCCAACAGCAGCAGTAGAAGTAGAAGGGCGGCGAGAGAGAGCGGCTTCAGCAGCCCCGCCGGCGAAGGTGAATACGTGCACGCCTGTAGGTCCAATATGGGCGAGCAAGGCAGCGAAGGTGCATGCGCACACGCCGTGACCTCCGACGTCCAGCTGGTCACGAAGTGTGCACATGCGCCTTCGCTGCCTTGCGCGCCCATATTGGACCTACAGGCGTGCACGTATTCACCTTTGCCGGTGGGGCTGCTGAAGCCGCTCTCTCTTGCCGCCCTTCTACTTCTACTGCTGCTGCTGGGGGCTTGCGTGGCAGCGGCCAGGGCAGGTGAGCGGGGGCTGGGGGAAAGTTTGGGACTGTGAAATTTCATCTCTCTCTGCTGGGGCTTGGATTGGGTTGGTTTGGTTTGGGACTGGGCGGCTAAGTGCGAGAAGCATTTTTTTTCTGTGGATTGGGTTGGTTTGGGACTGGGTGGCTAAATTTCGTCTCTCTCTGCTGGGGCTTGGATTGGGTTGGTTTGGGACTGTGAAATTTTGTCTCTCTCTGCTGGGGCTTGGCTTGGATTGGATTGGGTTGGTTTGGTTTGGGACTGTGAAATTTCGTCTCTTTTGTCCGTCCGAAGGAGGGTGCTTTGTTGCGCTCCCTGCCTCCGATCGCCGGCTGCTGGGGCTTGCTGGCGCCGGGCCCTCAAGGCAGCGGGGTCTGTAGGAGAACCATCCACTTCCTGGTACCTGTCATTTGAAATGACAGGTACCAGCACACCCAGGATACTGTACAGGCGCTGTATAGCGCCTATACAGTAAAATGGATTGCGCTTCATGGACGCGCGTTGGACGCGGCTTGCATTTGCATGCCATTTAAATACAGAATCGAGCGTTAGGTGATCCGAACTGTGCGTGCGGCAAACGCGGGTGCGCTGAGCACTAACGCACCTCTTTCTACCGCACCTTACTGTATTGGCCCGATACACAGCACTGCAGAATCTGTTTCTTTTCCTCTGCATTTAGCTGTACAAAGCCCACATAGGCCAATGTCTATTTTGCTGATGTCAGAGAGTCCATCTTAGCTGCTTGTCCTTGTTAGCAAGAATTGGGATATTTCCTTCAACCTAATATGCTCTTCTGATGAGTAAATATCTTGGTGGCCTTTTTTCAGATGCCCTGTTTAACGTGGTGATAAGAACAGAAGAAATTGCCATATTGGGTTATAAGAACCTGGCATGTACTCAAACAGGAAATAAATCCCATATTATTACACTGGTAATAAGTACTGACTGTTTCCTAAGTCAGCATAATTAATAGAAGTTTATTGACTCTCCTCCAGGAACTTGTACAAACTTTTTTTAAACCCAGCTACGCTAACTACCTTAACTACATCCTCTAGCAATGAATTTTAAAGCTTATTTGTGCATTGAAAAAACCAGAATTTTTTCCAATTTCTTTTAAATGTGCTACTCTCTAACTTCATGGAGTGCTCCCAGTTCTTGTATTATCAGAAAAAGTAAACAATTGATTCACATTTAACTGTTCTAGTCCTCTGATCATATTCCTCCTCAGCCATCTCTTCTCCAAGCTGAACAGCCCTAAACTCTTTAGCCTTTCCTCATAGGGGAACATTTTGGTTGCCCTTCTGTGTACCTTTTCCAGTGCAACAATATCTTTTTTGAAATGCAGTGACCAGAACTGCACACAGTACTCAAGGTGAAACTTACCATGGAGCGATATAGAGGCATTATCACAGTCTCTGTCTTATTCACCATTACTTTACTAAAAAATCCTATTATTCTGGGTATTTTTTTTTACCATTGCAGCACACTGAGCTGATGATTTCAATGTATTGTCAACTATGATGCCTCAGTCTTTTTCCAGAGTAGTAACTCCTAATGCGGAACTTAACTTTAATTTTTTATTTACTTTATTTAAAATATTTCTATGCCCCTCTATCCTTTGATTATTTATTTATTTATTTTTCTATACCGATATTCGATTCGAAATATCACACTGGTTTACATACAACAGGATGTCAAAGGGCGAGCCTTATGGTGACATGATACAGTATAACTAATTAACTGAGTAAATATAAAGAAAAACTTGCTTTACATAATAACTTTACTAACAGTAAATAAGTTCTGAGTTTAAACTTGCTATGTACAGAGGCAGGGTGGGGGGGGATGGGAGTTGGCAGTGCCAGGGAAGAGGGACAGGGAGCCGGGAGTTAGTTTTCTGTAGGGAATGCTTTTCTAAAGAGCCAAGTTTTGAGACTCTTTCTGAAGGAAGATGTAGAGGGGTCAGTTCTGAGAGGAGCCGGGAGGTTGTTCCAGATGTGGGGACCTGCTATTGATGCAGCGCCTTCTCTTGTGGCGACTCGATGAACTTCCTTAATGGAGGGAGTTGTAAGTAAACCTGTGTTGGATGAGCGGAGGTTTCTTATCGGGATGCAGGGGTGCAGTGGTTCTTGGAGCCATCTGGTCTTGTCATTGTGGATTGCTTTGTGGCTGAGCATGAGGATCTTATATTGAGATCTGAATGGGACGGGTAGCCAGTGGAGTTGTTTGAGTAGGGGTGTGGTATGATCTGGTTTTTTGCTATTTGTTAGTGATCTTGCGACTGCATTCTGAAGGAGCTGGAGGGGCTTGAGGGTGGCAGTGGGAAGGCCTATTAGGAGGGAATTGCAGTAATCTAACCTGGCAAAGAGGGAGGGATTGTAGCACTGTCCGGTAATCAGGAGGATGTAGCAAGGGTTGGAGTTTGTAGAATCCTTCTTTTATCAGAGTGTTGATATGATATTTAAATTTTAATTCCTTGTCCAAGATGACTCCGAGATCTCTAATTGTTGTGAGCAGTTTGTATTTCAGCGGTGTTGTAGGGTCAGTGGGGGAGTTGAAGTTTTGCTCGAAAGGTAAAGAATTTCCGTTTTGTTCTGGTTGAGCGTGAGTGCCATTTGGGTGAGGATATGTTTTATATCAGTAAGGTATGTTTCCTATCGGCTTAGTGTGTTATTGATGCTATCTCTGATGGGAAGCAGAATCTGTACATCATCGGCGTATAGGAAATAGGAAAGGCCTGCTTTGTCCAAATAGTTGCATAATGTCAGCATATAAACATTGAAGAGGGTGGGGGATAGGGATGAGCCTTGTGGGACTCCCTGTGATTGGGGTATTTTGTCTGATGTTGTACTATTATAGGTTACCTTAAAGGATCTGTTGGAAAGGAATGATTGAAACCATTGAAGAATGGTGCCATTGAGACCAATTTCTCATAGTCTGTGGATTAGGATCTTATGGTTGACCGTGTCAAATGCGGCAGAAATGTCAAGAAGTATTAGGAGGAAGGAAGTACCTTTGTCAAACCCTCGAAGTATTGTATCTGTGAGGGTGAGTAGTAGTGATTCAGTGCTGTGAAATTTCTTGAAACCGTGTTGGGCAGGAACAAGTATATTTTGTTCTGGGTATCTTACAAAGCTTAACATACATAATATAAATCAATATTTTAAAATAAATTCATCAAACTGACAAAACAAAATACTAATGTCTTCTTTACATTAAAGACAACTTTGGACAGTGCTTGCTGGAAAATCCATGTGCTAACACATCATATGGTGCTTAATATTCGTGTCATATGTTCACAAGAACTAACTGCTCAAAGGCCTTGGTTGTAAACCTATACAAGTTACAGTAACTTCAGCAAAAATCTCAAGAAAATTAAAGCATCTTCAGATCTTATATAAAGGTTTTATAACATGCTTGTTTTTGGAGGGAGACTGGTAACAGATTCCAGAGCACTGCTCCTATCATCAAGAGTATAAGCAATCTGGACTCAGCAAGGAACTTTTTGTGACTAGGTATATCTAACAAGCACTGTCTTTGTGATCTAAGTCTACATTGTGTAACATCACGTAACTACAGTGTGAGTTACTTTTCCCTATGTGCATCACTTTGCACTAGTCCACATTAAATTTGGATGCCTAGTATTCCAGTCTTGCAAAGTCTTTCTGCAATTTATCTTTCTGTAATTTATCACAATCCACTTGTGATTTAATAACTCTGAATTATTTTCTGTCATCTGCAAATTTGATTACCTAACTTGTCATTCCCCTTTCCAGATCATTTATAAATATATTAAAAAGCACCAGTCCCAGTACATATCTCTGAGGCACTCCACTTTATATCTTTCTCCTCTGAGAAAACTGACTATTTAATCCTACTCTCTGTTTCCTATCTCTTAACCATTTGCAATCTACAAAAGGACATTGCCTTCTATTGCATGTCTTTTTAATTTTCTTAGGAATCTTGCATGTGGGAATTTATCAACACCTTCTAAAAATCTAAAGACACTAAATCTACTGGCTCAACTTTATCCACATGTTTATTAATTCCTTCCAAAAAATATAGCAGATTTCTGAGGCAAGATTTCCCTTGGGTAAATCCATGCTGACTGTGTCCCATTAAACCATGTCTGTCTATTTGTTCTATGATTTTGTTCTTTGGAATAGTTTCCATGTGTTTGATAGTGGCCTTAGTGTTGCCTTATTTACCTGTGCAGGACCAGGCTAGATACCTGTCCACCTTAAAGTCCTTACGTTCTATGGGCTGGATCCTGCGGGGCAGGTGGAGCTCAGAGGCATAACCATAGACAAGGGAATAAGCTGGGAGCCAGATGGGGATAACTAGACTAGGCCCAAGTGTCCAGGAAGAAGGCAGCTCCTGTAATGTAACATTGTCCAAACACTGAGTTGAGACAAACCTGAACTGTAAGTAAAGAGAATACATTGTTCTGAAGGGAGGACAGTCTTCTATTATGTAAGACTGAAGCTGTAATAAAGATAAGTGTTTTAAGAAAGTATGGAGGCAGACTAGCTTGTCTCCAGGCCTGAGGGAATCACCACTCATTCCCACATGAGATTTTGTTTTTAAAGCTTTGCACAGAAAAAAATAACCCAGCCTCCAAGAAAGTGTCTGGTTGGAGTACAGAAAGAGTTGTGAAGCCAACCTGTGGTTCAAAATATAGTACAGAGCACAGGAGGCCTGTGGCTGTAAAAATGTAAGAGTGTAGGGGTGCACAGAGCATGGTAGCTTGTGAAAGGGTGTGGCTCAGAGGCTGCATGGAAGAAAAAAACCCAAAGTATAAAAGTTTCAGATAGAGAGCAAACTGTGAGTGGGCCTGGTTGCGAGGACACCCAGGAAGAGGTAGATTTGTACCTGCTAACGGGAGAAGCCTGGCTGGAGGTAGATAGGGATTAAAAGTGATTTAGTTATTGCTAGTTATGCAGGCTTTTTTTTTTTTTGCCTTGAAAAAAGAAAAGAGGAAGGAACACTTTTCAGCAAGGCTGTGCTGAACAGGGTGTGGCCTTGGAAAACCTGTTAGAGTGGGCTATGAGTACAGTGAATGAGAACAGGATGGGGCACTGTTCCAGCAAGAAAACTACTCTGTAATTCAAGGTGTGCAGCCAGAAAGAAAACCTGGAGTGGAGCAGCCAGGGCACTGCAGTACCAGAATGCAGCAGTCTGTGAGCATGACTGAAGAAAATTGGCAAGCATTATTGCAGAGGCTTCTGGAATGGCACAGGAAGTTACAGGAGAGCCTCATAAAGCACTGGCCGGGCTCTTACTGATTCCTGTTTAGAGAGGCCAGGCTCTTACTGATTCCTGTTTAGAGAGGAATATACATAGCCTGGGAGCTGAGGAAGCAACCATATAGAGCTCAGTGGAGGCCCTGCAGTCTGAGATTGATGCTACAGGTGGTCCTGAAGAAGACCCTGTAGAGTGCCCAAACACAATTGGGAGATGAGAGACTTCTCCTGAGAGAAACTTTGAGAAGGGGCAGTGAAGAACCCTGAGAGAGGGATCACAGACAGCCCTCGAGAGGGCAACACAGACTGTCTTGGAGGAGGCAAGTATTGAGAAGTTGGAAGTCGGCACTGCAGGAGTTCCTGATAAATATCCTGTAGAGTGCCCAAACACTACTGGCATTCCAGAGACAACTCTCATGAGAAGCCCAGAGAGAGAAGGCATGGAAAGGCAAGCAAGAGGTGCCATGGAGAGCCCAGAGGGGGCCACTGTGGAGATCCCAGCAAGTGAGACTGCAGAGGAGCCAGCAACTGGCATGGGTGAGTAGCCAGAGGGTACAAAGGTGGAAACTGTGGAGAGCCCAGAGGGGGAGGTGCTGCAGAGTTTACAGTCAAAGAAACTGCAGAGAGCCTAGGGGGAGATACTGCAGAGTATAGAGGAGGAAACCCCAGAAGCCCAGAGGGAAAAGCTATGGTTACATTGGCCACCTTCAATTCTTCAAGTACAATGGATGATTTTAATGATAGGTTACAAATTAATAGTAATAGATCTGAAATTTCATTTTAGAGTTCTTTCAGAACCTGGTGTTTATATCATCCAGTCTGGGCAATTTGTTATTCTCCAGTTTTTCAAACTACCCTACTACATCTTATTTATTTATTTATTAAAAAATGTTATTATCTATCTATAACATAACTGTGATAGATGAAGCACAAAGAAATAAAATTAAAATAAAACATTTAAATAAAATTACATATAACAACATTAGACATATTTAAAATATTAAAGCTGCATGTCTAATTGACTGTGCAAGTCACTATAACTGTGACTTATAAGCTAAGACTGAGTTCTTACTCAGCACAGTTGTTCAGTAATGTGATTACAACTTTCTACCAATTATTCCCTTGAAAGACTTTTAGCCAATAAGTGATTCTTATCTTGGTTCTGCCATCATATCTTAAGGAGACATCTGTGAGACCTTTTTGTTATCCACCAAAGGGGCTTCATTGGATTAACTCTTTCGTATCGAGGCAGATCCCTGGAATTTATAGTACTACAGAAGGTGAGAACACTGGCTTAATTACATTTCAATTGGCTAATTTAGGGGGTTATTCATTAAATTGACCCTAAAGCCCGCGATAACACCATAAACATATGATAAATATTGCATTGCAAAATGCATATGCAAATTTGAAAAATGTATTCAAGTGGGAGGATTTTGGGTGGAGTAAATGGAAATGAGGACTGTTTAACATTTTGTAGAATAATGTAAGGCATGCTATCACGGGATTTAACACTGGAAATAATTACACCTTTTTTGTGAGCATCATGCCTGTGATAGCTGTGCATTTCGGCCAAAACAGGAGGGGAAAGAGAGAGAGAGAGAGCCTCTCTGGAGGTCCAGTGATTTTTTTAACTCCTTATATCACTGTAAGAGGGGGCATTATAAACTCGGGATGAGGTTTGTGGGGTGAGTTGGGGTTTAGGGGGCAATTTTACATGCATAGTCATACATACGAACAGCAAAGTTACCATCAGTGAAGATTTATTGTGATTTGGAGTGATGAACGGAGAAAGAAGAGTAGATTTGTGCCATATTCTCTCTATCTTGCTTGATGCACTCTCTACCTAGATGCATTCAAGCTAGGTAGAGATAACATGGAACGAATCTACTCTTCTTTCACCTTTCATCACTCCAAATCACATTAAATCTTCACTGATGATGACTGTGTGGTTCATTCGTATGACTGTGCATGTTAAACTTCCCCCCCAAAACCCAACTCACCCCACAAACCTCACCCCAAATTACTAGTGCTCCTTCTTACAGTGGTATAAATAGTTAACTTTTTGGTGAACCTCGAAAGACTTGCTCTCTATCTCTAGCAGCAATTGCATAATTCTTAAGTGCAAAGTTGATGTTAAAGAGAGCATTTTAAAGTTTTGCTTATCTTACATGACAATGCTTGTGCTGTAAAACAGAAACAAAAAAACTGTACCATATTTAATCTTGTTTTTACTTATGCTGCTAATAAATTAAAGGGCGGATTTTAAAAGACCTGCATGTGTAAAAATCGGCACCTACGCACGAAAGTAGGGCAGGTGCGCGCAAATGGAATTTTGCGTAGCGGTATTTGTGTGAGTATGTGTGCATATGGGTCGTGTCGAGGGCATATACCAGACTTATGTGCGCATGACATATTTTATAAGGGACGAGCGCATATGACCTGGCGCATTCAGCCAATCTCATGCAGGTATATTTACTACTGCCCATATGCGCAAGCGACTGCTTACTTTCAGGTTTCCTCGGGGGTTTCCTGTTTCTTGGGCTCCTCGCTCTGGGTCACTCCATTCAGGAGCAAGGCAGAAGGTGGGAGGGAGAGCTTGTGGTACTTACTGGTGGTAACTGGGAAACGGTAAAGTGTTTAGGTATGCACTATTGATTTTTGTCTAACGGGAAGAGACTGCATCAGGAGGTGATAAACACAAGGAACAGCAATTGTGTGGCATATTTTGCATTTCTGTTTCTCCACATGATTATAATAGCTGCATGGGTCCTCCGATCTATATAGCTCAGAAGAGAAAGAGAGAGGGGAAGAAGAATGCTGAGACTGAGGAGGTTCCCTTTACATAGGGGCAGATTTTCAAAGGCTACATGCGTAACCCGAGAAAATCTGCCCCTGCGTGCTTTGCCTATTTTGCATAGGCTCGGCGGCATGTGCAAGCCCCGAGATGCACGGATGTCCCGGGGCTTGCAAAAAGGGGTGATCCGGGGGCATGGTCGTGGGTGTGGCGGCGTTCCGGGGGCATGGCCGCGTTCCGGGGGTTGGGTCAAGTGCTCCGGCACAGTGTGCTGGCAGCCCGCCGGTGCGCATGTTACGCCTGCCTGGAGCAATCGGTTCAGTTCCGGTTCTGATTCAAATTGTGCATTTTTTTTCGTCCGGCCCGATTGGTTTTTTTTTTTATCGGCTGCGCCCGATTTGATAAACAAAAAACCAACCCCAACCCTTTAAAACCGCTCCCTTAGCCTCCACCACCCTCCCGACTCCCCCCAAAACGTTTTAAAATTACCTGGTGGTCCAGCGGGGTCCCGGGAGCATTCTCTCGCGCTCGGGCTGTCGGCTGATAAACAAAAAACCCACCCCGACCCTTTAAAACTGCTCCCCTAGCCTCCACCACCCTCCCGACCCCCCCAAAAATGTTTTAAAATTACCTGGTGGTCCAGCAGGGGTCCCGGGAGCGTTCTCTCGCGCTCGGGCTGTCGGCCGAAAAACAAAAAACCCACTCCGACCCTTTAAAACCGTTCCCTTAGCCTCCTCCACCCCCCGACCCCCCCCCAAAATGTTTTAAAATGACCTGGTGATCCAGCGGGGGTCCCAAGAGTGTTCTCTTGCGCTCTCGGGACCCCCGCTGGATAAATAAAAAACCCACTCCGTCCCTTTAAAACTGCTCCCTTAGCCTCCATCACCCTCCCGACCCCCCCCCCCCCCAAAAAACATTTTAAAATTACCTGGTGGTCCAGTGGGCCCCAGGAGCGATCTCCCGCTCTCGGGCCGTCGGCTGCCACTAATAAAAATGGCACCAATGGCCCTTTGCCCTTACCATGTGACAGGGTAACCGTGCCATTGGCCGGCCCCTGTCACATGGTAGGAGAACTGGCCGGCCGACACCATCTTTAAAAATGGCACGGGCCATCCAGTGGATGACTGGCGCCATCTTTAAAAATGTAATTATAATGGACCTATGTATCCTATAAATATAAGCACATTAAAAATGAACACACCTAAATCTCAGTTCATAACACCCATACCACAACACATAAAAAGCATGACGAGTTATGATATGGTATTTATTGATTTACCTCCGATTATTTGTAGTAGGGTTCACCTGTGCTATTGTCAGATGCTATGCACTTCCAAATGCACTCCTTTGCTGCCAGGAGTTCCCTTGTGTAGTTGTCCAGCATTAGCTCCAGATTACAGTGATTTTCTTCTCTATCCTCTCTCAACCTCCTCTGCTGGGGGCCAGTCGATCTCCCATTCCATATTTCAGCATTGACAACCAGCGCCATGTTTTTAAATCCATGTGTTTAAGTCTCAGCTAAAGACCCACCTTTCTGAAACCGCTTTTAAATCGTATGCCTGATTGCCTGCGAATGGTCTTGTTAACTAATTTTCTTTTCATTTTAACCATTGTCTTGCTCTATGAAATACCCCAAGTCTCTTGTCCTGTATGTTTGTCTTATTACATTGTAAGCTCTATTGAGCAGGGAGTGTAGTGCTATAGAAAGGTCAAGTAGTAGGGCTTCCTACTTTTCAAGCGAGGAGGAGTTATGATGAAAGGAAGATGGGGCGTGTTCAGTTTAGCATGCACATGCTATTTTGTGCAACATCCATGTTATTTAGAAAGCAGGCAGATAAAGTGTGCACTATACTTTTTGGTTTAGCGTGCTCATTAATAACATGCACATACTCCTGAGGCAATATTTTTAGAACATGCATTAAAATGTTTTGTGCATTGCACATTTAATGATGTTTTATTATTCATGTTAACATTCTTAGCACAAGCACAATAAAATATTTTTAGCTCATCTTTTAGTGCAGAATATCCAAAGTGTAGCACATTCCTTTGTTCCCTATGCAACCAATAACTTCCTTTAGTTAATTATGTATTGCCACATTTTTTTGTGCAACAAATTCTTTCAAATCATCATTGAATCTATCAATCATCTAGGGTTGGCAGCTTATCCAAAGTTGACCAGACAGGCTGATCTAGTCCTGATTTTGCCCCATGGCATACAAGGAGTTGTCGTTCTGACTTATCCATTCATTTTCCTTAAATAATTAGAACGACAAACCCATGCATGCCATGGGGGCAAAATCAGGACTGGATCAGCCTGTTCAGTCAAATAATGATGAGCTAGCAATACTAGCATGATCCTATATTCACTAGGGCTAAAAGTTTCTTTTAATAGTTGTTTTTGCCAAACTGTATAATGCATTACCTATCTGTTCACTCACTCTGCTTATATATTTTAAATACATATATCTTCTCAATAGACTTTTTTTTTTTTATCTGATCATATTCAATTAGGGCTTTCTTCTATTGTTATGCCTGTGGCATAAATCCCAGAGTATCAAGACAGCATTTTCCATTTGGAAAAAACAGGCTTAGTGCATGCTTTCCCTAAAGTCAGTCTTTGCATTTGGTGACGATAAGAGAAATCTTTGGCAAGCAATTTTCTGATACATGACAAGAGACCTTTTGTCCAGGCATAATGCGCCTCTTCTTTGTGTGTCAAATGTTATCTGTGACATGTTTTGAAAAGAGGAGCTATTACCTTTTTAGATCAAGTATATTATCGCAGATCTTAATGCATTTGACACCTTATTTAGCCTTCCTTAGATAATCCAGGGGATTTCTTTTAAGTTTTGTCCTTTGAATGCGTTTGACACGTTTGTTAAAGCAGCAGTGTTTGGTTATTTTTAAGCAGTTTAGTTGGCATTGAAAGCAGAGTTGATATTGCTGAGTTGAGCATGTCCCGGTTTGAAAGTTATTGTCTTAGACTATAAGCCCTCTGGGGGATAGGGAAATACCCTACAGAACCTGAATGTAATCCACTTTGAAGGGCCAAAAAGTGGAATGTAAAAAACAAAGCAAACAAACTGATTTGCTTCCATAGTTTTCGGCCTTCCTTGGGCAAACAGTATCTGATATTCAGGACCTTCCCAATAGTAACTGTAATAAGTGTATATGTGTGAGATAATTGCAGTGGCAAAGAAGAAATTGGCATTGTTCTAAAAGAATTTGGGGCATGAAGGAAACGGAGGCACTCTAGATTCTCCATTAATGCCCTCTGCTTTGCCCCAGAACAGTAGATGTCATACTGATCCATCTTCAGATGACCTAATCAGGATTCTGTCTTAAATGAATTCCCTGTGCTGAGGGTTCTATTGTGCTGCTATTTTGTTTTTCTCATTAACAGGTGAATTTTTAAACACCTCTGCACGAAGCAAAGCTGGGTGATATGCGCACATTGGGCCGGCATGCACCGAGCGGATTTTATAAGTCACCCATGTATGCACATATCTCCCACTATGCGCACAAGTAAAAAGTTTTTTTAAAAGGGGCGGGGCATGAGCATGTTGGGGGAAGACTAAGAGATGTGCCCGTAAATACTTATGTTGGATTGGGAAGTCCTGTCCCTTAACTGGACGAACTGGCAAAACTACCTATGGCGTCGGTGTGCGTCCCTTATAAAATTCCTCCACGTACATGGTAAAAGTAGCAATTGCACACGTCCATTTAAAATTGTGCAGACGTGCGCGTGGTCAACCTATTTTATAACATGCACACGTATGTGTTATAAAATGGACAGGTCTCTGGGTGCAAGCCGGCAAACGTGTGCACATGTGGGCCTGTACGTGGAAGCCTGTGGCCCTATAGTTTAAGGCATGGCTCTTTAGTGAGGCCTCCCCCTAGATTCCATCTCTATCACCTTCCTTCCAGAAGTCTTCCTGACCACAAATTCCATAAGGTTCATCTGCTTCCAGTTAGTTGGGCTATCTCCATCTAACTGGTTCTTAATATCTCTTGTACCACTGGTGTTTAACTTACATTTTAACTCTATGTCATCATCACTATCATTGTTTATTTTTGTAATGCTTTTCCACCATAAGAGTTCAAAATGTGTTACATCGTGATTGGAATAATGAGAAATCAATCCAGCAGTGAGTTGTATTATGCAATCAATAGACAAATATAGCATGATTTGATGGGATTAAAATGAGGGGAGTAGGAAGAAATACTAATTATAGACAATAGAAAATAATAAAACACAAATATAATAGACAGATGTGATTCCCATTGGGCTAAGAATTTACAGAAAAGTAGAGTAGAAAAGACCCAGTTTATATGGACTAAGGTAGAGTACTGAGTATCTGGTCAGGAGTTTGAGGATGTGGCTGCAAACCATAAGCGGCTACAAATAACAAGGTTTTCCGTCATTTCCTAAATGTGAGAAGATCTGGTACAAGCCTGATCTCAAGTGGTAGCAAATTCCAGAGATTAAGGATGGAGCCTGTGGAGGTTCTTTCCCTGGTGGCTGAGAGCCTCATTTCCTTGGGGGCTGGCAATACTCAGCAAGCTTGAGATAGTGAACAGAGTGGGTGTGCGGGAGTAGAAGGGTGAGTTGATTGTACAGATAATGTGGCACTAGGTCTTGAAGGCCAGAACCAGAGATTTGAATATGGCCTGGCAGTGTGTTGGGAACCAGTGTACGGTCCTGAGGAGAGGGGTGAAAAGGTCAAATTTTTGAGCATTTAGAATGGTTTGTGGAGCTGCATTTAGTATGAGCCATCAGTCCAGGTGCTGATATCAGCAGGGGGAGGAGTCCTGCTTCCATGGAGGAGCAGCAGCAGCAGTGACGATAGAATGGTGGGAAAAGAGGGAGGGAACCTTAGGTGGCTGGCTGGCTGGCCCTCACCCCCTGCCTCTGCTGGTCCATTCCACCCACTTCCTTATTCCTACCTAATATACCCTTCTTATCTTTCTACTTGCAATCCACCTCATATTTGTATAACATTTATGTACTTGTAGCCCCTCTTCTGGTATTATCAGGGCTGGATTTAAAATTATGGTGCCTATAGATAGAGGACCTCGTATAGGGGAATTTTCCCCAGGAAATCAGCAGGGGGAGTCTCAGTTTGTGGGTGCCTTCAGAATTTGGCATCCAAGGAACATGCCTATGTTGCCTGTTCCTAAATCCGGCCCTGGATATTATTCTTGAAGGCCAGGATCACACTCAGTCCCAGGGCTAGGTTTCTGTACAGCCAGAGGGTGTGGATTTTCTGAAAGGGGTGGAGTGGGTAAGGATAGACCTCCAGGGTCCAAGGTGTAAGGGGGGGAGGGTGAGGAGGGACTCTTCATGGAGTGTATGCTGCTGACTGGATGTAGATATCAGAATAAGCAGACAGAACACTCTGGCTGGGTGTTCCAAGTTAAAATTTACCACGGATCTTCCAAAACAATGAACAGGCATAGTACGCATTTGAATCTAGTTATATCCATGTCCCAAAGTTATTCTCAAATGGCTCATCTCCCTTGGCATTAGATTCCAGAAATGGTTGCACCCTCTAGGTCATGGAAAGGCAAGTATCCCAGGTAAGCAGAGGTCCCCTTGATATAGCGGGATCCCTGCCCAGACAGTACCTAAGGTCCAAATGTATTGCAGATTCTCCAAACCCCGAAATCTCCTCTCTTCTCACAAGGTAAAGACTCCAGTGGGGGTCTCCAGATGAACAAACAACTCTTACAATTCTCCTCTTCCAATGCTAAACAAGGGATCTTTCAGATGAAAAGTCCTGTGCAGGAGAGAAATGTATAACTCTTTTCTTTTCCCCACTCTTGGGCAAACAGGGTAACAGTAAACTTCCTCCACCAAAATCTTCAAAAAAAAAAAAAAAAAAGTACCCAGCCAGACTCACACCAGAGTCAATTCTGTCCATCCACTAGGTGTGAGATGGAACAAAAGAGCTTCTCTCATTCTGCCCTTTCCAGAAGTAGGGTTTTTCCCCTTCTTGAGAGGAGACCAGGGGATCCAGGGAAAAATAGCAAGAAGTAAAATCTGGAAACCCTCAACAAACTGCAAAACACTGAAGCAACCTCTCCAGCAAGGTTGTGGACTGAAAGGGTACACCACTTCCTTCCTGTCATGGGAACACTAGATTTATATTCCACTTTTTGCAGCACTTCAAAGTGGATTACATTCAGGTACATCTGGCCAATGTCCAGTGACTGAGACTCGCCCCTGCCTAGATTAACATCTGCCTTCTCTTCGCACGCACTCTTGTTTGTACAGCACTATAAAGATCGGGTATTCCCTGGGACCCACAGAAGCCTCACCTGTGGGTGGACGCACCGCACAGGGACTTTCACAATTGTGAGACTCCTGGCAAAAGCTGTCCCAGGGCTTCCCAGCTGAAGTGCAGCCTGGATGTAGGTATAAGGATCGGTGATGTATCCTTCTTAAGTGATGTATCCTCCTTAATCACTGTTATATTTGTTACGCTTTATATATCTCCATTGGAAATCAATAAACAGTGACTTAATATTTAAACATATAGGACTGCTGCATGATTTAAAAATAGCAATACAAACGCACAGCCTGTATTTTTTAAACTAATTGCTTGCTGACCTGGAGGGCCTTTTTCAGGCAAGGAAGGTAAACAGAAAGAGCACTTGGCCAGAAAAGAAAAGCAAACAAACAGTTGAGCTGATTAGTACTCATTTTATTGCTTCTGCAGTTGGAAAAGGAACAATTTGGAGCAAGACTGCAGAGATATTTGGAGAGGACCAGAAGCATGACAGTGTAGCTGCAGCTAGTGAGATAGAAAAATAGGTTTTTTGGTCAGAGAGCAAAAAAAATTGCAAAAGGAAAGTCCTTAACCCTGGCAGATGCGTTTTGTAGGGATGTGAAATCAGAAAGTATTCGTTGCATCCGGGATATGTATTCGTTGGGAGGCATATTCGTTGCATTCGTACAACAGCGCCCCGATACATTGATAGGTGCATTCGTTTTCCAGTTCCCATTAAAGTCAACGGGGGAAGTATTTGCAGCCTATTTTTGGCTGCAGAATTGGGGTTTTATTATCAATTTTGATGAAACTTTTGGGGAGCAATCATCAGAACAACAAAAGAGCTCCAAGGTACTTAGAATGTGGCAAAGTGGCACCAAAGTGGCATGAATAGCCTAAGGCACTATAAAGGAGCAAAGGGGTACCAGAAGTGGCAAGAGTGCTTTAACAGAGGCACAAAGCAGCAGCGAGAGTGTCAAAAACACACCACAGCTTCAAAAGAGAGCACAGACAACAGATGCATGAACCCTTGAAGGCAGCATGACAGGCAAAGCGGCAAGACAAGTGGCATCAACATCCTACAGCACAATGAAGGGGGAACATAGCAAGCAGAAAGACTAGCACCAACACACTGAGGAACCATGATAGTGGCAAGAACACCACAAGGAGTTGAGTGAGTCATCTGGTGATTGGCAGCAAGGCAGAGTGGCAGAAAGTTGATAGGGGCAAGACAGGCTGGCAGAGCTGAGGTAGTCAGGTCGCTGTGGTGTTGATAAGGGAAAGACAAGGAGGCAAGACAAGACGAGGCTCAGCATGTGGCGGGACTGTCAAATGGGCGTACTGTGCACTTGACCCGTCTTGAAACAGGGACCAGGGAGTCTAACACGAGTGCTAGGACCTGAAACATGATGAACTATGCCTGGGAGGGGTGGAGCATCTGCGGGCGCAGATTTTGGTGGTAGTAGCAAATATTCAAACAAGAGCCCCGGGGAGAGTTCCCTTTCCTATAAGCAGGAAAGGGCTCCCTAGAATGGGTTCGCCCCTAGAGTGGAGTGTTTCCATTGGCGTCTAGTGAGCTCTCGCTGGTCTTTTACAATCTGGTGGAGTTAGCAGATATACAAACGAGAATTTTCAAGGCTGAGGCGGAGGAGGTTACCATATAAATAACAGTTCAACATGGGTCAGAGGGTAGATACAGGCTGGCTACACCTGGGGAGAGTTCCCTTTCATTTGCGTAGGAAAGGGCTCCCTAGAATGGGTTCGCCCCTAGAGTGGGGCGTTTCCATTGGCGTCCAGTGAGCTCTCGCTGGTCTTTTAAAATCTGGTGGAGATAGCTGATATACAAACAAGAATTTTCAAGGCCGAGATGGAGGAGGGTGAATGTGAACAGCGGTTCAACATGGGTGAGAGTGTAGATACAGGCTGACTACACCTGGTGAGAGTTCCCTTTCCTATGAGCAGGAAAAGGCTTCCTTGGAATGGGTTGGCCCCTAGAGTGGAGCACGAGCCTTCAAAGTGTGGTGATGTGGAGCAGGGTGCCATGTGAACAGCGGTTCAACATGGGTCAACAGGTGCTAAGAGATAGGCTGCAACACCGGGGAGAGTTCCCTTTCCTATGAGCAGAAAAGGTCTTCCTTGGAATGGGTTGGCCCCTAGAATGAGGTGTTTCCTTTGGCATCCAGTGAGCTCTTGCTGGTCTTTTAAAATCTGGTGGAAGTAGCTGATATACAAACGAGAGTTTTCAAGGCTGAGACGGAAGAGGGTGCATGTGAACAGCGGTTCAACATGGGTCAGAGGGTAGATACAGGCTGGCTACACCTGGGGAGAGTTCCCTTTCCTTTGTGCAGGAAAGGGCTCCCTAGAATGGGTTCACCCCTAGAGTGGGGTGTTTCCATTGGTGTCCAGTGAGCTCTCGCTAGTCTTTTAAAATATGGTGGAGGTAGCTGACATACAAACGAGAGTTTTCAAGGCCAAGATGGAGGAGGGTGCATGTGAACAGAGGTTCAACATGGGTCAACAGGTCCTAAGAGATAGGCTGCAACACCGGGGAGAGTTCCCTTTCCTATGAGCAGGAAAGGGGTTCCTTGGAATGGGTTGGCCCTTAGAGTGGAGCACGAGCCTTCAAAGCATGGCGACCTGGAGCAGGGTGCCATGTGAACAGCGGTTCAACATGGGTCAATGGTCTCACTGTGTTTGCCACAGTCTAAGTACCTTGGAGATCTTTTCTCGTTCTGAACATGGGTCAACAGGTACTAAGAGATAGGCTGCAGCACCGTGGAGAGTTCCCTTTCTTTGAGCAGGAAAGGGACCCTTGGAATGGATTGGCCCCTAGAGTGTATAATGGTACACATTGTTAGGATTTAACCATTTGCAATCAGATCATGACTTCATAAGCAAGATGGAGGAAGTTCTCTTCTCTGCCCTGAAACTAAAGAAAACTGTTTGTTTTATTTAAGGATCCATGCTGTGAAGGATTACTCATTTTAATTGCCAGAGACTGAGGTTTCCTTTTGCAACGAGGGTTCAGCTGTTAGGACTGGACATAAGGCCTGGACAAAGAAGCACAGCATTCGAGGACAGAGGTCAAACACTTGTAGGGACATAAGGCCTGGATGGACAGGCACATCAATTTTTTTTTTTAATTTATTTATATCCCTCTTTTCAAGATTTTCCAGCACTTCATAGTCGATTACACTCAGGTACTGTAGGTATTTTAGAGATGTGAATCGTGTCCTCGATAGTCTTAACGATCGATTTCGGCTGGGAGGGGGAGGGAATCGTATTGTTGCCGTTTGGGTGTTTGAAGTATCGTGAAAATCGTGAAAATCGTGAGCTGGCACACTAAAACCCCCTAAAACCCACCCCCGACCCTTTAAATTAAATCCCCCACCCTCCCGAACCCCCCCCAAATGCCTTAAATTACCTGGGGGTCCAGCGGCGGTCCGGAACGGCAGCGGTCTGGAACGGCCTCCTGCAATTGAATTGTGTTGTCTTCAGCCGGCGCCATTTTCAAAATGGCGGCGCAAAATGGCGGCGGCCATAGACCAACACGATTCGACTGCAGGAGGTCGTTCCGGACCCCCGCTGGACTTTTGGCAAGTCTTGTGGGGGTCAGGAGGCCCCCCCAAGCTGGCCAAAAGTCCCTGGGGGTCCAGCGGGGGTCCGGAAAACGATCTCCTGCTGCGAATCGTTTTCCGTACGGAAAATGGCGCCGGCAGGAGATTGACTGCAGGAGTTCGTTCAGCGGTCCAGCGGCCCAGCGGTCCAGCGCCATTTTCCGTACGGAAAACGATTCGCGGCAGGAGATCGTTTTCCGGACCCCCGCTGGACCCCCAGGGACTTTTGGCCAGCTTGGGGGGCCTCCTGACCCCCACAAGACTTGCCAAAAGTCCAGCGGGGGTCCGGAATGACCTCCTGCAGTCGAATCGTGTTGGTTTATGGCCGCCGCCATTTTGCGCCGCCATTTTGAAAAATGGCGCCGGCTGAAGACAACACAATTCAATTGCAGGAGGCCGTTCCGGACCGCCGCTGGACCCCCAGGTAATTTAAGGCATTTGGGGGGGGTTCGGGAGGGTAGGGGATTTAATTTAAAGGGTCGGGGTGGGTTTTAGGGGGTTTTAGTGTGCCGGTTTTCCTGCCCTCCCCCTTCCCCTGATTTACGATTTTTTGACGATAAATCGGGGGAATTGGTATTGTATCGTGGCCCTAAAGATTTTTGACGATTTAAAATATATCGGACGATATTTTAAATCGTCAAAAAACGATTCACATCCCTAAGGTATTTCACTATCCCTAGAGGGCTTACAATCTAAGTCAAACCCTTGTAGGAACATAAGGCCTGGATGAACAGGCAAAGCAATCGAAGTCAAACACTTGTAGGGACATAAGGCCTGGACGGACAGGCACAGCAGTCAAGGACAGAGGTCAAGCCCATATAGGGACAGAGACATAAGGTCTGGATGGACAGGCACAGCAATTTTTTTTGTAATTTATTTATATTCCTCTTTTCAAGTTTTTCCAGCACTTCATAGTTGATTACACTCAGGTACTGTAGGTATTTCCCTATCTCCAGAGGGCTTACAATCTAAGTCAAACCCTTGTAGGAACATAAGGCCTGGATGAACAGGCAAAGCAAACGAGGTCAAACACTTGTAGGGATATAAGGCCTGGATGAACAGGCACAGCAGTCGATGACAGAGTCAATCCCAACTAGGGACAGAAGGCCTGGATGGACAGTCACAGCAATCGAAGACAGAGTCAATCCCACCTTGGGACATAAGGCCTGGACGGACAGGCACAGCAATCAAGGTCAAACACTTGTAGGAACATAAGGCCTGGATGGACAGGCAAAGCAGTCGAGGTCAGAGGTCAAGCCCACGTAGGGACATAAGGTCTGGACGAACAGGCACAGCAGTCGAGGACAAAGGTCAAGCTCATGTAGGGACATAAGGCCTGGACGGAGAGGCACAGAAATAGAGGTCAAACACTTGTAGGAACATAAGGCCTGGACGGACAGGCAAAGCAATTGAGGTCAAACCCTTGTAGGGACATAAGACCTGGACGGACAGGCACAGCAGTCAAGGACAGAGTCAATCCCTATTATAATAATAGGGGCTGATGAGTAAAGTGGCCAGCACCATCTTGTGCTCCTACCATGTGACAGGGGCCGGCCAATGGCATGGATACCCTGTCACATGGTAAGGGCAAAGGGGCATTGGCGCCATTTTTTTTTTTTTTTTAGAACAGCTGATGCCGGGAAATCTCTCCCCGAGGCCCCCCTGGATCTCTCCCTGAGGCCCCCCCAAGGCCCCCCGAGGCCCCCCTGGACCACCAGGTAATTTTAAAAGGTTTTGGGGGGTCGGGAGGGGGGGAGTCGATTTAAAGGGTCGGGTGTTTTTTGTTTTTTTTTAGCGGCGCGGGCCTCCCTAGCGATGTGAATTGGAATCGGAAATGATTCCAATTCACATATCTTAATGATCAGATTCCCCCCCCCCCCCAGCCGAATCTGATCATTAAGACGATCTGGCACACAATTCACATTTCTAGTTACCGCACTCCACCCCTTTTCCTCCATGGTGGGTTGTCGCTTCTGCCACATGTCAGGGGGTTGCTGGCCTGCCACCTGACTGCTAGAAGGGGATGAGGGTGTGGGCTGACTCTGCTGCTTTTGAACCACTGTAGCTGCTTGGAAGGGTTCCCCTGACTGGTACTGCCACCATCCCCAGATGGCAGTAATCTTGTTGGGTGTTGCCTCTTCTTATGATGCGTCATGCCAAAACTAGGTAGATGTCCCATTTGCTTGCCTCTGCTAATATCCCTGCCACAGTAATTACACCGAGCAAAACGCGGGTCATCCGTCACTTTAAAGTGGCTCCAGATCACAGATGTCTTTTCTGATCCCTCCTTCTCTAAAGCCTTGGGGGTGGAAGCTGGCACTGGAGCAGAGGTAGTGGGTGCACTTTGAGAAGCTATGCCAGGGGCCTCAGTCACCCTCTATGCCTCTGCTGACTGCTCTTCCTCCTCATCATCATTTTCATCTCTCCCCTGCTGCACTGAAGTGGAGGCTAAGACAGGACTAACTGATCCTCCCAAAAAATTGTCACCTATTACTTCTTCCGTTTTAGATGAGAATCCCACACAAGATGGTTCTTTATCTGAATCAGAAGCAAATAGTGACTGCACTACATTGTCAACGCTAAGTGTTAGTTGAGACTTCTGTCCCCTTGCTGCTTTTGGGTGTCGACATTTTGTCTGGCATGATTCAGCCTCCCCTTCCCTCACCTCCAAAACTACAGGGCCAGAAACAGGTGATGGCGATGCATCATGGTCAGATTTCATTTTTTTCGGGATGGAACTGCCTGCCCCTACAAAGAGTTTAGATTGAGACAGGTTCCTTTTTAACCTTAATAGGGGAGTGGCACTAGTGTCTTTTGAAGTGCCTCCTCTGCCATTTCCAATCACTCGACTACATCTAGCTTTCCCTGACATCATGGATTTAATGTCACTGCCTAGTGCCTACCCACTGCCACAGTGCCTTGCTATGAACTAATATAACGTGTGTGGTGTGCACACACACACAGCTTGCTTGTAAGCACAAAATAGGCAGACTGCACAGACCGTCCCAAAAATAAAGTTCAGTCTGTTAAACTACCCTCTGCCCACTGTCTCGGAGCCTTACTATGAACTAATGTAAAGTGTGTGGTGTGCACACACACATGCAGCTTGCTTGTAAGCACAAAAGAGGCAGACTGGGCACTTGACTGCATAGACCGTACCAAAAATAAAGTTCAGTCTGTTAAACTACACACTGCCCACTGAAGCCCATTGCACAGAGAGACTGAGTGACTTGAATTAAACAAACTCAGTTTAAAAAAGCTGGAATTGTTGTCACACCAGGAAAATGGATGAAAATATATCTCACCCAGCCACAACACCCAAATGGTGTTTGCTTGCACACTAGCCCACAGGGTGAATGAAAAAAAAAATGGCACTACTAGCAGCTTCTCTCCCTGGCACAGCATTTCAGATCACCTAAATAATAAACTGCTTTAAAAAAACACAAACAGGGCTAGCTGGCACAGACACAGCAGCCAAATTAAGAATCAAAATCTGTTTTCCTCTTTCCTAACTAGCCAAAATTGCACTCAGTGCAGCCTCCTTCCACTAAGCCCACCTCCCCACACCACCCCTGCAAAGAAAGTACGTGGCACGCCTTGTGCTGATATATATATAGTGCTGGCTGATCAATAAAATCCTCACAGAGCACTGAATGACAGCACGATTGGCTTCATTCAGTGCATTTCACAAAATGTCAGCGCTGATATGCTGCATTCTGGTATCCATGCCAATCTGTCCGACCCTTTCCTGTGAGTCACAGTGACTCACAGGATACCGGAATGCAGGGTATGAGCACTGACATTTTGTGAAATCATTCCAAATGGCAGCAAAGAAAAGCGCGAGCCACGCAACGCATTAAATAGATGATAAGTTATATTTGTGGGAAGACGCGATGCGTTTCGCCTCCCCACAAATATAACAAAAAGTTACATATACGTTGCAGATTGCCGATGCGGCGAAAACGAATGCACACCTCTAGTGTTTTGCATTTTAGCCCAGTGGTACAGCTCTACTAAAAAAAGAGAACCTTTGAAGAGAGAGTAAATAAAAGGAAAATTTTGTGTGAAAAAAATGTAAAGTTAAAATTTACCAGCAGAGATGCGTGGAAATAGTAATCTGCTGTACTTAAAAGTCTGAGTGAAGAAAAGCTTGAATGGAGTCTCTTTATTTGTGAATTTGGACATTAAATCCAAGGATTTGTTCAGTCAGAGTGTTATGAAGAGAGTCAATTAGTGGACCCTTGGGCCGGCTGATTGGAGACAGACTCCAATAGTTGATAATGAGCTGGGAGGCGGAGCCAAGCTGGAGCGGATTGGCGAAGTCTTCGCCCTGGAAACCCGAGACCCCCCCAGGAGAGGCCCATAGGGGTCTGGGTCGCTGGGACTTAGGAGATCCGGTGAAGTCCGAAGGTCGAGGCTGGCTGAAGACAGGAGAATCGTGAAGAAGTCCGAGGGTCGTGGCTGGCTGAAGACAAGGAGAATCGTGAAGAAGTCCGAGGGTCGTGGCTGGCTGAAGACGAGAATCGTGAAGAAGTCCGAGGGTCGTGGCTGGCTGAGTCAGGCAAGCTAGAACCAGAGCTGGAAGCAAGGCACGGCTGGAACAAGCAGGAACCGGAGCTGGAAGCAAAGCACGGCTGGAACAATCAGGAACCAGAGCTGGAGGCAAGGCACGGCTGGAACAAGCAGGAACCGGGGCTGGAAGCAAGGCACAGCTGGAACAAGCAGGAACCGGGGCTGGAAGCAACTAAGCACTCACAGGAGCGACCTCGTTGCAAAGGCAAGGTAAGAGAGACAGACACCGGTTTAAATAGCCAGCCGGCGTCTGACGTCAAAAAGGGGCGGTTTCAGCACTTCCGGGTGCTGGACCTACAAAAGAGACTCCTTCGCGCGCGCGCGTTCCCCGGCGGGGGGAGGAGCCTGGTACGGGCCTCAGCGGCGTCTCCACGTGCGGAGAGCCGCTGCCACGCGGTCAAGTCGGCCCCGGGGGCGGCGGATCGTGGCGGGAGTGAGGGACCGGAGAAGAAGGTAAGGACCCGGACACTAGCCTAGCGACCGGGACCACAACACAGAGGCTGGTATTAAAATCAGAAGCTGTAACCACTGACTGAAGCACAGTTATCCTGGCAGAGTGAACTGCTGTTTGTAAAATTAAGTTTTTCTTTGAGACCTGCACAGAATTTGATTGGCACTGAATCTCCTAATTAATAATTGGGGGGAGAAAATCTAAGGAAGATTTCTCTGCTAACTAAAATCTTTCTCTACTAGAACTGTATGCAAGTAATACTGATAGACACATAATCAGAGAAAGAAAGTAAATTTGAGTAGCCAACAAAAAATAGATAAAGGCATACATTTTTAATTGGGGTTTTTTTTTATTAGCTAGTTAACAATCCAGTGCAGAGGTTCCAGTGAATGAGTCATATTACATACCTAGATTCTGCTGGAAGTTACCTCATGTGAAGAGTACATAGTCTCTCTTTTTGATTTGGTAAAGCTCAGGATTGTAGGTGGAGTAGTTGGAAATAGACCACATGATCAAAGATTTCAAGAAGAAGAAAGCATTTCTACATATTTCATCAGCACCAGCAATGTACTATTTCCTGCACATCTGTTCCAAATTCAATACATTTCTGGCCAGAAACACAGAGAAGCACAGACAGAAAATACACATAGAAATACTCAGGGATAAACTGAAAGTGATGCAAAGAGTGAGGCACAAGGAAAGACTGACAGAAATTTTGTGTTCCGATCTCTTGACCTTTGAAGATAATCGATATTTACCTGTTGATTTTCTGAGTAAGAACTAAGTAAAACCCTCAAGAAACAAACAGCAAAAATATTTTGAGAAAAGAATCATATTCTTGGTTTAAGAAGTTTTGCACTACAAGTTTATGTTGATCATTTGAACTGAACCCTGACTTTTTTGATGTTGGTGATGAATCCTTGTAACAGTAAGGTCTTTGAAAAACTTGAAAAGAAAAAAGAAAGTAGTTAATAGTGAAAGGCAAACAGTTAAAGCAAGTATACTTTGTTATTGAATATTTCACTTGAAGTTGTTAGTGTGTGTTGCGAAAGTCGGCCGAACAGGACTGCAGCCAGATCCCCCCCCTACCTACTGGTTCGGCCGAATCCGTCTCCTCGGACCCAGGAACCTCGCTTCAGCCGGCGGTCGCAGCCGGCAAGCTGCGCCACGGCCCTCCCTCCGGACCGCCATGCCGATGCTGTGTGCAGGATAGTATGCTGGCGGCTCCTGCTCTGGCCTCCCTCCTGACCCCTGACTTCCCAGGCGCACGCGAGCGCCATCTGAACCCTTTTCAGGGGTCACCATGGGAGGGGCCTGGACTCCTCCTTCCAAACCTGCAGGTATTTAAGGCAGGGCCTGCTTCTCAGGCCTAGCCTTGGCTATTTCTGGCTTCAGTTCCTATTTGGATCTGCCGTCATCTGTTACTTGTTTCCTGTCTTCTGCTTCTCCTGCCAAGACCCTTGCCTGACTACGAGATACGCTGCCTGCCAAGACCCTTGCCTGCCTCAAGGGTGCCCAGCATCGTATAATGATCTATACCGACCACAAGAATTTAGAGCACCTGCACCAGGCACCATGCCTCAACCCCTGCCAGGCCCGTTGGGCCCTCTTCTTCACGTGCTTTGATTTTGAGCTGCGTTATCATCCTGCCTCTAAGAACCAACATGCAGATGCCCTTTCACGGTCCTTTTCCACGGAAGAGGCACCCGATAGTGTGAGCCACATCATTGGCCCTGCACGTGTTATCCTTGCAGCCACCCAGACGGTTCCCGTAGGGAAGACGGTGGGGCCATGCAGACTTCGGAACCGAGTCTTGGCTTGGGGTCACGATTCTCCTTCTGCTGGATACCCCAGATGCACGAGAACACTGGCACATCTGTTACACTACTACTGGAGGCCCGATATATGTTTGGATGTTCACACCTACATGGACTCCTGCCCAACCTGCGCCCAACAAAAAGCACCCACAGGCAAACCCTGGGGCCTGCTCCAGCCTCTGCCTCCATCTAGTGAACACTGGACACACCTTTCAACAGACTTTCTGATGGACCTACCTCCCTCCGGAGGGAACACTGTTATCTGGGTCACCGTGGATTGATTTTCCAAGATGGCCCACTTCGTGGTTCTGCCCTCTCTTCCTTCAGCTCCACGCCTAGCACAACTTTTTATCCAGCATGTTTTTTGACTTCATGGCCTACTCTCAGATTGTGGCCCACAATTCACCAAGTCTCTGTAAGAAATTCCGCGATGGAGAAGGTACAGAGAAGGGCTACCAAAATGATAAGGGGAATGGAACAACTCCCCTATGAGGAAAGACTAAAGAGGTTAGGACTTTTCAGCTTGGAGAAGAGACGACTGAGGGGGGATATGATAGAGGTGTTTAAAATCATGAGAGGTCTAGAACGGGTAGATGTGAATCGGTTATTTACTCTTTCGGATAGTAGAAAGATTAGGGGGCAGTCCATGAAGTTAGCATGGGGCACATTTAAAACTAATCGGAGAAAGTTCTTTTTTACTCAACGCACAATTAAACTCTGGAATTTGTTGCCAAAGGATGTGGTTAGTGCAGTTAGTGTAACTGTGTTTAAAAAAGGATTGGATAAGTTCTTGGAGGAATTCTAGGAAAAGTAAAAAGTCATGGGATAGGTGGCGATGTCCTTTCGTGGATTGCAAACTGGCTAAAAGACAGGAAACAGAGAGTAGGATTAAATGGGCAATTTTCTCAGTGGAAGGGAGTGGACAGTGGAGTGCCTCAGGGATCTGTATTGGGACCCTTACTGTTCAATATATTTATAAATGATCTGGAAAGAAATACGACGAGTGAGATAATCAAATTTGCAGATGACACAAAATTGTTCAGAGTAGTTAAATCACAAGCAGATTGTGATAAATTGCAGGAAGACCTTGTGAGACTGGAAAATTGGGCATCCAAATGGCAGATGAAATTTAATGTCGATAAGTGCAAGGTGATGCATATAGGGAAAAATAACCCATGCTATAATTACACAATGTTGGGTTCCATATTAGGTGCTACAACCCAAGAAAGAGATCTAGGTGTCATAGTGGATAACACATTGAAATCGTCGGTGCAGTGTGCTGCGGCAGTCAAAAAAGCAAACAGAATGTTGGGAATTATTAGAAAAGGAATGATGAATAAAACGGAAAATGTCATAATGCCTCTGTTTCGCTCCATGGTGAAGACCGCACCTTGAATACTGTGTACAATTCTGGTCGCCGCATCTCAAAAAAGATATAATTGCGATGGAGAAGGTACAGAGAAGGGCTACCAAAATGATAAGGGGAATGGAACAACTCCCCTATGAGGAAAGACTAAAGAGGTTAGGACTTTTCAGCTTGGAGAAGAGACGACTGAGGGGGGATATTATAGAGGTGTTTAAAATCATGAGAGGTCTAGAATAGGTAGATGTGAATCGATTATTTACTCTTTCGGATAGTAGAAAGACTAGGGGGCACTCCATGAAGTTAGCATGGGGCACATTTAAAACTAATCGGAGAAAGTTCTTATTTACTCAACGCACAATTAAACTCTGGAATTGGTTGCCAGAGAATGTGGTTCGTGCAGTTAGTATAGCTGTGTTTAAAAAAGGATTGGATAAGTTCTTGGAGGAGAAGTCCATTACCTGCTATTAAGTTCACTTAGAGAATAGCCACTGCCATTAGCAATGGTTACATGGAATAGACTTAGTTTTTGGGTACTTGCCAGGTTCTTATGGCCTGGATTGGCCACTGTTGGAAACAGGATGCTGGGCTTGATGGACCCTTGGTCTGACCCAGTATGGCATTTTCTTAACATGGGTCAGATTTTCAAAGGGTTATGCGCGTAAATGGCCTTGCGCACGCCAGGCCTATTTTTAAAAGGCCCGGCGATGCGTGTAAAGCCCCGGGACGCATGTAAGTTCTGGGGCTTGCAAAAAGGGGTGGTCTGGGGTGGGGTCAGGCTCCTGGCACAGTGGCCATATTTGCTGCTGTGCCGGGGATCGCTCGCCGGCAGTTGGCTGGCGTGCACAACTTGCACCTGCCTAAAGGCAGGCGCAAAACGTAAAACTAATTTTTTGATGGAGGTTAGAGTAGGGCTGGGAGGGGGAAAGATTAGGGGAAGGGGTGGGAAGGTCAGGTTAGGGGGAACGGGGGAAGGAAGCATGGCTAGGCACATTGAAAAGTGCAAAATTGTGCACCCCCTTGTGCGTGCCGACCCCTGATTATATAACTTGCGCACGCAAGTTATAAAATCAGGTGTACATCTGCATGGGCCGGGTAGCGTGCACATGTTATAAAATCTACCCCTATGATTTCAAAAAAGTTTGAAAAATCTGAAATAATTCTACAATTTAGTCTGATCAGAAAGCAGTTCATCTTGGCCCTTCAAATCCTTCAGCAGAAATAACCTGGTAGTATTAGGAAGGAGTTAACGATAACTAATAGCTTAGTTTCTCCCACTGCTATAGATTTGTTCAGTTCGGGGATAACTGTCTGCTTGGAGTTAGCAATCTGTTTGTTATTTAGGAGAGTTGTGGGTGGATCCGTGGACCAGTGGCAGATGACCATGCCCCCGGGGAAAGATCCCAAGAGGGACCACCGATCAGGCTCAATGGAGACAGACACACACTAGTTCTTTTATTAGACAGTATACTGAACCACCAGAGGTGGCTGTAGTGAGCTGGAATGCCTGGCTGGGCTGTAGTCCCTCAGATACTGGAACAGCGATCCCTGGAGGCTGAGCTGTAGAGAAACTGAAATATAGTGAGTAGGCAGGGTATGCAGAGTTCATGTACTGAACCAGATGGTAACACTCACACAATGTCTCATAGAAGCCCAGGAGCTGGAATGTATAGGCCCTCGAAGAGCGAGTACCCAATTCCAGGGAAAGCTCCGAGAGAGCGATGGTAACTCACTGATGTAGTTGGCAGTGATGACTTCCAGGCAGAAGAAAGTACCGAGTAATTCTGGGAACGAGGGCCCTCAAGGAGCGAGTACTGGTTCCAGACTGTCACCTGAAAAACAAAGGAGAGAGCAAGGCCCCCAAGGAGCGGATACCCCTAGTAAGTCTGAGGAGGCAGAGTAGCTTGGAAAGTTGAAGCGAGTCCATAGTCATTCCTTGCTAACTCGATGTGTTAGCAAATTCTAAGACCTTATATAATCCGTCGTGGGTGACGTCATCTTTGGGGGACGCCCCGAGGTTCGCGCCATTGCCGGTACTTCAGTCGGGGCCGCGCTGCGCACACACCCCTAGGCCTTCAGGAAACATGGTGGGTTGCAGCATCTAGCCGGTCCGCGGATGCCGGAGGACCTTGGCAAGAGGACGCCACGGCAGCCAATCTTCCCACAGATGAAGAGGGAGGCGCCAAAGAGGTAAGGAGGGTGGAGAGAGGGCGTCGGGAACCGACGGACACAACAGTACCCCCTTCAAAGGGCGATTTCCTCTTTGGGTACCAGGCTTAGGTTTTGAAGGATGCGTGAGGTGGAACTGACGAAGCATCTCTTTGTCCAGGATATTGGTCTGAGGCTCCCAAGAGATCACTTCAGTGCCGAAACCTTCCCACTTTAGAAAGTATTCAAACGTCTTGCCTCTTTTACGAACATCCAGAAGCTCTGTGATTTTGAGTTCTAATTCGTCTTCTGTATTGGTGATAAATAAGTCTTGAGATATAGAGGATAGTTCACTAGGAGTAGTATCATCTTCGTCTGGAGATACTGAAGAACATTCACTGGTTAGTGTATTGTCTTCCATTCTCCCAAAACAAGAGTCCGTACCAGCTGGCGACTCAGATGGTCGGATAAAGTCCTTCTGGAGATTTTCTTCAATGTCTTCCGATGTTGCTTTATTCTCAAATGCTGAGAGAGAGTGCACCTGTCCTTTCTGAGACTCAGTTTTAGACTTCTGTCATATGGCACAGTCATAGGGCTCCTGTGGAGGAAGAATATCAACTACTTCTTTGGAAAATATATCTCCGACGGGGGTGTACTGGAGCGGCAGTCCCGGTACTGCTGGAGTCACAGGCATGCCAATAATAGGCGATATCTCCTTAAGGCATTTCCCATGACATTCTGGGCCCCAGTGGGAGAGATCCAGAGATGCCCAGTCAAATTGGGGTTGGTGTACTTGCAACCAGGGTAACCCCAGGACGATAGGGTGCACAGCCTTTTCCAGTACAAAGAAGGAGAGTGATTCTGCATGAAGAGATCCGGTGTGGAGAGTAACTGATTCGGTTTGGCAAGACACATTTCCCGGTAAGGGCTCTCCATGAATGGAGGATAATCGTAGTGGGTTTTTCAACTTGATGAGGGGGATCCACAAATATTCCACTAGACTTCTGAGAATGAAGTTGCCTCCTGCCCCCGAGTCCACCAGGGCAGGAGTCTAAACCGTAACTGGTCCGTAGATCAAGGAGACTGGGAGAGAGAGTATAAGAGAGGGCGCAGTAAGGCCTAATAATAGTCCTTCTGTAGGACTTTGGCCTGTCCGTGCTTTCGGACGAGTGGAGCATGTAAAGACATCATGGCCAGGCTGACCACAGTACATGCAAAGGCTGAGGTTCTTCCGAAATCTTCTCTCCTTGGAAGTCAAATGTCCATGATCAATTTGCATAGGTTCATCTGTATCGGCAGCAGGGACACCTGGAACCATCCGAGGTATAGATACAGCACTGGCCTTTCAACCCGGGTAACACCCTAGGCCGGAGTTTCTTCACCTTGTCCTGGAGACGTAGATCAATCCGAGTAGACAAGGATATTAATTCATCCAGCAAGTCAGGTGTTTGGGGAGCGGCCAGCTCATCCTTCAAACAGTTATCCAGGCCTCTGCAAAAGAGAGTCTTGAGACATCTGGGGTCCCAGCGTAGCTCTGCCACAAGAGCTTTAAACTCGATGGCGAATTCAGCCAATGATCTGCTGCCTTGCTTCAAATCCACTAAAGCAGAACCGGCTACAGACATTCGAGCAGGGTCATCGAAAAAGGATTTAAATAAGTCCATAAATCCTTCTATGTCCTGCAAAATGGAGTCCTTGCGTTCCCACAAGGTAGATGCCGAAGACAAGACCCTACCATCCAGGTATGAAAGGATGTAGGTAGTCTTGGAGAGAGCTGTAGGAAATAGAGACAGCTGTAAGGCAAAGTGCTTGCAGCACTGGTTCAAAAAGCCCCGGGTCTTCTGGATTTCTCCGGAAAAGTGGATTGGAGCCGCCAGTGGTACAGCAGTCTTTAAAGTTACCTCCTGTGACTGACCTTCTTGGTTGGAGGCTGTGCCTTGAACCTTCTGTGTGTGTAGCTGATGAAATGCTGCAGTAAGTTTCTCCAAGGTGTCTTGCTGCTCCATAATGCACTGGGCCAGGCCCGGTATGGCCTGCAAGGCATTCAGTTGTGCCGGATCCATGGAGTTAGCAATCTGTTCAGTTCGGAGTTAACAGTCTGCTTGGGATTAGCAATCTGTTTGTTATTTAAGAAAGTTGTGGGTGGATCCTTGGACCGGTGGCAGATGACCACGCCCCCGGGGGACGATCCCGAGTGGGACCACCAGTCAGGCTCAGAGTATGGAGACAGACACACACTAGTTCTTTTATTAGACAGTATACTGAACCACCAGAGGTGGCAGTAGTGAGCTGGAATGCCCGGCTGGGCTGTAGTCCCTCAGACACTGGAACAGCGATCCCTGGAGGCTGAGCTGTAGAGAAACTGAAATATAGTGAGTAGGCAGGGTATGCAGAGTTCATGTACTGAACCAGATGGTAACACTCACACAATGTCTCATAGAAGCCCAGGAGCTGGAATGTATAGGCCCTCGAGGTGCGAGTACCCGGTTCCAGGGAAAGCTCCAAGAGAGCGATGGTAACTCACTGATGTAGTTGGCAGTGATGACTTCCAGGCAGAAGAGATTACCGAGTAAGTCTGGGAACAAGGGCCCTTGAGGAGCGAGTGCCAGTTCCAGACTGTCACCTGAAAAACAAAGGAGAGAGCGAGGCCCCCGAGGAGCGGGTACCCCTAGTAAGTCCAAGGAGGCAGAGTAGCTTGGAAAGTTGAAGCGAGTCCATAGTCATTCCTTGCTAACTCGATGTGTTAGCAAATTCTAAGACCTTATATATCCGTCGTGGGTGATGTCATCTTCGGGGGACGCCCCCGAGGTTCACACAATCGCCGGTACATCAGTCGGGGCCGTGCCGCACGCACGCCCCTGGGCCTCCGGGAAACATGGCGGGTTGCAGCATCTAGCCGGTCCGGGGATGCCGGAGGACCTCGGCAAGAGGATGCCACAGCAGCCAATCTTCCCGCGGACAAAGAGGGAGGCGCCAAAGAGGTAAGGAGGGCGGAGAGAGGGCATGGGGAACCGACGGACACAACAAGATTTCTGTTGATATAATTTTCTGTAGTGAATCAGTGCTTACGTTTGCAGCTGTAAACAGTAAGTAAGGCCCTAGTGGTTTTTTTTACTAAATCAAATCAGAAATGGTATAGTCCAGTTCTATGCTCCCCATTTTTGGTATATGCTTACCAAGGACTTCTACAGAGTTACTGAATACTGATCAGCTCACACTGTTTTGGATTTCTGTGCTGGTGGGGCAGGAGCATTTGGACATTACTCCTTCTTGCATGGACCTGAAGCTGCACTCAGATAAAGGGGGTTGAAAGAGTTTCCACATAGGTGGTGGGATCTTTTTCTAAAGTCAAGTGAGGGCAAGCTTAAAAACAGGGGATGATGTTTGCTAGCCAGAGTGAAGTTGGGGATTCTACTTCGAGGGGGAGATAGGGGTGATAGCAATATGTGCCAGGATGAGGGGGCGGGAGAGTCATTCAGAGCTTAGGTGCCTCATTGGTGACAGCAGCCTGCGGTGGGAGGCTGAGAGAATTGGCAGGCTGGTTAAATTGCCAGTGCTCTTGGGGTAAGTTAACTACAGTTTTTGAGGTGTAGTTAATTTTCAGAGGCATAATATGCATTGAGATTTCTTGCAATCTGCATTAAGATAATTAAATAATAATGATCTACTTTGCATACATTTGCATGCAATGAAGTTCATTAATTTTTGCTGCATATTCCTCCAGATATTTCTGCATTATGGTTTATGCCATTAATGTATTTTTAACATGCATTGTACAATGAATTCTGAACTTAATGCACATTAACACACTTCAGCAAATAGGCCACTAAATTCACTAGAAACTAGGGGTGTGAATCGTGTGATCGATCGTCTTAACGATCGATTTTGGCTGGGGGGGAGGGAAATCTGATCGTCGTGTCTTGTTTTTTTAAAAAAATCGTTAAAAATCGTAAATCGGGGGAGGGTGGGAAAACCGGCACACCAAAAAAAACCCTAAAACCCACCCCGAACCTTTAAAACAAATCCCCCACTCTCCCAACTCCCCCCAAAATGTTTTAAATTACCTGGGGTCCGGGGGGGGGGGGGGTCCCGGCGTGATCTCCTGCAAGCGTGACGTCGGGAGCCAGGAACCAAAATGGCGCCGGCGCTACCTTTGCCCTGTCACATGATAAGGGCAAAGGGCCACCGGCGCCATTTCTCTTAACGCAGCCATGGCCAGAGAGAGGGAGATCGCGCTGGGACCCCCCACTGGACCCCAGGTAATTTAAAACATTTTGGGGGGGTTCGGGAGGGTGGGGGATTTGTTTTAAAGGTTCGGGGTGGGTTTTAGGGGTTTTTTGGTGTGCCGGTTTTCCCGCGCCATATTTAACGATACAATACAAATGCCCCTGACGATAAATCGGGGGCATTCGTATTGTATCGTGCACTCTAACGATTTTGGACGATTTTAAAATTATCTGACGATAATTTTAATCATTCAAAAACGATTCACATCCCTACTAGAAACTTTTGTTTTCAAAAGATGATATATTGCATTATGTCTGGTTTTTGCACCTGTATTTTCATCTATTTTGAATTTTTCTTTCTTTATGACTTTTCTCACTCTCTGTGGTGTATCTCTGTGCTTTCTCTCCTTTCCTTTCTCTTTCATGATTCCTCTTATTCTCTCAGTGCTTATCACGTTACCACTTAGACTTTATCACCAGCTTTGCTTGAGATCTTTCACAAGCAATTTTCTGCCCTTCCATTACCCACATCTGCCTCTCTTCTCCGCATCCCTAATTTCAGTGTCTCAAGCAGAAGAAATCTGGTTTACTCACCTTTATTGATCTCTGTAGAGGCCCTTAAAAATGCTCTGTGAAAGCGATCATGACATACTTTGTTGAACCTGGAAATATTCAGTTTGATTACTGTTGAAATGAATTTATTCGTACAGCTTTAAGATATAAAACTTCATTCTCTAACAATGAAATGGGATCAATCTTTAGAGCAAAACACCTTGTATGCAACATTTTCTTGAGGAAAATTAACCTAATTTTGTAACAGCTGGCAGCTGCAGTAATTACTTTTAGATGATTATACATGATATCTTTTTAAAATATAATTACTCTGATCCATGGACCAAGTAATTAAAGTAAAAAAAATTCTAGATTTTTATTAAACCTCATTATCTAGCATCTTTTGAAAATTATTGGATAATGACAGAACATGAAAAGTTTATACACAAGATTACAGCAAGTAATTGGAACTTTTATTCTATGATTTTATAGAGGGTAATTTTGTAGCATTGAGAGCAACTTATGCACCTGCTGCGCCCATAAGTTACACCGGTTTTCAAAGCAAACATACGTACATAAGTTCGCTTTGAAAATTATGTAAATTGTTTAGCCTCAGAATTAACACGCACAAAATCACTCACATAAAGATACACCTGTTCTTTGCAATGCGTAACTTATTCATGTAAAATTACATGCATACTTTTTAAAATCAAAAGTATGCACCTAAATCTAAACTCCACTCCATCTCTGGCCCCAGGAACATCTTTTTTTTTTGTGCACATAAAAGTAGCGCAAAAATGCATTACATACATACTTTTACACACACAAATCCCATTAAAAACAAGCCATTTCTGTGTTTAATGCATGTAAATGGCTTTGAAAATTCATCCCATATTAAAATTAATTTATTATATATCCTAAAAAGAATCCCTAACTTTTGTGGATTGCTCACGTTGTTAACTGGAGCATACGTGACACCCAACTTGGCAGTGCTCCCTTTGCATACCGAGTGGCAGACTCATAGTGTCGGACCGGCCCGGGTATTCGCCGCCCAGGACACGTCACGTGGTCTGCTGAGCGCAGCTCTGTCATGGCCGCGCACGGCAGACCACATGACTGGAGCGATCGGCCCACTGGGGGATGCCCGATCCCCCAATAGGCCAATCCGCCCGTGTGCATACCCTTGGCCCACAAATGAATCATAGACTATGCCTTTGGATATTAATGACTGCAGCCATTTATTATATATATGACAAGGGAATTTAATTTGGGTGCTCAGGTTTGTCTACACCTTTCATAATCCTGGGAGATGCCATCAGGTCTGCCAGTCATTCCAAGACTCGGTCTTAGCCTATAGTGCTTTGCCAAACTACAGATTTCTAGAAGGGGCCCTGATCAGACAAGCAAGCCTGCTGTCCTCTCTCCTGTTGGGTATCATCTGACCTGCCGGGTGCCTTCTGGCCAACCTCTGGGCTGTCATCTGTGGCACCTCCTGGGCCATTCTTTCACGCCAGGTGGGCGGTACATTCTCTGTAATAAGGGTACAGATAGGGTTAAAAAAATATATAAAATATGACATTACCTGCTGGAGAAGAGTACATTCTCTGCCCCTGTCTGGCACAGCTGATGCAATTGGCTGGTAGACTGCTGTGGTACTGTTGGGGTCCAGTGCAGTGACCTGGGCTCTGCTGTGTAGACTGTGACAATCTGAATTTTATTTGGAAGTTTCTGCCTCAGTTTGGCTCTAGGGTTCATGCCTGGGTGAATGAGACAGCATTAAGCTGCTGGAGGCAGTGATCCTGCAGCTTCAAGGGGTGCCTAGAACAGAGGATCAGCTTTAGACTTCAGGGGGTGCTGACAGCTGAGGACGCAGCCTGGAGGCAGCATTGTACTGCTAATCCTGTTAATAAGGGATGTGAATCGTGCTTCTGACGATTGAAAATATCGTACGATATTTTCAAAGTCATCAGAAATCGGGGGCTCCCCAAAACCGATAGGAAAACCCCACAAAATTGTTCGTGGGGTTCTCTTATCATTTTGGGGGAGGGCGGGAAAAACAGCACACCAAAGCAACCCCTAAACCCACCCCGACCCTTTAAAACTGATCCCTCAGCTTCCCCCACCCTCCCAAACCCCCCAAAAACTTTTTACAAGTACCTGGTAGTCCAGTGGGAGTCCCGGGAGCGATCTCCCGCTCTCGGGCCGTCGGTTGCCACTAATCAAAATGGCACCGATGGCCCTTTGCCCTTACCATGTGACAGGGTATCCATGCCATTGGCCGGCCCCTGTCACATGGTAGGAGTAATGGACGGCCGACGCCATCTTGTGACAGGGGCCGGCCAATGGCATGGATACCCTGTCACATGGTAAGGGCAAAGGGCCATCGGTGCCATTTTGATTAGTGGCAACCGACGGCCCGAGAGCGGGAGATCGCTCCCGGGACTCCCACTGGACCACCAGGTACTTGTAAAAAGTTTTGGGGGGGGGGGTTCGGGAGTGTGGGGGAAGATGAGGGATCAGTTTTAAAGGGTCGGGGTGGGTTTTTTGTTTATCGGCTTGGGCGCAGCATTAGGAGCAGGGAGAGGCCCGTGTTGCCGCTGATGGATCCATTCCCACCGGTGGCACCACGGGCCTCCACTTCCACCGCCGGTGGGATCGGGTCCACCGGTGGCAAAAGGAAACGTCACGCCCAGGTGCTTCTCCTCTTTCCTGCCTGCGCAGCCCCAAAAGAAAAACGTTGCTGGAGCCATGCAGGCAGGAAGGAGGTGGACCATTGGATACTGCAGAAGAGGAGCAGCGTTTGTGACAGGGGCACTGCAAGCTGGGATCCCACCTCACAGCAGCCGAGAAGAGGAGGCCCGGCAATAGGGCTGCCACAGATCACACCTTGCAGCAGCCCAAGAAGAGGAGAATCTGGAAACAGGGCCACTATGGATCCTGCCTTGCGGCGGTCTGAGAAGAGGAGAACCTGGAAACAGGGCTGCTGCAGATCCTACCTTGTGGTGGCCGGCGTCCTGTGAAGTGGAGGCCCAGAGATGAGAGAGAGGCTGAGGCCCTGTAGAGTGTGTGTGTGTATGCGATTAGCACTACGGACACGTCGAGGAGGGAGGAAGCGGATGTCATAGGTGCATTAGTGCGAGGGCCTGCCAGTCATCCCACAGGTGCATTCTTCGGCCAGAGTCTCGGACAGGCTGGCCCTAAGGCGGCAGCATCAGCTACAGCAGGAGTCTTCCCCAGCGAGGCTCCCTCTTCGGGAATAGCCGGTGCCATGCGGGTCGGAGCGTCGGGTGAAGACCACAGGCCTGCGGCAGTGACCGATGATACTGGTGGGCCCAGATTCCCAGCTGGCAGCCAGGAGAGGCAGTGGCAGAGCAGGGGCAACATTCTGGCCACAGGCCACATGGGTGAGTGGGGTCCATTTGCGGGCAGGGTCCTGGGGGATCTGGGTCCTTATTTTCCGATGGAGAATTATACTGGACCTTGGCCCTGCACAGGCCCACAGGGTGGATTGCCTTCCCCAATGGGTTGGGATGGCCCAACCAGGTATTTACCTTCGGGGTTCAAGAGCAGCTTCCCTTTCGGATACCCGATCCCGGGAAAATGGAGACCTACAGGATCACTGCCAGGGTGGAGTTCCTATATGGATGCATTACTAGCACGTCAGACATGCCAGGTCCCACTGTGTCTGCGGCCTCTTTCTCTTCACAGATGCCAGGTTGCCAAACTCTGACGGAAGGACCAAGTCCCTCATGTATTGAAGACTGGTGGAATGACTCGTGTACAGCTACTTCTGGTGTCACCAGACCATTGGCTTTGTCAGCTGGTATCCGAAACAGCGAGGCTGTGAATTCAGGCGAGATGGGAGCAGGGTCCAGAGACGATAATATTAGTACGAATTTAGCACCTATAGGTAGCGCCCAGCCTGAGGGGAGTATGGAGAGGTTAGAGCAGGCCATGACAGCAGCCAAGTAAGAGGAGGGAGGGAAAACCAGGAGGCAGGACAAGGCTAAGCGTAGCACAAGTGCACTAAATCTAGCTCTTTGGATTCATCATCATTCTCCTCTTCCTCTTTTTCGAGCTCTTCTGGATCGTCTTCTATTGAAGAGACAGGAAAAGGGGACAAGGGTCTAGACAGAGGTGCACTGGCACTAGTCACATTTTCCGAACTTTGGGAAGATGTGCCCAAGGCTCTGCGCAAGAAAGTCCGGCAGAGGAAATACATTGACCTCTTTCGGCTACTAGAAGGTAGGAGGAAAGAATTAAAAAAGAAAGGGGTAGAGCGCTTCCCCGGCACACAGAAGAAGGTAGCTAGGAATATTTTAAATTGGACCCGTGCCTTCCTGCGACTTGCGAATGTGATAGGGCATCACGATAGTTCCCAGTATGGCCTGATGTAAGCGTACGCAGATGCAATCTTGGCAGCCAGTAAGGAATATGAAGGCTGGTCCTGGTTGAATTACGACGAGTGTTTTCAAGACCGTATGGAAGAGAATAAATCTATATCCAGGGGCACGAGGGACGTCGGATTGTGGCTTACGCAGATGAATGCAAAGATTCCTTCCGACATGTCGGGCAGTTCAGCAGGTTCAACCCTGGGGCTGGGCGGGTGTTCTTTTCGTGCCTGTGCTGGCTCAGGAGGGACAGGATGAGCTGGAGCAGGTTTGTCGGATGTCTGATGGCGGTTCAGCCGTTTGACGTGCAACTGTCCTGACTGTAAATTCCGCCATAGTTCCAATTGTAGAACAGGTCACCCAGCATCCAAATGTAGAAAGCACTCGGGTGAAGGGGGTGCAGATGCTGGATCCATCTCTGGAGGAACACCAAAAGGTGCCCAGAAATGAGGACCTTGGCTTAGCACCTACGCTAGTACAAGTTGAGGCCTTGAAGCCGTGGTTGCTCACGTACCCGAACATAGAGATGTCCTTTTCTTGTCATGTGGATTTTTGGAAGGTTTTATTATTCCATTTATGGACGAGTCGGGGGCGGAGTGAATTGTTCCTCGGTGCGCAGCATGTGTAAGATTGTCAAGGATAAACTAGTGTCTGAAATTGGTTTAGGTCGCATCGCGGGGCTATTCAACGAGCTACCTTTTCCTGATTTGGTCTTATCCTCCCTAGCAGTAATCCCAAAAAAAGAGACAGGAAAGTTTAGGCTCATTCACAATTTGTCCTTCCCGGAGGGCAAATCAGTCAGCGACTTCATCCCTCACAGGCTATGCATGATACAATACGCTTCATTCAGCTCAGAAGTTCGTCTAGTCCAGCTCTGCAGTCTGGGGGCCTTGATGGCAAAAGTCAACATTGAATCAGCATTCCGTCTTATGGCGATACATCCAGAGAGTTTTCCATTATTGGGATTTCAATTTGAGGGGTGTTACGTCATGGACAAATGTCTATCGATGGGTTGCTCTATCGCGTGTGCCTTTTTCGAAGCTTTCAGCTCATTTGTCCATTGGGTATACAAGCAGGAGTCCAGGTCATCTAATGTCGTACATTATTTAGACAATTTCCTATTTGTCGGTTGCCCAGACTCGAGTGTTTGTGAGGACATCTTGCATTGTTTTCATCAGGTCGTGGGCAATTTTGGTATCCTTATCTTCGAAAGCAAAATGGTAGGGCCCTCTACACTCCTGGTTTTCCTGGGCAACAAACTAGATTCAATATCCATGCAGTCGCGATTACTGGAGGAAAAAGTGAATGATTAAAAGACTGATTTCGCGGCGCAGGGTGCAAAGAAACTGATTTTACAGCAGGTCCAATCAATGGTTGGCAGTCTGAACTTTGCGTGCAGAGTTATCCCAATGGGAAGAGCCTTCTTGCATCACCTGTCGGCTGCAATGTCCGTCATCAAAAAAAGTTTCCACCATACCCGGATATTGCGGGGAATTCACGACGATTTGCTTATATAGAATAGGTTTTTGTCCAACTTTAATGGCACGTTGTGGCAGACAGGAGCGGTCTCAAGTAACGATCTAGAACTGTTTACTAGAGATGTGAATCGTGTCCTCGATCGTCTTAACGATCGATTTTGGCTGGGAGGGGGAGGGAATCATATTGTTGCCGTTTGGGTGTTTAAAGTATCGTGAAAATCGTGAAAATCGTGAGCCGGCACACTAAAACCCCCTAAAACCCACCCCCGACCCTTTAAATTAAATCCCCCACCCTCCCGAACCCCCCCCAAATGCCTTAAATTACCTGGGGGTCCAGCGGCGGTCCGGAACGGCCTCCTGCAATTGAACCCACCCCCGACCCTTTAAATTAAATCCCCCACCCTCCCGAACCCCCCCCCAAATGCCTCCTGCAATTGAACCCACCCTGGCTGAACGACCCCCCCCAAATGCCCCCAAATGCCCGGCTGAACCCCCCCCCAAATGCCTCCTGCAATTGAACCCACCCCGGCTGAACGACCTCCTGCAGTCGATCTCCTGCCGGCGCCATTTTCCGTACGGAAAACGATTCGCGGCAGGAGATCTTTTTCCGGACCCCCGCTGGACCCCCAGGGACTTTTGGCCAGCTTGGGGGGGGCCTCCTGACCCCCACAAGACTTGCCAAAAGTCCAGCGGGAGTCCGGAACGACCTCCTGCAGTCGAATCGTGTTGGTCTATGGCCGCCGCCATTTTGAAAAATGGCGCCGGCTGAAGACAACACGATTCAATTGCAGGAGGCCGTTCCGGACCGGCGCTGGATCCCCAGGTAATTTAAGGCATTTGGGGGGGGGGGGGTTCGGGAGGGTGGGGGATTTAATTTAAAGGGTCGGGGTGGGTTTTAGGGGGTTTTAGTGTACCGGTTTTCCTGCCCTCCCCCTTCCCCTGATTTACGATTTTTTGACGATAAATCGGGGGAATTGGTATTGTATCATGGCCCTAACGATTTTTGACGATTTAAAATATATCGGACGATATTTTAAATCGTCAAAAAACGATTCACATCCCTACTGTTTACCAATGTGGCGGGCTCGATTGGGTTCGGCACTTATTGCCAGGGAGCATGGTGCGCAGCTCAGTGGCCTGAGGAGTGGAGGCATTCTGGTACTACCAAGAACATTACATTCCTCGAGCTGTTCCCCATTGTAGTAGCAGTTGTACTATGGGGCGACCGGATTCGGAACAAAAAAGTGATTTTCTGGTGTGATAACCAAGGAGTAGTTGAGGTTATCAAAAAGAGAGCGGCAAAAATCTGTTAGTTTCGGAGCTGTTGCGCAAGTTCATCCTGCGATGCATGGAATTAAATGTGACCGCGTGGATGCGTCATGTGCCAGGCGCTTCTAACACATTGGCCAATTCTCTCTCTCGTTCGAAGTGGGACATGTTCCGGAAACTCGCACCGGAGGCAGATCTACTGGGAATTTCAGTACCTGCTTTCCTTTGGCGATTTGGTTTCCAGAAGACTGAAGGTTGCTCCGAGAGTCACTAGCCCCTTTCATGTGGTCATCCTACATGAAAGGGGCCGAGAAGGTGGTGTCCTTTCTGTCAAAATGGTGCTGGTATGGGGGACCAGTTACTGATGCAGTTACTTGACATCTTGTGCTACATCGAGGTTGCAAAAACTGAAGTGGACTCAAGAGCAGCAGTCACTAGACAGCTGACGGGTTTTTCATTTTTTATGTGGACTCACGGTTGGAGTTTCCCTTGCGGATGTTTTCTGATACATAGTTTATTGTTGGGTTGGGCAAAAGAAGGGGTACGAGTTGCCGAGGGGAGGTGCCTGATTGCTCATGATGTTCTACAGAGATTATGGGACGTTTTACCGAATATCTGCAGCTCCGAATACGAATCGTGCTTATTTCATGTAGCTTTCGTTTTTGCATGTTTTAGGGCATTTCGGGTTAACGAGCTACTGGCTATGGCCACCAAGGGCTGGGAGACTTCCGGGTTACTTACTCAGCATGTCACTCGGGTGGTGGATTCCATCATTTTGTTTATACCCCATTCCAAAATGGACCAGATGGGAAAAAGTGCGTCCTTAGTATTGCGACCCATCCCAGACTTCAGGACTTGCCCTGTGGTCGATTACATAGCTTTTGTACACCTGCGCCCCTCTGAGGGATTCAAATTTTTGATACACTTGGACTGCCATCTGCTCACCAAATTTAAATTCGAAGCAGTGCTACATTTGTGTTTAAGTGCCCTTGGGCTTGACCTGTCCCACTTTGGAACACATTCCTTCCGAATTGGCACGGCCACTTCTGTCACTTGCTTTGCATTGTCAGGAGGCGCAATTCAGTGGATCGGGCGATGGAAGACGAGCACTTTCAAGGGGTACATATGCTCGGTTCATCAATAACCAATGCAGCATACTAACTCTACTCTCTTTTCAGGTCTTGAAAGTCGCAGGAAGTGAGTCTGGATCGTGGAACACTCCTACATCACGTGGGCTTTCAAGCATGCCCAGGAGCATCCCTACGGGTTCACTTGGACTTTGCGCAGCATAACATTACCATTCGTTGGTTGGGATGCAGGGGCATGCATTGAGACAAATTACTTCCCTGCCTACAAAGGAGTGTTGTGCGCTTTGGGCAGCCGCATATTCTGATTATTCATCTGGGAGGAAATGATTGGGATTCGGTGTCCGAACGCAGATTCATCAGTATGGTCTGAAAAGACTTGATATCTGCCTCAGTTCTGCTACCTGCCGCTGTAATTTGTTGGTCCGACATCAATCTGAGGCCTGCTGAAATGGATAGAAGGATTTGGCAGCATTGCCGGTCTAAGGCAAACAGACAAATTGGCTCTTGGTTAACATTGTTCGGGGGACGTCATGGGACTGCGAGAAAGGGCTCTTTTGCCCTGATGGGGTACATTTATCCTTTAAATACATTTCAGGAGGACTTGGAAGATTTACTGCATTAAGGATCTAGGCCGCATCTTTGGGGGGTCACAGGATGGGTTCATCCTGTGCCTGTGGCGGGTTGCCCAAGCTGATAGAGATGCAATGTGGTGCGTAACGGTGAAATGACCCGACAGGTGTCAGGTTGGAATTACGGCGGGACAATTGGATGCAATTGTCCCGTGGGCGGTTCCTTACTGGAGATTGGCGGGAGCTGCTTGTCACGACCCCTTGCTGAATGGTGGCGGGGGTCATGGGTGTGTATATTTCTATGATAATGGTTCAAAGTTGGAATGGCCTGGATCTGCGCACCTTGCCGGCGGGCGGCAGGTGCAAAGGAAGGCCTATGTAAATTCCTGGCTCGGGCATCTGATTGTTGTACAATAAAGATGCGGCCTGTTTGATCCCCACTTATTGTCTAAGTCTTTGTTATTGATTGTGAGACGGTGGGTGCTGGGAGATGAGTCAGTCCTGGCTACCCATATTAGTATCACTGAAGGGAGCTGGGTGTTTTTTTGGGTGGGGCCCAGGACAGAGAATGAATGAACGGGGGAAGGGGGGGGGGCAGCACAGTAATTGTTTGCACAGGGCAAAAAAAAGCTAGCACTGACCCTGGTGACTGGCAGAAAGAGAGGGTCAACAGAGTGACTAGGCCATGGAGGTACACTAAGGGGGTTGATTTGGCTAACTCTCCTGGGGCACCTCAGGTAGTTTGGAACAGAATTGAAGTCATTAAAATTATTTAAAGGTTATCCTCACAAACAGTAGAGGGGGTGGCTTCCATAGCAATTGTTTATCTAGGGAGAACTCAGAGACATATTTGGGACTACATTTTCAGTGATGTCAGCTATGGATACTGAAACTTTTTCAGGTGTTATAGTTTAGAATTATGAGGAGAATGATGCTGGAAATTGCTGAGAACAGTCATACAGACTTGTTACTCTGTTATAGAGGCAGTTCAATGCATATTTAAAGTGACAGAACACTGAAGTAACAGATATACATAAGAATGAAAGTGAGAGTGATTTTGAGGAAGATTAAATTAGAGAAATTCTACGTTGTATTAGAAATAAAGGTTAGAAATAGGTCGATATTCAAAGCCATGTAGCCTGATAATTTATTTGAATATTTGGCCACTTATCTGGCTAAATTATAGCCGGATAAGTCATTATCCAGCTATAATTTAGCCAGATAAAAAAGAGGCATTTCAAGGCCGGCCAAAGTTATCTGACTAACTTAGTTGATTTTCAGTTGGAACTGGCTAAGTTAGCTGGATAAATTTAGACTTGTTCTAAAGCAGGTCTAACTTTAACTAGCCTTCTGTGGTTGGATAACATGGATATCTTTAAATATATCCAGTTCGGTAGCTCAGCAAAACCTTTAAAATAAGAAACCGGAGTCGGAGACCAGATTGCTGGGCCCCCCTGCCAGGACCGGACCATCTCCCTGCCCCAGCCGGACGTGAGTGGGAGGAGCCGCGAGCAAGAAAATCGCCGCAGCGGCGTTCGTGGAGAGTCGGAGACCAGATTGCTGGGCCCCCCTGCCAGGACCGGACCATCTCCCTGCCCCAGCCGGACGTGAGTGGGAGGAGCCGCGAGCAAGAAAATCGCCACGGCAGTGGCGCACCACTGCCGCATGCGCGCCGCCTAAGGGGTGCGCACGGCTTTGTCCGGCTTAGTCCGGACTTAGACGGATTAGGAGGAGAAGCCATAAAGTCTTGGACTCAGCAACTGAGAACATAGGACAACAGGTACCAATTTAAAGCCTTCTGTCTACTGGTTTTAATTATTTCTTTAAAGATGTTCGAGCATGCCAGCCAAAAGAAAGGGGAAGGTAAGGGTTTTTCCCTCAGAACCCTTGCCTCCCCTTTTACAACTAGAGATAGATCGCTTTATGACACAGCTACAAAAGGAGGATACCAATGAATCCTTTGGAGGCCTCTTGGAAGGAGAACAAGCGGCCTCCCAGGAAGAGGCTTCCCTCAGTCTTGACTACCGTCCGTCTCCATTCAAACGTGGAACAGACGGAGGAGCTGCAACTTTATCCACCGAAGAGGTGGAAATAAAGATAGCATCTGAGGGAGCAAGCCCCGCTCTGATACCAGGATTGAGAGGACTTGAGGAGATATCTCCTGCAACAGGGGAGGCCTCAACTTCTGTTGATGGCCCACAAAAAAGATCCCTCCAACCCGGAATTCCTGTGGATATACAGCCATTAACAACTAGGCCGGAAACGGTCACATTGGGAGCTATTTGGGACTTGGTAAGCGGCTTGAATGCCACTGTGAATAGACTAGAAGGAAAAATTGATAATGTCTCCTCTAATTTACAACAACAGGTTTCTAGTATGCAAAGTCAAGTAACTGGACTTACTACTAGAGTTGAAGAAGTAGAGAGGAATATTAATACTGTACAAACTGTAATATGATGATTAGAGATCATTTAGTTTGTTCCAAACGTTTAGAACTTCTTGAAAACAATGTTAGACATTTAAATGTAAGGATTATAAATTTTCCTAAAATTATAGGTGAAACTGTATTTGTTTCCTTAAAGAGATTTCTGATTGAGATACTTGGATTTCCTGATAGTGATATTCCCTCTGTGAATTCATGTTTCTTTGTAAAAAAAAGATCTTCAGACCCGGTAGTAACTGTTCCAGAGAATCTTACGGGTTTTCTGGAAGACTCAACCCTTCAGGTTCTTGATAGATATACTTTAATAGTATCATTTATAACTACAGGTGATATTACAAAATTAATGAAGAGTTACTTTCAAAAGTTTCCGGTTTCATATATGGGACAAAATGTTAAAATCTTCCCGGATCTTGCACCAACTACTCGTAGTAAATGCCGAGAATTCTTGGCTTTAAAACCCAGAGTAACATCTCTGGGTTTTTCTTCTTTTGAAATATCCGTGTCGATGTATAATTAAGAGGGGGAACGAGTTTTTTAGTTTTACCTTGGCTGAACAATTGAGTCAATTCATAGTGGCTAGAGAACCAATTACCTCCTCCCCAGTAACATCCTAAGGTGTCAGGCATAATATAAAATAACTGTGAAGGTGTACCTTATTTCTATAATTATTTTTACTTTTTATTTTCTCCATATATTCTTCCTAATAGTTCTCAGACGTAGTATTTTATACTCCTATGGAAAATTTCAATTTATAATGATGGTATCTCAACAAAAGGTTAAATTTTGTGACAGAGTTGTATATTCTTTGTTTTCATTCTAGTTTGTTGAAATGAGGAAATTATATTTCAAGTGATATATTTGAATGTATATTACAATGTTAATATGTGAAAATTAATAAAAATATTGAAGAGAAAAAAAATAAAATAAGAAACCTTTGCAGGTCAGTGGCCAAATTCCAAGCCTCTTCCCCAATATAGTTACACTGGCCCTGCCAGGCCAAGCAATGCCAACCCTACTCCCAGAACCTCCACAAAAGACTGTCATTTTTTGGGGGGAGGGTTAAGATCATACCACTTCTCCTTTCCCATTTTGCATTTTTTTGCATACAAATCTTCCTGCCACCCCCTTTCCCCACTCCTTGTAACCCTCAACCCCCTCATGGACCACAAGAAACTCTGGCAGGAGTGATGTAACCTCCCACCTGCTCCTGGCACTTCCAGTGCTGTCCTGGAAGCACTTGTCTTGCGAGAAGCTTAGGCTTCCAGCACTTGTCTCATCAGAACAGCACTGGAAGTTCCAGGAGCAGGTAAGAGGATACCTTGCTCTCAGAAGGATTTCTTGTGGTCCAGGGAATAAGCGGGGGGGGGGGGGTTGTGCAGGCTAATTTGAGTGTGGGAAGGGAGAGGTGTTTGTAGGAAGGCTGGTAAAGAAAAATTGCAAACTAGGAAAGGAAGGGGTGGGATAATCTGAGACACCCCCCCCCTCTGAAAATTACAGTCTTTTGTGGAGGTTTAGGGGAGTTTGCAATTCTTGGCCCCATGGGACCATTGTAAACATATTGGGACAGGTCTTAGAATTAGGCTGCTGACCTGCAAAGGTCTTTTTATAAAGAGTATTTTATGTATTTATTTACTTTTTCATATTTATATACCACCTATACACACACAGTTCTAGGCAGCTTACAATTAAAACATTCATAAAATACCGTATCATAACATTGCATATAAAACAGGGATCACTGAAGGGAGCTGTATTGGGACCCTTACTGTTCAATATATTTATAAATGATCTGGAAAGAAATACGACGAGTGAGATAATCAAATTTGCAGATGACACAAAATTGTTCAGAGTAGTTAAATCACAAGCAGATTGTGATAAATTGCAGGAAGACCTTGTGAGACTGGAAAATTGGGCATTCAAATGGCAGATGAAATTTAATGTGGATAAGTGCAAGGTGATGCATATAGGGAAAAATAACCCATGCTATAATTACACAATGTTGGGTTCCATATTAGGTGCTACAACCCAAGAAAGAGATCTAGGTGTCATAGTGGATAACACATTGAAATCGTCGGTACAGTGTGCTGCGGCAGTCAAAAAAGCAAACAGAATGTTGAGAATTATTAGAAAGGGAATGGTGAATAAAACGGAAAATGTCATAATGCCTCTGTATCGCTCCATGGTGAGACTGCACCTTGAATACTGTGTACAATTCTGGTCGCTGCATCTCAAAAAAGATATAATTGCGATGGAGAAAGTACAGAGAAGGGCTACCAAAATGATAAGGGGAATGGAACAACTCTCCTATGAGGAAAGACTAAAGAGGTTAGGACTTTTCAGCTTGGAGAAGAGACGACTGAGGGGGGATATGATAGAGGTGTTTAAAATCATGAGATGTCTAGAACGGGTAGATGTGAATCGGTTATTTACTCTTTCGGATAGTAGAAAGACTAGGGGGCACTCCATGAAGTTAGCATGGGGCACATTTAAAACTAATCGGAGAAAGTTCTTTTTTACTCAACGCACAATTAAACTGGAATTTGTTGCCAGAGAATGTGGTTAGTGCAGTTAGTATAGCTGTGTTTAAAAAAGGATTGGATAAGTTCTTGGAGGAGAAGTCCATTACCTGCTATTAAGTTCACTTAGAGAATAGCCACTGCCATTAGCAATGGTTACATGGAATAGACTTAGTTTTTGGGTACTTGCCAGGTTCTTATGGCCTGGATTGGCCACTGTTGGAAACAGGATGCTGGGCTTGATGGACTCTTGGTCTGACCCAGTATGGCATTTTCTTATGTTCTTAGGGACGTAGCTCTGTTTGCGTCCCTGGTGGTGGAGAGAGAAAGACTTCTATTCCCTATTAGAGGAAGAAGAACGCACTACCCCTGCCTGAGGAGGGCCTGGGAAGAGGTACAGGCAAGATTTAATTGTGGAACACTCTACCAGTAGAACAAAGACTACAAAACAATCTCATTTCATTTAGAAAAAAATCTCAAAACCTGGTTATTTGAACAGGCCTATAAAGAAGGCATTGGTTAAACCGAGTCCATCTTACCTATCACAAATATACTTATGTTTCCCATTTTAAGAATTTTCAGAATCATATTACATATGTTTTTAGTGATTTATTTAATTTTATTACTTGTGATATTAAAAGTTTAAGTTTTTACTTCTTTTACACTATATAACTCTTATTTTATTTTTTGAAGTATGAGTATTAGTTCATTTTTAGTACATAAGAGGTCCTTAACTTTTATTGTTTAATTTATTACATTTTATTTACTCTTTTGATTGCAATTTCCTTTATTGTTTCTTTTATAACATTGATATCTGTATTATAAATCATTGAATTATTTGTAAACTGATGTGACGGTATTTCCAAACATCGGTATATAAAAACTTAATAAATAAATAAAATAAATAACCAGAGAGCTTCCCACCCACGTGGAGTAAGTTTTACAGTCTTTACATTATGTAATCTACTGCAGATGGGGGCACTGTGGGAGAGTGAAGGTCTGCTTAGGCCTGGGAGGAGGAAAGTGAGTGAGAAACAGAGTGTTATAGTATAGGGTTTTGGATGGAAAGTGTAATGTAAACCCCAAAGATTATTTGCATTGTTTATTTGCTCCATGACTATTGAACCTCAGTATCAAGGTCCTTCATGGTTGCAAAATGTTGTTATAGCACTCATTGTCACATTCCAGTATGCAAGTCCTATTAGCACTTACAGAGTACACTCATGGTACTCATCCCATTTTTTTCAATAGATAGAGGACCTGAAGAAGGCCCGGTGGCTGCTCCTAAAGAAGAGAAGGTGGTTGGAGCAGCTATGGGCAGAGCGGGCTGGGCTTGGTGGTAAGTGATCCTTCCTTGCTAATGGAATGCTCTTACTTGTTTTTCCATATGAATATACAGTTTATTCTGATGCCTCCTTTTGTTTTAAAATGCTGCAGAACCTGAACAGGACCAGGAAAGGCCAGGCTCAGCTCCTGCACCTGAACCAGCTGCAGCTGCTCCGGGGGGGGGGGAGCCGGATTCTCCCCCCTAGGCTACATCGCAGGCAGCGGCTGCCTCCCCATGCAAAGGCGCGCACCCTGGGCCTCTCCCTAGCCCCCCCCCCCACATAGGACATCCTCCCATTTTGCCTGGGGAGTTAGGAATGCGGGGACACAGGTGGGCCAACCTTTGCTGGCCTAGGAAGGCATACACGGCTCTCTGGTTCCTCTACGCCCTCCCTCATGTCAGCAGTGCAGAGGCTCATCATCGGGAGCACCTTCTCTCAATGATGAGCCTCTGAGTAGGTGAGAGTTTCGCGCTATCGTGAGGGGGGTGCAAGAGGAACTGAGGGGTGTGAGGGGTGTGCATGCCTTCCAGGAGAGGGTGGTCCGGAACACGGATGGGATCTTCAGGGCCATACAGCTGCTGAGGCCTGGGTGCTCTTATCCGTAGGTCCTGACCATACTCCCTTGCCCCTGCCTCCCTAACTTCCTGGGGTTTTTTATTTTCTGTAAATATTTTTGGTCCCTAGTTCTCCCATTCCTATCCTTTTTATTTAAAAAAAAATTTTGCTGTTCTCTAAAGCCAAATATTTTATTAATGTTAAAATAAATGTTTTTTACTGTTTACCACAGGATTGTTTAGTTTAGATGAGGGCAGACTGGTAGAAGGGAGGGTGTGATGGATGGAAGAGGGAGGGGGTCATGGATGGAAGGGAGGGTCAAGGGGGAAGGGGGAATGTTATGGATGGGTCGGGGTCATGGATGGAAGGCTGGCTCAAGGAAGGAGAAAGGGGGCATGGATGGAAGGATGGGTCACGGAAGGGGGATGGTATGGATGGGAGGGCGTTGGCAGGGGATGTGGGTGAAGCAAGGGTGGGTGAAGGGGAAAATAGTACTAATCAATAACATGCACAAACAAAAAGAGACTGGTTTCTTTGATGGTAACACTTCAACAAATCTTCCAATGGTCAAGGAGGAACAACCAGCTGACAAGCCAAGGAGGTGTGGCACAGTCAACATCACCAGTGTTGCAATGAAGATCGGCAGCACCGTCACTGGGTACACATACAGCTGTGATGTCCAACTACATGGACATGCAACACATATAGGAAAACACATGACTAAGATTTCCATAGCAATCTTCTTATTATTTCTTCACAGCTGTGGGCCACAGGGAGGCACTCAGGGCTGTGTAGCAAAAAAGTATTTTGGTTAGAATCAGGTTTATGTGTTTATTTATTTTACACATTGTACCCGTAATACAGGTGTTAAGAGGTGTTAAGAAAGTTTCTGGTACTTTCTGGAAGCAGGTAGGGGAGGGGTGAAGGAGAGGGGCTTCTAGCATTGCTTATTATTTGTGAGGGGTTGTACATTTACTTTAACACCGTTAGATGGCAGTATTTAATCATCTAAAAGTTACTTCCCCTTTTCAAACCTTGCATTAGCTCGTTTCTTAACAAGGTGGGAGGGGGGAGTTACCAAGGGATACTTACAACAACATATTTCTTAACCGCAGAAACTAACCGTCTTGCCTACACCATGTATAAAGCATTTTACTCTTGTTGCTGTTTCACACACATACAAAGACATGTGTATCTTTATGGACTTATTCCAGGATTTGCAACCTCTTCTACCCCATGATCATGATAGGTTAGGTCTTACTGGCCGTTGGCCATTTATTTACCTTGATTTAAGTTCCTGTTTTTACTGAACTCAGGCATTCTCTGTTTAAATCCTATTAGCTTTGATATACAATTCTTACTATTTTATTCCTATATTGCAGTCAAACATGAAATTTAAAGCTAGCTTAGCTGTCAGTATCTTGCCAACCCTACCTATTGTGTTTATAATAGCAGCATAGGTAGGGCAGGCCTTTGTTAATAGCCTTTCAAGCATTTTATTACTGTGATAGCAACATTAATTTCTATTTATCACAATCCCTCCTCTTTTTCTTTTTACTCTTGTTGCTGTTTCACACACATACAAAGACATGTGTATCTTTATGGACTTATTCCAGGATTTGCAGCCTCTTCTACCCCATGATCATGATTTCTCCTCTTTCTAGTTCCCGATATATTTCCTGTTCCCTTACCAATTCTTGGTATATGTTATCTTGACTTTCGTGGGGCAATGTGGCCTTCGCTTCCTGGTCTTCCAATAATCTCATTGTTTCTAGGGGCATTCTCTTAGTAATGGCCGTTTCAATCAGTTTTTGGGTAAGACCTCTGGCACAAGGGATGAGACAACAACCTATTGCTGCTAGGACGCCTAGTACTATTCCCAGTGTAGTCACAATTTGCAAGACCACATTTTTCCACTTCCCAAATATTCTCTCAAACCATCCTAATACCGGGATATCCTCTTTCCCAGCATTTTTGGCAAATTCTTTAGAGAGCTTTGTAAGACCTTCCAGAGCCCTAGTGATGGACCCATCTGGGGCGGTATTATTAGGGATACATGTACAACACTCTCCTCCTAAGATTACACATACCCCTCCTTTATCTGCTAACATCATATCCAGGACCATCCTGTTTTCCCAAGTCATTCTGCTAGTAGCTGCTAGCTGTTCTACTATTCCCCGGACAGCTTCTCTCGAATGATTAATGAACCGTTGTTGATTGTAATAGATATAATTTATCCAGTCTACGTTTTTGTTAATTGTGACCCATGGAATAATGGACTCAAATCCTGCAGCTATTGGGTTTCTAGCCTTATACTCATCAGGGACCCCCATAAGAAACCCTTATTTAATCTAGATATATTTCATCATCAAAAGACCCTTTCACTGCATCTTTCCCATCTCTTCCCCTCTCCAGAAAGGTTGTAGCATCCCTTTTTGTTCTATTTCCCTTTCTCTCCTCTCTGTCTGTTTTGAATGCTAGGGGGAAAGGAATTGCCAATCTTACCACTGCACATGTGCCAACCCATTGGGAAGGTAATGTTGCCCACAGTTTTCTTCCTCCACAGTACCGCCACAGGTCCAGTCTGGCTACTTGTAGATCGGAATAGGCCTGTCTCTCTTGTTCCCCTGAAACATTCCGTACCATTGTACAACTCTCCAATTCTCCTAGATGCTGGGACTTCAGTATTGCCTGTCTTCAGATACAAGCAGTATGATTTCCCAAGCTTGGGGAGAAAGTTGGAGGATTTCGCCATGACTGAGGTTTCAGGGCAGGGAATTGACTGGCTATCCGGGCACATTTGACATTATTCCAGGCTGTTTCCTCTTGGTATAAAGCCAGGATGCACTTCATGTCTTCAGGATTGTTATCCCACCCAAAGGGAGCTCGCACAATTTGAGTAATAGGTTTTCCCGCTGCACATACGTAGCAGTCGGTTTTCCCTAAGGAATTTGCTGTGTACTTCACCCATTTCATCCAAACATTCATTTCTCCATATCCTGTTTCTATTGCCAGAGTCTTACTTAGCTCGTCTACTGTTATTGTTTTTACTATTTTGGGGTCATTTAGGGGTGTTTCAAATGACTTTATATGGGGCTTCCGATCTTCCCTCTCCTCAACTAGCAAAATCCTAAATCTTGCTACAGTAACTGTTTTTCCCATCCTAGCCCCTATCCCATAGGTCCTTTCCACAGAGTTCTTTACCAGATCATCCCAATTGGGGTTCTCCTTCCAAGCTTCGTGCTTTACTGTCATTACTACTGGGTTACACTCCAAGTCTCTACAATTACTAAGGGACTTTCCTCTAATCACACCTAAGTACCTCCAAACGGGTGTATTTTGAGCGTTCATTGGAGCTTCCCATCTGCTAGCGGTATTCCACCACACAGCACTCCAATAGGGACATGGACACGCTACAGATGAAGATGAAAAAGGAATCAGGAACTGTATATGAACCTCTGGACCTTCTGGGCACAAATATATATCGACCTCACGCAATTCCCTTTGTTCCTGCACAGTTCCACACGTCAGTATCTGGCAGACATCGAAGATCAAGGTGACAGGGTCATTACCTCGAGTTATATTAAACCACTGTTTTACTGGATACCTTCTATGCTCAAACATTTGAATCTGCATCTGGTAAAAACTTAGGTTCTGGAGCTGGGAATTCACCCAGGTCGGTAATCAGAGAAATAGTGGTACCAGTATCCACACTCTCCTCATTGTTTTCTTCCTTTTTCTTTCCTAACCACCTTCGTGTATTAAAGCAACAAAATATTTCAACTCCCAGGACTATTCCCACTAGTATTAATATTACTAAAACCCCCACTGGTAGGTTTTCCTGGTCCCTCATAGGTCTATCCCCTTCCAATTTCTCTCTCAAAACTCTCTCCTTCTTGCTCCTAACAGCAATGAACCATTCAGACGGCCTATCTCAAAGAACTCAAGCCCTCCCTCCCCTCGTTTTCTTATGAAGTACCAAGGGTGTACCCCCCGTCTATTCCAGTGTATGTGATGTACCAATAAGTTACTAATTCCCCTGTATTCGGTCTTGACAGTGTTGTGGGTCCACTAACTATCCTAATTGTTTCTGTATCAAAACTCCCTTGCCATATAGTGTGTGTAGGCCCAAACATCCATCCATTAATTAATGGTGCACATATAGTTTCAAACCTGATCTAGGGATCCCAGAGAGGGTTATCATCTGGGCCTGGATCCCAATTCAAGATCCTCTATCGCTGGATCCCAATTCAAGAGATCCTCCAGCAACTTATCATCGTCCATATGTGAATGTCCTTTTCAGTCTTTCATAGTAATCTTTATCTTGAGCGGGTCCTCGGTGGTTTTTACAGTCCAACGGGGATGATCACTCTGGGGTGAGTCTTTGCAGTTGTCAGCCGCTGGCTCTTGAGTGTCGGGAGGTGGTTCCACAGGTCCCTTTACTCAGGAGTTATGCGTCCAACCCTTTGCTTTAGTTCTCACAGCAGTCTCCGTTGTCAGCAACACCTGGAACGGACCTTCCCACTTGGGCTGTAGCTTGGATTCTTTCCACGCTTTTATCAGCACCCAGTCTCCTGGCTGGAACTGATGTATAGTGAAGTCCAATGTGGGTGTTTGGGCCAAGAGTCCTTTATGCCTAAGGTAAGACAATGAAGAGGACAGTGCCAGTATATAGTTTCTTAAAAACAAATCCTTAGTTTCAAAGGTTGGAATCTCCCCTTTTCCTCCTAAATATGGTAGACCAAACATCATTTCATAGTGAGATATTACCAAATCCTTCCTGGGGTGGGTCCTTACCCATAGCAAAGCCAAGGGCAAGCACTTAGTCCAGGGCAATTTGGTTTCTAACATTAATTTGGAAATCTGTTGTTTTAGGGTCTGATTCATTCTCTCCACTTTCCCCGAGGACTGGGGATGCCAGGGCGTATGTAGATGCCAGGTGAGTCCCAGCCCTTCCATGACTCCCTGTAGAACCTTGGAAGTAAAATGACTCCCCTGATCTGAGTCAGTATTTTCCACCAAACCATATTGTGGTATGATTTGTACCAAGAATATTTGTATAACTCCCTGTGTCGTAGCTGACGGCATGGGAAAAGCCTCCACCCAGCCTGTAAGATGATCCACTATTACCAACAAGAACTTAACTCTCTGAGAAGGGGGCAATTCAGTGAAATCTACCTGCACACTTTGGAAAGGCCTCAAGCCAGGTTCTCTTCCTCCTGGCGTTGTTTTTCTTAGAATTTTCTTGTTTATCTTTTGACATACTGGACATCTTTCACAAATTTGTTTTGCTACTGTATAGATCCCTATACAGCCATATTTCTTCAGGACTATGTCACACATGGCCTGGGTTCCCCAGTGGCTCCCCTGATGAAGAATCGCCATCACTTCTCTTGTGATCTGCTTATTCAACATCTGGCGCCCATCTGGAAGTAACCAGGTCCCTGTTTCACTTTGAATTGCCCCTATCTCCTTGAGTTTGTTCTGTTCTCCTTCAGTGAAAATAGGTATTGTTTTAACCGGAACCAGAGTGGGTATTAATGTATACAGACTGATGCATTCATTTTGTTCTGCTGCCTTCTTTGCAGCCTCATCAGCTAATCTATTTCCCCTTGCCTCTGGAGTAGTAGATTTCTGATGCCCTGGTACATGAACAATTGCTACTTCTTGTGGTAACATTAAATGCTCCAACACTTGAATAACCAACTCTTCATGTACCAGTTCTTTGCCCCGGCTGTTTATAAGCCCTCTTTCCTTCTAAATTTTTCCAAATGTATGCACCACCCCAAAGGCATACTGTGAGTCTGTATATATTGTTCCCTCTCCTTTTTCCATCAGTTGTAATGCTCTGTCAAGAGCATACAACTCACAAGTTTGTGCTGACCAATGTTTGGTAACCTTCTTGACTCTATTACTTCTAAAGCCTCTCCATCTACCACAGCATACCCGCTATGCCGCTTTCCCTGAATACATCTTGATGAGCCATCTACAAACAACCTTCTTCCCGCATGTAAGGGTCTATCAGATAGATCTGATCTTACTTTAGTCTGGTACTCAATTATGTCCAGGCAATCATGAACTACATCAGTCTTCCCTCCCTCCCCTTTCAGGAGGAAGTCTGCAGGGTTTATGCATGCATCCGTGGTGAGTACCAGATCATCCTTTTCCATCAGGATGGCTTCATACTTCAGTATCCTAGAATCTGTGAGCCATCTATGGGCTCGCTGTGTTAGGATGGACCTGACTGAATGTGGGGTACTTACTATCAGGGCTCCTCCGAAATTGAGTTTCCGGCTCTCCTCTACTAGCAAAGCTGTGGTGGCTATCGCTTGAACACACACGGGCCACCCCCGTGAAACTGGATCCAATAATTTAGAGAGGAACACTACCGGGTGTTTCTTTCCTGCCCAGGTCTGTGCCAAAACCCCTAGTGCCGCTCCCCCTTCTGTTGTCACAAATAAATGAAAGGGTTTCTCTAACGATGGCAGTGCCAAAACTGGGGCAGTTATTAAATCTCTTTTTAAATTTTCTAGTATCTGCTCCTCTTCTTTTGTCCATTGAACACTGTTCCCTTCCCCCACTAGTTTGGCATATAGTGGCTTTGTTTTCTGGGAATAAGAATCTATCCATAGTCTGCAGTAGGGATGTGCAGAGCAAAATTTTATGTTCATATTTCTTATGTCCGAAAGTGGGTCCCACTTGCGGCCAATATGGACATAAAAAAAATCTAATGAGTTGGGTATATGTACATATGTCGCCCATTAAAGTCAATGGGGGAAGGATTTCCAGCCTATTTTTGGCTGCAGAATTGTGGTTTTCTTATCAATTGGCCCAGGAGAGAGTTCCCTTTCCTTTGTGCAGGGAAGTACTCCCTGGAAAGGGTCCACCCCTAGAGTTGTGTGTACCCGGTGTTTACATTGGCATCCAGTGAATATCGTTGGCGTCTAGTGAATTCCGTTGGCGTCTAGTGAATTCAGACGGTACTTACGCACTTCAGCAGATGACAAAGGAATTGGAGGATCTCTCAGAAATAAGAATACGTGTGGGAATACAAGGTCTGGATGAACAGGCAGGCACAGCAATGGAGTTAAAACAGCAGTAGGAACACAAGGCCTGGATGAACAGGCACTTCATTCGAGGACAGAGGTCAATCCCAGCTAGGGACACAAGGCCTGCATGAACAGGCACAGGAACTAGGTTAAAACACTGGTAGCTCGCCAGCATCTTTCTGATGCATGCTAGAATATTGGCAGCGGTATGGGCATGGTCCGTCAGGTGGGTGTGCAGTAAAGCCCACCTCCACCCTCATGCTTGTTCAGGGAAGGACTCCCTGGAACGGGTCCACCCCTAGAGTTGTGTGTACCCGGTGTTTACATTGGCGTCCAGTGAATATCGTTGGCGTCTAGTGAATTCCGTTGGCGTCTAGTGAATTCAGACTGTACTTACGCACTTCAGCTGATGACAAAGGAATTGGAGCCTAGGATCTCTCACAAATAAGAATACGTGTGGGAACACAAGGCCTGGATGAACAGGTACATCATTCGAGGACAGAGGTCAATTCCAGCTAGGGACACAAGGCCTGCATGAACAGGCACAGCAACCAGGTTAAAACACTTGTGGGAACACAAGGCCTGGATGAACAGGCACAGCCACTGAGTTAAAACACCTGTGGGAACACAAGGCCCGGAAGAATGGGCACAGCAACTGAGTTAAAACACCTGTGGGAACACAAGGCCTGGATGAACACGGATACTCGGATAGTAATTATGTGTTTTTTTAATGTATTTATATTCTTATTCGAAAACGTTTCTAGCACGTCAGACTTGATTACACTCAGGTACTGTAGGTATTTCCCTATCCCCAGAGGAACACAAGGCCTGGATGAACAGGCACCGCCACTGAGTTAAAACACCTGTGGGAACACAAGGCCTGGATGAACAGGCAGGCACAGCAATGGAGTTAAAACACCAGTAGGAACATGGATGAACACTGATACTCGGATAGTACAATTTTTTTTTATGGATTTATATTCTTTTTTTAAAAAGTTTATAGCACTTCATTTATTTTTATATTTATTTGTCATTTTTATATACTGACATTCTTGTATTCAATGCAAATCATACTTGCTTACACTCAGTTACTGTATGTATTTCCCTATCCCCAGAGGAACACAAGGCCTGCAGGAACGGGCACAGCAACGGAGTTAAAACACTTGTGGGAACACAAGGCCGGGATGAAGAGGCGCAGCAGTCGAGCACAGAGGTCGATCCCAGCTAGGGACACAAGGCCTGGATGAAGAGGCACATCATTCGAGGACAGAGTTCAATCACAGCTAGGGACACAAGCCGCGGAGGAAAAGACACTAACCAGGATCCTCCAAGCCCTCATTTTCTCCAAATTAGACTACTGCAACTCTACATTTCTTGGACTCCCTTCCTCATACACAAAACCACTCCAAATGGTTGAAAACGCAGCAGCCCGTCTACTAACAAACACTAGGAAAAGAGACCACATTTCCCCAGTCCTAAAAGACCTCCACTGGTTACCAATTCAGTTCAGAGTCATTTACAAATCCATCACCTTGATATACAAAATCTTTCACCAACACACCATAATCGACCTACAAATTCCTCTCCGTTTATACAAATGCACAAGACCGACCAGGGAAGCCTACAGAGGATGCCTCCTTGTTCCACCCTCCAAAACCACTTATCACAGCACCTTTAGAGATTGAGCCCTTTCCACAGCAGGTCCACCGTTATGGAACTCCATCCCCCCAGATCTCAGAAATGAACCTTGCCTCCTAACCTTTCGGAAAAGACTCAAGATATGGCTTTTCAGGCAAGCCTTCCCGAACTGCACCTAACACACACCATCAATAAATTCTCAGCTCAGAAGCTGTATATATTGGACGCCATATTTGTAATGTACTCTTGTATATTTTTATATTCTACACATGTATATAATTAACCTCCTCTATCCCTCTTTATTTCTTACACTCCCAGTTCATAGCCCCAGTTAATTGTAACTGCATCTCTTCACCACGTGTATTTATGTTATAGGTTGTTTTCTTTGCACCCCTGTTTTCTGTAAAGCGACATCATGTGAACGATTTCATGAATGCCGGTATAAAAAAACCTTAAATAAAATAAATAAGTAAGTACCGCAAGGGAAAGTTGAAAACAACTTTGAAGAGGGAGTTCAAGAGGGCGTGAAATTGTAAAGAGGTAAATGGGTGGGGTCCGTGCAGTCCGCCCGCAGGATTCAACCCGGCGGGTTCGGTCGGACCGGGGTTTCGGCGGATCCCCCACCCCCACCCCTTTCGCGGGGGGTGGGGGAGGGGCGGGGAACGCCTCCCGGACGGCCCCGGGCCCCGCAGGGCGCATTTCCTCCGCGGCGGTGCGCCGCGACCGGCAACGGGTCGGCTGGGAAGGCCCAGGGGGGGCAGGTGGCCCGCTGCTCTGGCGGCGCGTGTTATAGCCCCCCCCTCCCGGCGTTTCCTCCTTCCCCTTTGGCAACTGTTAGCTTGTCTTAACCTCATTCACTACATCTATGCAGACGATGTTCAGATTCTTATTCCCATAACAGAATCTATTAACAAACTTGGCTATTCTTACAAGCCTTCCCTGATCCTTCAAACTTTCACTAGATAAGTACAGCTACTCAGCTTTGAATATGGAACTTCGCCCCTCCAATATTCTCCTCATTTAGCTACCCTACTTATGCACTTCAGAAAATGACAAAGGAATTGGAAGATCTCTCAGAAATAATAATACGTGTGGGAACACAAGGTCTGGATGAACAGGCAGGCACAGCAATGGACTTAAAACACCAGTAGGAACACTAGGCCTGGATGAAGAGGCACATCATTCTAGGACAGAGGTCAATCCCACCTATGGACACAAGCCGCGGAGGAAAAGAAACTAACCAGGATTCCCTCCGTAACGGCGAGTGAAGAGGGAAGAGCCCAGCGCCGAATCCCCGCTCGTCCGGCGGGCGCGGGAAATGTGGCGTACGGAAGATCGCCTCTCTGGCGCCGCTCGGGGGCCCAAGTCCTTCTCACCAAGCCTCAGCCCGCGGACGGTTGTTAGGCCGGTAGCGGCCCCCGGCGCGCCGGGACCGGGTTTTCTCGTAGTCTGTTTGTTTGGGAATGCAGGCCAAAGTGGGTGGTAAACTCCATCTAAGGGTAAATACCGGCTCCGGCGCGTGTTATTGCCCCCCCCCCCCCCCGGCAGCAGCTTCGCCGTTTCCCCCGGCCGTTTCCTCCTTCCCCTTTGCCAACTGTTAACTAGTCTTAACCTCATTCACTACATCTATGCTGACGATGTTCAGATTCTTATTCCCATAACAGAATCTATTAACAAAGCCATCGCACTTTGGAACAACAGCTTACAAGCCATCACTAATCTCCTCAACAGTCAAAGCATGAGATCTTATTAAGAAACTGACATTATCCTCAACAAATTCTTACTCCTAGCAAAACCTCTACCAAGTAAGTACACAGGGGTCTGTATTTTCATACCCCAGTGCTTGCTGTTTGAATACCGCTCTTGCCGTACCGACCCGCAGGGACCACCTAGGGACACAAGCTGTGGAGGAAAATAAACTAACCAGGATTCCCTCAGTAACGGTGAGTGAAGAGGGAAGAGCCCAGCGCCGAATCCCCGCCTGTCCGGCGGGCGCGGGAAATGTGGCATACAGAAGACCGGCTCCCCAGCGCCGCTCGGGGGCCCAAGTCCTTCTGATGGAGGATCAGCCGGCGGACGGTGTTAGGCCGGTAGTGGCCCCCCAATAAAACCACCAAAGACTGCTTCTATAAACTGCAAGTTTAAAAAAGGATAAGACCACTCTTCCACGCCAAACACTTCAGAACCATCCTCCAAGCCCTCATTTTCTACTACTGCAACTCTACATTACTTGGACTCCCTTCCTCATACACGAAACCACTCCAAATGGTTGAAAACGCAGCAGCCCGTCTACTAACAAACACTAGGAAAGGAGGCCACATTTCCCCAGTCCTAAAAGACCTCCACTGGTTACCAATTCAGTTCAGAGTCATTTACAAATCCATCATCTTGATATAAAAAATCATTCACCAACACACCATTATCGACCTACAAATTCCTCTCCGTTTATTCAAATGCACAAGACCGACCAGGGAAGCCTACAGCGGATGCAATGCCGGTATAAATAAATAAAATAAATAAATAAAATCAATAAGTACGTAAGGGAAAGTTGAAAACAACTTTCAAGAGCGAGTTCAAAAGGGCGGGAAACCGTTAAGAGGTAAACGGGTGGGGTGCGTGCAGTCCGCCTGGAGGATTCAACCCGGCGGGTTCGGTGGGACCGGGGGTGGTTTCGGCGCATCCCCCACCCCTTTCGCGGGGGGGCGGGGAACGCCTCCTGGACGGCCCCGGCCCCGTCCAGGAATAAAAAAATAAAGTAAATATATAAAATCAATAAGTACGTAAAGGAAAGTTGAAAACAACTTTCAAGAGCAAGTTCAAAAGGGCGGGAAACCGTTAAGAGTTAAACGGGTGAGGTGCGTGCAGTCCGCGGCCCCGGCCCCGTCCAGGAATAAAAAAATAAAGTAAATATATAAAATCAATAAGTACGTAAAGGAAAGTTGAAAACAACTTTCAAGAGCAAGTTCAAAAGGGCGGGAAACCGTTAAGAGGTAAACGGGTGGGGTGCGTGCAGTCCGCCTGGAGGATTCAACCCGGCGGCGGGTTCGGTGGGACCGGGGGTGGTTTCGGCGCATCCCCCACCCCTTTCGCGGGGGGGCGGGGGAACGCCTCCTGGACGGCCCCGGCCCCGTCCAGGAATAAAAAAATAAAGTAAATATATAAAATCAATAAGTACGTAAAGGAAAGTTGAAAACAACTTTCAAGAGCGAGTTCAAAAGGGCGGGAAACCGTTAAGAGGTAAACGGGTGGGGTGCGTGCAGTCCGCCTGGAGGATTCAACCCGGCGGCGGGTTCGGTGGGACCGGGGGTGGTTTCGGCGCATCCCCCACCCCTTTCGCGGGGGGGCGGGGAACGCCTCCCGGACGGCCCCGGCCCCGTCCAGGAATAAAAAAAATAAAGTAAAGCAGTAAAATCAATAAGTACGTAAGGGAAAGTTGAAAACAACTTTCAAGAGCGAGTTCAAAAGGGCGGGAAACCGTTAAGAGTTAAACGGGTGAGGTGCGTGCAGTCCACCTGGAGGATTGAACCCGGCGGGTTCGGTGGGACCGGGGGTGGTTTCGGCGCATCCCCCACCCCTTTCGCGGGGGGGGCGGGGAACGCCTCCCGGACGGCCCCGGCCCCGTCCAGGAATAAAAAAAATAAAGTAAAGCAGTAAAATCAATAAGTACGTAAGGGAAAGTTGAAAACAACTTTCAAGAGCGAGTTCAAAAGGGCGGGAAACCGTTAAGAGTTAAACGGGTGAGGTGCGTGCAGTCCACCTGGAGGATTGAACCCGGCGGGTTCGGTGGGACCGGGGGTGGTTTCGGCGCATCCCCCACCCCTTTCGCGGGGGGGCGGGGAACGCCTCCCGGACGGCCCCGGCCCCGTCCAGGAATAAAAAAAATAAAGTAAAGCAGTAAATCAATAAGTACGTAAGGGAAAGTTGAAAACAACTTTCAAGAGCGAGTTCAAAAGGGCGGGAAACCGTTAAGAGGTAAACGGGTGGGGTGCGTGCAGTCCGCCTGGAGGATTCAACCCGGCGGCGGGTTCGGTGGGACCGGGGGTGGTTTCGGCGCATCCCCCACCCCTTTCGCGGGGGGGCGGAGAACGCCTCCCGGACGGCCCCGGCCCCGTCCAGGAATAAAAAAAATAAAGTAAAGCAGTAAAATCAATAAGTACGTAAGGGAAAGTTGAAAACAACTTTCAAGAGCGAGTTCAAAAGGGCGGGAAACCGTTAAGAGTTAAACGGGTGAGGTGCGTGCAGTCCACCTGGAGGATTGAACCCGGCGGGTTCGGTGGGACCGGGGGTGGTTTCGGCGCATCCCCCACCCCTTTCGCGGGGGGGCGGGGAACGCCTCCCGGACGGCCCCGGCCCCGTCCAGGAATAAAAAAAATAAAGTAAAGCAGTAAAATCAATAAGTACGTAAGGGAAAGTTGAAAACAACTTTCAAGAGCGAGTTCAAAAGGGCGGGAAACCGTTAAGAGTTAAACGGGTGAGGTGCGTGCAGTCCACCTGGAGGATTGAACCCGGCGGGTTCGGTGGGACCGGGGGTGGTGTCGGCGCACCCCCCACCCCTTTCGCGGGGGGGCGGGGAACGCCTCCCGGACGGCACCGGCCCCGTCCAGGAATAAAAAAAATAAAGTAAAGCAGTAAAATCAATAAGTACGTAAGGGAAAGTTGAAAACAACTTTCAAGAGCGAGTTCAAAAGGGCGGGAAACCGTTAAGAGTTAAACGGGTGAGGTGCGTGCAGTCCACCTGGAGGATTGAACCCGGCGGGTTCGGTGGGACCGGGGGTGGTTTCGGCGCATCCCCCACCCCTTTCGCGGGGGGGCGGGGAACGCCTCCCGGACGGCCCCGGCCCCGTCCAGGAATAAAAAAAATAAAGTAAAGCAGTAAAATCAATAAGTACGTAAGGGAAAGTTGAAAACAACTTTCAAGAGCGAGTTCAAAAGGGCGGGAAACCGTTAAGAGTTAAACGGGTGAGGTGCGTGCAGTCCACCTGGAGGATTGAACCCGGCGGGTTCGGTGGGACCGGGGGTGGTTTCGGCGCATCCCCCACCCCTTTCGCGGGGGGGCGGGGAACGCCTCCCGGACGGCCCCGGCCCCGTCCAGGAATAAAAAAATAAAGTAAAGCAGTAAAATCAATAAGTACGTAAGGGAAAGTTGAAAACAACTTTCAAGAGCGAGTTCAAAAGGGCGGGAAACCGTTAAGAGGTAAACGGGTGGGGTGCGTGCAGTCCGCCTGGAGGATTCAACCCGGCGGCGGGTTCGGTGGGACCGGGGGGGCTTTCGGCGCATCCCCCACCCCTTTCGCGGGGGGGGCGGGGAACGCCTCCCGGACGGCCGCAGGGCGCATTTCCTCCGCGGCGGAGCGCCGCAACCGGCTCCGTGTCGGCTGGGAAGGCCCAGGGGGGGCAGGTGGCCCGCCGCTCCGGCGGCGCGTGTTATAGCCCCCCCTGGCAGCAGCTTTGCCGTTACCCCCGCCGTTTCCTCCTTCCCCTTTGCCAACTGTTAAGTAGTCTTAACCTCATTCACTACATCTATGCAGACGATGTTCAGATTCTTATTCCCATAACAGAATCTATTAAGAAAGCCATCGCACTTTGGAACAACAGCTTACAAGCCGAAGCCACCACTAATCTCCTCAACAGTCTAAACCTGGTCCTCAATGCCTCTAAAACTAAACTCCTCTTCATTTCCTACAAGCAAGAAAACCTCCCATCTCAGATCCATCACAAACACCTTCTCACCCACAACCATGTGAGAGACCTGGGAGTAATTATAGACAACCGTCTTGACCTAAAGAATATGATCCAAACCACAACTGTAAGATATAATATTATATCTTAATGGGCCTCGACAAAGGAAACTCTTTCCTATTGATCTTGTTAGACCTTTCCGCAGCGTTCGACACGGTCAACCACGCCATCCTCCTAAACCAGCTTTCGTCCATAGGAATCAGCGGCACCGTCCGATCCTGGTTCAAAACGTTTCTCGATAACAGAGGTTACAAAGTTAAACTCCAAAACAAGGAATCCTCAAGATTTGACTCTGTCATAGGAGTCCCTCAAGGTTCTTGATTATCTCCGACCCTATTTAATATCTATCTTCTTCCTCTCTGCCAACTTCTTACCGACCTCAATCTAAAGTACTTCCTTTACGCAGATGATATTGAAATCATCATCCATATCAAAGACACATACTCTAAAACTCTTGACTACTGGGAAACATGCCACCAGAAAATCAAACAAGTAGTAAACAACCTACACCTCATCTTAAACTCATCCAAGACAGAAATCCTACTCATCTCTCCTGAAAACAATATCTCCAACACTACTCTTCCCACCAACCTACCTACCACACAAGTTACAGACTTAGGAGTGATAATAGACAACCGGCTAAACTTCAAGGCACATATCAACAAAACAACCAAAGACTGCTTCTATAAACTCCAGGTTCGGAAGAGGATAAGACCTCTTTTCCATGCTCAAGACTTCAGAACGATCATCCAAGCAGTCATTTTTGCGAAATTAGACTACTGCAGTTCCCTATTGCTAGGTCTGCCCTCATCCTATTCCAAACCACTACAGATGGTTCAAAATTCAGCAGCCCGATTACTAACAGGCGCAAGAAAGAGAGACCACATATCTCCCATTCTGAAAGAGTTACATTGGCTACCCGTCCACTTCCGTATCATCTATAAAGCCATATGTGTCATCTTCAAAACTATTCATCAACGCATCTTATGCACTTTAGCTGATGACAAAGGAATCGGAAAATCTCTCAGAAATAAGAATACGCGTGGGAACACAAGGTCTGGATGAACAGGCACATCATTTGAGGACAGATGTCAATCCCAGCTAGGGACACAAGCAGCGTAGGAAAAGAAACTAACCAGGATTCCCTCAGTAACGGCGAGTGAAGAGGGAAGAGCCCAGCGCCGAATCTCCGCCACTCCGGGTTCGGGGATCTGAACCCGACTCCCTTTCGATCGGCCGAGGACGACGGAGGCCATCGCCCGTCCCTTCCGAACGGCGCTCGCCTATCTGTTAGGACCGGCTGACCCATGTTGAACTGCTGTTCACATGGAACCCTTCTCCACTTCGGCCTTGAAGAAGAATGCTCAGTCTGTTTAAAAGAACAAAATTAACGGACCCACTCAAGGAATATGCTCAGTCTGTTTAAAATAAGAAAATTAACGGACCCACTCTGAAGGTCAATGCTCAGTCTGTTTAAAAGAACAAAATTAACGGACCCACTCAAGGACTATGCTCAGTCTGTTTAAAAGAACACAATTAACGGACCCACTCTGAAGGTCAATGCTCAGTCTGTTTAAAATAGCAATATCAACAGACCCACTCTGAAGGACAATGCTCAGTCTGTTTAAAATAACAAAATGGAACTGCCCAGCTAGGGACACAAGGCCTGGAGGAACAGGCACATCATTGGTGGACAGAGGTCAATCCCGGCTAGGGACACAAGGCCTGGAGGGACAGGCAGGCACAGCAATGGAGTTAAAACACCAGTAGAAACACAATGGCTGGAGGTACAGGCAGGAACAGCAACGGAGTTAAAACACTTGTGGGAACACAAGGCCTGGAGGAACAGGCACATCATTGGAGGACAGAGGTCAATCCCAGCTAGGGACACAAGTCGCATAGGAAAAGAAACTGACCAGGATTCCCTCAGTAACGGCGAGTGAAGAGGGAAGAGCCCAGCGCCGATTCTCCACCACTCCGGGTTCGTGGATCTGAACCCGACTCCCTTTCGATCGGCCGAGGACGACGGAGGCCATCGCCCGTCCCTTCCGAACGGCGCTCGCCTATCTGTTAGGACCGGCTGACCCATGTTGAACTGCTGTTCACATGGAACCCTTCTCCACTTCGGCCTTGAAGAAGAAAGCTCAGTCTGTTTAAAATAAGAAAATTAACGGACCCACTCTGAAGGTCAATGCTCAGTCTGTTTAAAATAGCAATATCAACAGACCCACTCTGAAGGACAATGCTCAGTCTGTTTAAAATAACAAAATGGAACTGCCCAGCTAGGGACACAAGGCCTGGAGGTACAGGCAGGAACAGCAACGGAGTTAAAACACTTGTGGGAACACTAGGGCTGCACAGTAGATGCCGGTCAGACACAGCGATTCATGTCAAGAACATGTGCTGCAGTGCTTACTGCTTACATTATCTTGAGCATAGGAGGCAATTGGAACTGCTGCAAGGCTCCTTTCAATAGCTTTTATTCATTTGCCATTCACAAGGAAAATCGGGAAAGCCAAGCACTGGCAGGTTTACTTTCAAAAACACTAGCATTTCCATCAAGACCGGTGAAAGCCTTGAGCGGTGAGGGCTCATGATATCCCCTGTCATTGAAAAAACACGTTCACTGGGCACACTTGTTGGTGGACATGACAGATATCCTTCAGCCACTTTGGCTAGGTGTGGCCAGACAGTGGACTTGTGTGCCCAATATGCCAGCGGATCTGTCTGCGTATTCTCTATCGGCTCTGAGAGATACCGTTTCACTGACAGCTCTGCTGCTGTCTCCTCCTGTGCTTGGGAGGGCTGAGAGTCACTCAATCCAGTTACTTTCTCTCTCGCCTGTTGCACTACTGATGTATCTTTATGGCCAACATGCCTTGGGCGTTCTGACGTTGAGGTGGAGGCACTAGTAATAGTATCTGTCACTGACACAGTCCTTCTCCTGCCAGGGCTAGCAGCAGCACAACTCTGTGACGTGCCTGCTGTTTGCACCTGTGCTTCAAGCCTAATCTGTCTCCGCCTATGGTGCTCCTGTTCACGGACCTGTGCTAACAACAGCTCCTTCACAAATGACAGACAATTGGTCTGTAGGGCGATTTTACCTTTCACACGGGGATCACAGACAGAGGCGAGCATGTATGTGCTGTCCTCTGTTAAAGGCCTTAATCTGTCTTTCACCTGCTGCTGCAAAACGTCCACACACTGCAGCACCTCAGCAGTCATTCCCTCTTGCCGTTTAATGCCTTCCAAATGGTCATCCAGGAATTTCACTATAGGGATGATGTCAGCCAAGGTGGAACTTCTGGAACTCAGCTCCTCCGTGACGTCCTTGAAGGGCTGCAGGATTTTACCAGCTGACTCATGACTAACCAATCGTGATGCCCTAGGGGATTCTGTACACCTATGTCTATTGTACCAGAAAGTTCATGAAGGGGTGTCTGCAGCTCCAATAACCTCTCCAGCATCATAAAGGTGGAATTCCACCGGGTGGGAACGTCTTGAATGAGACGCTTCTGGGGCATATCCAAAGCAGTCTGATTTTCTCGGAGAACCTGCCCCGCCCTGACACTTCTGTGGAAGTGTGCTGCTATGTTCCTGCACTTCTGTATTAACCTACGCAGGTATTCAGTCTCCTTGTCCTTGGACTCCAAGCCCAAACCTGACTTCACTACCAGATGCAGAGTGTGTGCAAAACATCGGATGTTCTTAAACCGCCCATCGCTTATTGCCTTAACCATGTTTGCACCGTTGTCTGTGACAAAAAAGCCTGCCCGCGTTTTACTGTCTCGCTGGTGTACTTTCCAGCTCGCCAGCATCTTTCTGATGCATGCTAGAATATTGCCAGCGGTATGGGCATGGTCCGTCAGGTGGGTGTTCAGTAAAGCCCACCTCCACCCTGATGCTTGTTCAGTAATAGAGCTGCTGGCTGCCCCTGCCTCTGCCATGTCCCACCAGTGTGCTGTCAGAGAGAGGTAAGAGTGTGCAGCATTCATGGCGGTCCAGATATCGCAGGTGAAATGCACTCTTCCGTCTGCCTTACCTAGCAGTGCTTGCACGCGACTGACACAGTGCTTGTACAGGCTGGGGATGACCTTTCTACTAAATGTGGTTCTGGAGGGGACTTTGTAATTTGGAAGTACGACCTTCAAGAAACGTTTGAAACCCACATTCTCAACTAACTGCAGGGGCTGGTCATCAAGGGCAATCATTTCCCCAATGCTCCTGGTTACTACTTTTGCGGCTGCCTGCCTCCTACCCCGGGATAGCGTTTACCGCACTCCACCCCATTTCCTCCATGGTGCATTGTCGCTTCTCCCACATGTCAGTGGGTTTCTGGCCTGCCGCCTGACTGCTAGAAGGGTATGAGGGCGTGGGCTGACTCTGCTGCTTTCCTACCACTGCACCCTGGTTGGAAGGGGAAGGGGTCCCCTGACGGAAAATGCTACCATCCCCAGATGGCAGTAATCTTGTTGGGTGTTGCCTCTTAACATGATACTCCATGCCAAAATTTGACAGATGTCCCAGTTGCTTGCCTCTGCTAATATCCCTGGCACAGTAATTACACCGAGCATAACGCGGGTCTTCTGTCACTTTAAAATGTGCCCAGATCGCAGATTTCTTTTGTGATCCTCCTCTCTTTCCCGCCCTGGGGTGGATGGTGGCACTGGAGTTGAGGTACTACTGGGTGTGGGTGGTGCACCCACTGCACCCGGCGAAGCAATGCCAGCGGGGGCAACAGTCACCCTCTGTCTCCCTTCTGACAGCTCTTCCTCCTCCTCGATATCAGTGGAATGTCTCCCCTGCCGCAGATTTCTGGAGGTGGAGGCTAAAACAGGACTAACTGACAATTCTACCGAAGATTGCTCAGGTATAACATCTTCCGTTTCTGATGAGAATCCCATCCAAGAAGATTCTTCTTCTGAATCAGAAGCTAACAGTGCCAGCGCTACCTTGTCACCGCAAAGTTTTGCAGGACACTTCTGTCCCCTGGATGCTCTTGGGTGTGTAACTTTTGTCTGGCTAGACTCTGCCTCCTCTTCACTCTCCTCCAAAACTACAGTGCCAGAAACAGGTGCTGGCGATTGCAAAGTTTCATGGTCTGATTTCTTTTTTTTTGCCATGGAACTGCCATCCCCTACAAAGACGTTTGATTGCGACAGTTGCCTTTTTACCTGTACTGGTGGTGTTGCGCTGGTGTCTTTTGCGGTGCCTCCGCTGCCATTCCCACTAAGTCGCTTGCATCTCCCTTTCCCTGACATTATGGATTTAATGTCAATGAGTACTAGTGGTAACACTGCCCACTGTCCCACAATAATAATGTTCGGTCAGTTTAAAATAACTAAATTAACAGACCCACTCAAGAAGAATGCTCAGTCTGTTTAAAATAACAAAATGAACGGACCAAGTCAAGGACAATGCGGTTAAGTCTGTTTAAAAATAGCAGATTGAACAGACTCGCTGAAGGCCAATCTTCACTCTGTTTATGCCCACTGCCTGCCTGGCAATGCACGGAATGTGTCTGTCTGTGTGTGTGCAGTGAGTGCACAGAGAACAAGCTTCCTTTTCAGTAGATATGAGGCAGGGTACTCCCAGCCCTGGAACTGCTGCCCACCCAGCACTGAACCACTCAAGGACAATGCGGTTAAGTCTGTTTAAAAATAGCAAATGTAACAGACTCGCTGAAGGGCAATGTTCACTCTGTTTACAATGCCCACTGCCTCACTGTCTGCCTGGCAATGCACGGAATGTGTCTGTCTGTGTGCACTGCAGTGCACATAGAACTAAAGTAGATATGAGGCAGGGTACTCCCAGCCCTGGAACTGCTGCCCACCCAGCACTGAACCACTCAAGGAGAATGCTTTTAAGTCTGTTTAAAAATAGCAAATGTAACAGACTCGCTGAAGGGCAATGTTCACTCTGTTTACAATGCCCACTGCCTCACTGCCTGCCTGGCAATGCACGGAATGTGTCTGTCTGTGTGCACTGCAGTGCACATAGAACTAAAGTAGATATGAGGCAGGGTACTCCCAGCACTGGAACTGCTGCCCACCCAGCACTGAACCACTGAAGGAGAATGTGTTCACTCTGTTTACAATGCCCACTGCCTCACTGCCTGCCTGGCAATGCACGGAATGTGTCTGTGTGTGTGCAGTGAGTGCACAGAGAACAAGCTTCCTTTTCAGTAGATATGAGGCAGGGTACTCCCAGCCCTGGAACTGCTGCCCACCCAGCACTGAACCACTCAAGGACAATGCGGTTAAGTCTGTTTAAAAATAGCAAATGTAACAGACTCGCTGAAGGGCAATGTTCACTCTGTTTACAATGCCCACTGCCTCACTGCCTGCCTGGCAATGCACGGAATGTGTCTGTCTGTGTGCACTGCAGTGCACATAGAACTAAAGTAGATATGAGGCAGGGTACTCCCAGCACTGGAACTGCTGCCCACCCAGCACTGAACCACTGAAGGAGAATGTGTTCACTCTGTTTACAATGCCCACTGCCTCACTGCCTGCCTGGCAATGCACGGAATGTGTCTGTGTGTGTGCAGTGAGTGCACAGAGAACAAGCTTCCTTTTCAGTAGATATGAGGCAGGGTACTCCCAGCCCTGGAACTGCTGCCCACCCAGCACTGAACCACTCAAGGACAATGCGGTTAAGTCTGTTTAAAAATAGCAAATGTAACAGACTCGCTGAAGGGCAATGTTCACTCTGTTTACAATGCCCACTGCCTCACTGCCTGCCTGGCAATGCACGGAATGTGTCTGTCTGTGTGCACTGCAGTGCACATAGAACTAAAGTAGATATGAGGCAGGGTACTCCCAGCACTGGAACTGCTGCCCACCCAGCACTGAACCACTGAAGGAGAATGTGTTCACTCTGTTTACAATGCCCACTGCCTCACTGCCTGCCTGGCAATGCACGGAATGTGTCTGTGTGTGTGCAGTGAGTGCACAGAGAACAAGCTTCCTTTTCAGTAGATATGAGGCAGGGTACTCCCAGCCCTGGAACTGCTGCCCACCCAGCACTGAACCACTCAAGGACAATGCGGTTAAGTCTGTTTAAAAATAGCAAATGTAACAGACTCGCTGAAGGGCAATGTTCACTCTGTTTACAATGCCCACTGCCTCACTGCCTGCCTGGCAATGCACGGAATGTGTCTGTCTGTGTGCACTGCAGTGCACATAGAACTAAAGTAGATATGAGGCAGGGTACTCCCAGCACTGGAACTGCTGCCCACCCAGCACTGAACCACTGAAGGAGAATGTGTTCACTCTGTTTACAATGCCCACTGCCTCACTGCCTGCCTGGCAATGCACGGAATGTGTCTGTGTGTGTGCAGTGAGTGCACAGAGAACAAGCTTCCTTTTCAGTAGATATGAGGCAGGGTACTCCCAGCCCTGGAACTGCTGCCCACCCAGCACTGAACCACTCAAGGACAATGCGGTTAAGTCTGTTTAAAAATAGCAAATGTAACAGACTCGCTGAAGGGCAATGTTCACTCTGTTTACAATGCCCACTGCCTCACTGCCTGCCTGGCAATGCACGGAATGTGTCTGTCTGTGTGCACTGCAGTGCACATAGAACTAAAGTAGATATGAGGCAGGGTACTCCCAGCACTGGAACTGCTGCCCACCCAGCACTGAACCACTGAAGGAGAATGTGTTCACTCTGTTTACAATGCCCACTGCCTCACTGCCTGCCTGGCAATGCACGGAATGTGTCTGTGTGTGTGCAGTGAGTGCACAGAGAACAAGCTTCCTTTTCAGTAGATATGAGGCAGGGTACTCCCAGCCCTGGAACTGCTGCCCACCCAGCACTGAACCACTCAAGGAGAATGCTTTTAAGTCTGTTTAAAAATAGCAAATGTAACAGACTCGCTGAAGGGCAATGTTCACTCTGTTTACAATGCCCACTGCCTCACTGTCTGCCTGGCAATGCACGGAATGTGTCTGTCTGTGTGCACTGCAGTGCACATAGAACTAAAGTAGATATGAGGCAGAGTACTCCCAGCCCTGGAACTGCTGCCCAGCCAGCACTGAACCACTCAAGGAGAATGCTTTTAAGTCTGTTTAAAAATAGCAAATATGAGGCAGAGTACTGCCAGCCCTGCCTGGCACTGCCCAGGATAAAATGTACAGACTCACTCAATAAGAATGTTCTTTTTTTTTTTTCCCTAACAAAGAATCTGTTCTGTGTTGTCTATCAAATCTGGTTCTGTTCTGTGTTGTCTATCAAATCGGGTTCTGCTATCTTCTCTGCCTCAGCCTGCCTAAGCCCACCCAGCACGATCCCAATCCCACCTCCCCACTGAATCGCTGAAAATGTCCGTCAGTCCTCGTGCTGCTGCTGCTTTTATAGTGCTGCTGGCTCGTCAGGAAATCCTCAGAGAAGCACGGAATGACAGCGCGATTCGCTGCATTCAGTGCTTCTCTGAAAAGGTGAACGCAGATTCGCTGCGTTCCGGTATCCATGCCGACCTGTCCCACCCTTTCCTGTGAGTCACTGAGACTCACAGGACAGGGTCAGACAGGTTGGCATGGTTACCGCAGGGGCGCCGCCATTTTCAGGTAATCCGGGGCTCCGAGCTCGAGTCGCAGGTAATGGCGGCGAGAAAGCGCGCGCATGGCGATTCGCCGTATCCGACATATCTATGTTCATTTATGTCGGAAATCTGCTCGTATACGCCCCATCTTTTTTTTAAGTTAAAAAAAAAATTTGAGTTGCGTTTTCCATATGCGGTCAATCCGAATGCACATCCCTAGTCTGCAGTATCCTACTAATCCTAAGAATTTCCTCAATCCTTTCTTAGTACTTGGCACAGGTTGTTCTGTGATCCCCTGTATCCTTTCAGGGTTTATTCTTCTCTGCCCTTCACTAATTAAGTGTCCTAAATATTTTACCTCATTCTCCACATACTGCAGCTTTGTTTTAGAGATCCTCAACCCTTGCCTACCCAGAAATGTGAGTAGCAGGTTTGAGGTCTTCATAACATTCTCCTTCTTTTTGCCTGACACCAACAAATCATCTACATACTGCAATAATTGTGTCCCTTTAGGTAAATCGAATGCCTCTAGAACCTGCTCTAGAACCTGCCCAAACAAATTTGGGGACTCTGTAAATCCTTGCAAACATATCTCTGCTATCCTCGGCTAATGGGCATGCCCAAAAAGCATCCTTCAAGTCAATGACGCTAAACCACTTATGATCTCGGGGAATTTTACTCAATAATGTATAGGGATTAGGAACCACTGGGTGGCATACTTGGACAATTTTATTCAGTTCCCTTAAGTCTTGTACTAATCTATAAGTGCCATCTGGCTTCTTCAAAGGGAGAACGGGGGTATTATATGAAGACATGCAAGGTTCGATTAATCCATCCTGTAACAATTTATTAATCCCTGGCTGTAAACCCCTTCTTCCTTCCAGGGAAATGGGATACTGTTTCTACATACAACCCCTTCCTTTTCTTTCAACTTGATTCTTAATGGGGCTATATCCAGCCCTCCCCTATTCCCATCTCGTACCTAGACTTCTGGTTCTGTGGAGTTGCAGGCCTTTTCTCTTCTGTTGGCAAACCACGGAGGCTGAAGGGCCTGCATCAGCACTCCTCACTGAAAGGCCTACATTAGCACTTTTCGCTGAATCTGCATAAACATTCTCTGTATTTTGCTTATCTCGTTCTGAACAGACACAGAGTCTACATTTCTTAAGCTCTTGTTTTTACAGACTTTACACTTAGTACAAATAACTTTTTGCCCTAGATACAGTATGCTTGCTTGACACAGAAACCGGCACAGCATGAGAGATTGTAACCATAGCAACGTAGGCATGCACGCAGACAACATGTACCAGCATGTAGGACGTATTAACCAATCATATACTGTATAGTAGATGCTGTGGAATTCTGTAACTCAATATAATAAAAACAACATCCTCAGATGATGATCAGAGGATGATGGCCCCATAAGAATCCTGTCTGACGTGTCTCTCCTTTCCCTGCATCGCTACAGGTTCTATCTCCTCTTCATCCTGGGGTGTAAGGGGATTCATATGAACAACAAGCTGGTCTCCTCTTGCTTGAATATGTACCCCTAACCGAGTTAGCAAATCCCTTCCCAACAAGTTACATCCAGCCTCTGGTATATAAAGGAGATCTCCTCTCACTTCTTTCCCCTGATCCCCGATATTGGTCTCCTCCAATACGGCAACTGAAAATTCTTCTCCTTTTACCCCAGAGACTGTTAACTTCTTGGGCGTTATCCTGACCCCTGCTGGTAAATTGGTTACTGAGGATCTAGCTGCTCCTGTGTCTACTACAAAAATTATTTCTTCTTTTTGAGGTCCTACCTCTAAATTTACCAAGGGATCTTAGCAGGACCTAAGAGTAAGTAGCCCCTGACTCCCCTATTCACTCTCTTTATCCATCACTGAGAAGATTCTTTCTTCTCTCTTCACCTGAGGACATTCTCTTTTAAAATGTCCTTTCTGTCCACACTGATAACATCCCTGCTGATTAGGGTCCCAACCCCCTCTATATCCAGGGCTTCCACTATACCCTCTACCTCTTGGCCCTTGGCCCCTACCTCTTTGCCAGCTTCCTCTATTTCTTCCTCTACCTCTGTCCCCTTCTTGTTCTCGCTTCATTATCTCATTTACTGTATTAATCATTATTTTTGCTTTTTGCTTCTGTTTTTCCTCCTCTCTCCTTACGTATACTTTTTGTGCTACTTTTAGTAATTCTTCTATGGATTTCTCATTCCAACCCTCCATCTTTTGTAACTTTTTCTGAATATCTGGCCAAGCCTTTGTGACAAAATTTATTTTTAGTAGCCCCTGACTAAGGAGATCACCTTCCGGCAGACCAGAATACTGCCGCATCCGATCCCTAACTCTCTCCAGGAATGCTGACGGGGTCTCATTTTTCTCCTGCTGAATTTCAAAAGCTTTTGCAACATTCTGGTTTCGGGGGACTGCTTCTTTTATTCCCCTTACTATTAAATTTCGTAAATCACTCATATGTCCTCTGCCTACAGGCTGACTATTGTCCCATCCTGGATCAAGAAGAGGGTATTTCTGTTCCCCAAGGGGTTCCTGATCTCCCTGGTGCTCCCACTCCCATATTTTCATTCCAGCTGTCCTAATCATAGCCTTTTCTTCTGCGGTGAATAAAATCCCCATAATGGAGGTTAGTTCCCCCCATGAGTAAATGCAGGGGCCAAGGAACTGGTCTGTTCTGCCAGTCCTGTTGGGTCCTCCAGTAAGGATTTCATTTCCTTCTGGAAGCTCCTAACCTCTACACTGGTAAGTGGGCTACTAACGTACCCTATTTGTCCTCCACCTACCGGCACTTCCCTAAGGGGACACATATGCTCAGATTTAATTAGCACTGGGGGTTCTCCTTCTCTCTCTCTAACCCTACGTTGTTCTGCCTCTTCTTTCTCTCTCTCTGCCTCTGCTGCTGCTCCTTCTACATCATCCCATATATCAGGGTCTTGATCACGCTCATCTCTCCCTCACCCCTCTTCTCTGGCACCCCCTTGTCCTTGTAGTGGTGCTGGGACCACTACCGGCACCTCTGCTAATGACTGAGCCTGTGGTGGCACATATGCAGGGGGAGCATTAGGGGCAACAACAGGTTCAAATGGTGGCAGGTGTTCTAGGGGATCCCATCTGTTCAGCCCCATTTCTTCCCATAACTTATTGTGGTGTGTTTGATTCTTACATCCAGGTTCTTTTACCTGAACTGGTAACATTGTTTCTGTACTCTCTGTCCAACAGGAGGCATACGCTGACTCTTCCGGGGAAAAAGGAGTTTTCCCATTTACATAAAAGTTCAGCATCTGGCACAGTTTTCATCTGCTCCATGCTTGGGCCAATAAACTGCTGGCGGTGTTATACACTGCTTGGGCCATTCAAAGCAGCAATATTTTATCATTTTCCCCTTATCCTTTCCTTTAGTACAGGACCTATTTTCCCATGCCTGTAACATCCTTCCCAACGGGCTTTCAGAGGGAATTGAACCGGGACTATACTTTACCCTTTCTTGCCTATGTACCTTATTCCCCATGTGAGCTCCTGGGATTAACCACACTTACTCAAAATATCCTTACGCTTCTCCCTCTCCTGCCCAGTCCCTCATGGGATATGGGAACCGAGGATTAGGACCAATCTGCGTCCTGCCAGGAGGGCAAGGGTCACTCTCATTCACCATACACACGTCCCTGGACTCACAAATCCTCCCACCACATGTAAACCCTTAAAATAGCCAAGAAGCTTACCGGGTGTCGATCGGTGATCCTTATAACTGGCGGCTGCCTGTACCTGCAACTGGTTTTGCTGAGTTCACCTGTCTCTGCGTCTTATCAGTCCTGGTCATGAACCACGATGATGGATGCAGGGCTGTTGCAATAAGCAATCAGGATGCGACTTTCCTGTTCTCCAGGCACAAGTGTCCGTGGCCAGGATGATGTCAAATCCAGGACTGAGCCCCCATCTGTTGTAGATGAAAGAAAAACAACATACTTTTCCCTTTCAGGAAGAGATTACAGTAAACAGCAAAAGCAGTTCTTTATTGATTATCATGATATGGGTGCAATACTGTCACCAGATAGGTCAAGAGACAGGTCTATTGGCAAGGCAGCAGCACAAGAGTTTCAGGAACTGGGAGGCCTTCTTATAACTCCCCTCTTCCTGGTTTAAGCCTTGCGGTTTCTTGCTATTCATTGATTGGCTTATGATTTACAAGCATTTTAATTGGTTACAAGCGATCTAATTGGAGGGGGAGAGGTGTTAAGAAAGTTTCTGGTACTTTCTGGAAGCAGGTAGGGGAGGGGTGGAGGAGAGGGGCTTCTAGCATTGCTTATTATTTGTGAGGGGTTGCACATTTACTTTAACACCGTTAGATGGCAGTATTTAATCATCTAAAAGTTACTTCCCCTTTTCAAGCCTTGCATTAGCTCGTTTCTTAACAAGGTGGGAGGGGGGAGTTACTGAGGGATACTTGCAACAACATATTTCTTAACCGCAGAAACTAACCGTCTTGCCCACACCGTGTAGAAAGCCGGGTTAGATATAGGTTAGGTCTTACTGGCCGTTGGCCATTTATTTACAACAATTTAAGTTCCTGTTTTTACTGAACTCAGGCATTCTCTGTTTAAATCCTATTAGCTTTGATATACAATTCTTACTATTTTATTCCTATATTGCAGTCAAACATGAAAGTTAAAGCTAGCTTAGCTGTCAGTATCTTGCCCACCCTACCTATTGTTTTTATAATAGCAGCATAGGTAGGGCAGGCCCTTGTTAATAGCCTTTCAAGCATTTTATTACTGTGATAGCAACAATAATTTCTATTTATCACACCTGCAACCCTTCTCTCACATCCCCCCAGCTCTTCTCTTTCATCCCCAAATTAATCTTCTGTCATTCCCTCTGTTTCACTCTCCACAGGCAGTCCTCCGTCCCTTACCCCCGTCCCCCATATACATTATCTCCATCTGATCCGTCCTCTGAAACCTTCTGCCACCTAATCCAACCCTCAAACCCCTTCTGTATCTGAAACCTTCCTTCAAACATCCCCCTGGCCAGAGTCAGCAACAACGTTTTCTTTTGGGCCCTGGGCCAATGATCAATAACAACTGGTGGAAAGAGGGACAGGCAGATGACATGCACAACATTTTCTCTTGACTTCGTTCACTGGTGGGTGAAGTTAGAGAAGAAGTGGCAATCGCCACCAGCTTGTGAATACTCAGCCTTTCCCTTCCCCTTATAGTTGATCCTGAGCCAACAGAGATCTGAAAGTGGCCGAGGTGTTAGTAATGAAAGTCAGTGCAGGGCCTATGAGCCAGTGCAAGCTCACAGGCCCTGCAGTGGTTCCGATCCCACCTCATGCAAGACTTCCTGTTAGCAAAGAAATTCATGTGAGTCCAGGATCTGTGAGTGCATCTTACACTATCTTACAGGCCCAAGCTGACTTCCATTACTAATGCTGCTGGTACCTGAAAAGCACTGCAGTTTGATGCACAGCTGAAGGTTTTGTGAACCCATTTGGGGTCCTGACCCCCAGTTTGGGAAGCCCTGCAGTAAAGCATGACATTTTATCTTTCCAGTGATTGTAAGCTATGAGGAAATGTGTCTCAGCTGGAACTTTCTGATTTAAATGTTCTGGCCTTAGCATTTAACCAAAATATTTTCATCACTAAACAGTCCAACAGTGGTCTCAACCTAGTCCTCAAGGATCCCCTGACCAGCTTGATATTCAGGTTATGCACAGTGACTATGCATGAGATATTTATATGAATACAGTGGAGGCAATGCATGGGAATCTCTCTCATGCATCTTCACTGTGTATTTCCTAGCATTAGACTGGTCAGAGGATCCCCGAGGGTGGGTTGCGGACCACGTCCCATTAGCATAATTTAGAAAAATTGAATATTTTAGCCACTCAGTGGCAAGATCCAGGGAGTAGAAAGCTGCTGGATTTTGTAGCTTCCAAATCATATTTTTAATTATTTTTTACATTTTCTAAAAGCAATAGAAAATAATTTTATTGGAAACACAGCTACTCTGGACTTTACATATGGGGGTAATTTTCTAAGCTGTTTCCACAAGTAAAACACTAAAATACTGTATTGTCTGCAGAAATGACTCATTATAAAATTGTCCACCTAATATGTGGATAAACTTACAAACATATGTCCCGTATGTATATAAGTTCACCTGGACTGAGAGGAGATGTTCCTGGGGGCAGAGTCAGGGAGGGATTTTGACTTACACACACTTTTGAATTTTCAAAAGTATACATGTAAATTTCCCTCTCAAACTTTCTACATACAAATTAACAGGTATAATTGTGTGCAGTTAGTTTTGGGGTAATTTTCAAAGCAAGCATACACATCTAAGTTTACTTTGAAAATGGATGTAACTTATATGTATAGTTTTCAGCTTTATGCTGACTGTTACAAAATTATTCCCTAAATGCCCTTGCTGAGAGCTAGGGCTGAGCGGCACCTAACTTCAGGGTCGATGCAATACAGTGAGCTTAGCCCAGTGCATTGTATAACCCGCAGTTGGATGCGGGTTGTATAGGCGCTAACTAATCCCCTAGGACACACATTTTAGCGCTCAGAAATTAATGCCTGCCCAGAGCAGGCGTTAATTAATGAGCGCTACTAAAACTAGTACAGACAAGCAGAAAAAACTGCTTTTCTGTACTGCCTCCTACTTAATATCATTGGGATATTAAGTAGGAGGAACAACTCTTTAAAAAAAATAATATAAAAAAAAAGTTTAAAAAAAAGCGCTGGCAGGGGTTAGGAAAATGGGCGCTGAAAATGGACTACTGGCACCAAAAGAAGTGTATAAATCAATATTAAAGTGTTGGGCACGTAATATTAATTTATTTAATCCTTCACTTATTGCCCATTGGTCTCTTCACTGTCACATGTCAGTGAAAGGACCAATCATCTTTCAGGGCAGCCTTCTGAAAGGTGATTGGTCCTTTCACTGACAAATGTCAGTGAAAAGGACCTATGGGCAATAAGTGAAGGAGTGAATAAATTAATATTAAGTGCCCGACACGTTAATATTGATTTATTAACTCCTTCTGGTGCCCATAGTCAGGTTTGGAGAATGGACGCTGAATTTATCAGCCTCCATTTTCCTAACCCCTTGCGTGTGGAACTGGTTAGGGAAACTGAAAGCTGATAAATTCAGTCTATTTTCTAAACCGGCGGACAGATACCGACAGTGGACCTCTTTCCAGCTCGCGCTGTCAAGGAGGCGCTAGGGGCCTTAAATTAGGCGCTAGTGAGCCCTAATTTAAATATTGCATCGCGCCCCCAGGAGAGGTGCCTGGGGGCGCATTATGAAAGTGGGTGCTGAACACACAGCGCCCGCTTTCAGTGCAACTTTTTTGCATCGGCCCCTTCATGTGGCCAAATACAAAAACAGCAAATACACCACAATAATCCCATGCCTAATAGCATCCCATTTATGGGTAGTAGGCATTTGTGACAATACACTAACATAAGTTCAGTTTTTCATTCTTATTGTTGCTACAAAGCTAAGCAGTTTCTTTTCATGTAGAAAAGGACAAATTACCTATTAAGCAACTCCACTGAATGCAAAACCCTTCCAGTTCCAGTCAGGTTCTTAGCTGGCTTTATTTCAATTTGTCTTTAATTGTAACTTCATCTAGAAGGCAAATTAACAAAGTCTTTATTTAGACTTTAAGCAAGACATTTTTAATGAGAAGGGAATGAGTTAAATAATAGTAGCTAATTGGAAAATTAGGTATAAAAAGTGTTGATTTAATGGGATAAAGGCTCACATAATAGGTACTTGCTAGTAAATTTGGTGCTGAGAGTTTAACTTCCATGTCGCATCTGATAACACTAGAGGTTGAATGATTAAAACAATTAAAGGCTTGTTTCAAAACTGATTTCACTCAAGAAACTAGGTATCTTTAATCCTAGACATGCTGTTCTGATTTCTAATTTGCTCTATCCAACTTGCAAAACTGCTTTCTGCAGTAATCAGCTCATCCATAGCCATATTCTGAGTAAGCTTCTGACCTTTTTTCTGAAAACATTGATTTTATCCATTCCTTCAACATTAATCTTTCTTATAAAGAAAAGACTTAATGCAAAAAAGAAAAATCCCTTTTCATGGAACTGTTGTTCCTGTTACCAAAATGGACCCTTTTTAAGGGCAAAGGCTCCCAGTGCTAATTCCTCCAGGAGAGCAGCTAATGATTATGGGCTATATTCAAATTAAAGTAATTTAAAAGAAAAATTTCACATCAAATTTCACAACTTCCCTTTTTCTTATATTATTGTGAAAGATATCAAAAGACATCCAGTGGCAATCCATAAAGCTATTCTGAATTGCCAAGTGCTTACAATCAGTTATATAAATCATACATTTAATTGAATACATATCAAAACCAATCAACATGTTGCAATGTCCTTACATATTTCTGAAAAGATCTAACTTATCTGGTTAGCTTAATTGGATAAATTAGAATATTGCTACTTATCTGGTTAAGGCCTGGATTTATCAAAATGCGGTAAATATCGCATGTGATAGAAAAAGGGGTGTGTTTTATGGTAATAGGGAGTTTATTGCAGTTTGTGCTAATACCTATACAATAACTTTTTCATGCTTTGAGATAAGTGCCAGAATGTGGTATTTCCTATATACAACCACTGGGGAGACCATGTTTATGAGAGAGAGAGACTAGCCTGTAATGCCCTGACCCTAGATAAGTATTTTATATCTCTATGGGAGGCCCACCTAGTAACTCGAGGTGAGATTTAGGTATTAGTGTAGGGGGTTAGGGGCCACTTTGACATTCAATGTGAGATGTACGAACAGAACAGTGCTCTCTTGTGAACATTTGATGACCCTTGGAGTGAGGAAACTCACCCAAAGATGAGATTTGTGCAATGTTCTGTCAACCGAGCTTGATGGACTCTCTACCTGGGGGCTGGTCCAGAGGCCTCGACCACGCCCCCGGTCCTGCCCCAAACTGCCCCTGACCCCCCGGACACGCCCCTCCCGCCCCTTTACGAAGCCCAGGTACTTACGCGCATCCCGGGGCTGTGCGCATGCAGGGCTTTTAAAATCCGGCCCTTTGGGTTTCAGGGCCCCAAACCAGGACAAATGAATTTCGTTGAAATTGCCTAATTTGTCCTAAACAAATGCACATCCCTATTAAGGGGCAGATTTTATAAATCTGCGCACACGCGTACTTTTGTTCGCGCACCAGGCGTGAACAAGAGTACGCAGAATTTCAATAGATACGTGCGTAGCCGCGCGTATCCATTAAAATCCGGGGTCGGCGCGCGCAAGGCTGCCCAAAATCGGCAGCCTCTGTGCGCCGAGCCGTACAACCTGCCTCTGTTCCCTCCGAGGCATTGTTTGCATTGAGCTTTTAAAATTCACATTTAAGATGGTAACTTTGAAACAAGCATGCGGGCATCCATATATTTGCATATGCGCATATATACTGGAATTTTAACTTGTTCGTGCAAGTGCACTATTTAAAATACATCTAGCACGCACATGTGCTCCTACTTTTAAGCAATTATACAAGCAAACTATGTTCCCTAGGAATTTGTTGGCTTTAATGTACTCAGCTGAGCAGATTTTAAAACATGGGTGTGTGAAATAGCTGCTTTGACCAATTAGTCCACCAGTTTGACAGTCTATAGGTCATTCAGACCTCTCTGGTACTTCAGTTTGCACTCCCCCCAGTTTACCCAGACCCCTCACCCAGGTGTTTGGGACCTGAAAAACATTTTCCTCAAACTTACACCTCATCAAGAACAGAAGTATATAAGTGCGGGTAACAGCAGATATGGGATTTAAAATCTGTATTTACATGCATAAACATAAGAACATAAGAATTGCCATACTGCGTCAGACCAAGGGTCCATAAAGCCCAGTATCCTATTTCCAACAATGGCCAATCCAAGTCACAAGTACCTGGCAAGTACCCAAACATTAAATAAATCTCAAGCTACTATTGCTTATAAATGAATAGCAGTTTATGGATTTTTCCTCTAGGAATGTATCCAAACCTTTTTTAAACCCATTTACACTAACTGCTGTAACCACATCCTCTGACAATGAATTCCAGAGCTAACTGCACTGAGTGAAAAATAATTTTCTTTGATTTGTTTTAAAAGAGCTACTTGCTAACTTCATGGAGTGCCCCCTGGTCATTCTAGTATCTGAGAGAGTAAATAACCAATTTATGTTAAGTTTTTCAAGTCCTTTCATGATTTTGTAGACCTCTATCATATCCCCCTCAGTCATCTCTTCTCCAAACTGAACAGCCCTAACTTCCTTAGCCTTTCCTCATAGGAGAGCCATTCCATGCCCCTTATCATTTTGGTTGCCCTTCTGTGCACTTTCTCCAGTGCAACTGTATCTTTTTTGAGATGCGACTTCTCCCTGGAATGCCCCAACATGCCCTAACTTTGCCCCTTTTTCAATGCATTTGGTTACTCATCAATGCGTTTAGACACGTAACACGGCTGTTTTAAAATATGAATTGCTCACATTTGGCCCAAATACTCGTGTATATGAGCCTTTTAAGGCAAGCAATACTTTTTAAAATTTACCCTTAAATGTTAAAGGTCTTAACTCTCCAAATAAGTATATTCATATGGCTAAGGAAGCCTTAGACTTAAGACAGACATATTGTTTGTCCAGAAATCTCACTACAAGAAAGGCTATGAGTTCCCAATAAGGGGTAAATGTATTGGGGGGGGCTCATACTAGGCTTCTTTCATGAAAAAGAAGGGAGGGGTGGGAATTGTTTTTTCCAAAGACACCATCTTCATAAAAGAGAAAAGAAAGAGGCACCTGAAAGGCAGATATCACTTATTAAGTGGAAGGTTGGATATTAGGGATGTGAATTGGGCTTTGGACAATTGAAAATATCGTCGATATTTTCAAAATCGTCAGAAATCGGGGGCTCCCCCAAAACAATAGGAAAACCCCACGATATTGATTGTGGGGGTTCCCTTATCATTTTGGGGGAGGGCGAGAAAAACGGCACACAAAAATAACCCCTAAACCTACCCCGACCCTTTAAAAGTAACCCCTTAGCTTCCCCCACCCTCCCAATCCCCCAAAAACCTTTTTACAGGTACCTGGTGGTCCAGTGGGAGTCCCGGGACGATCTCCCGCGATCTCCCGCTCTGGGCCATCCTCCCGCTCCCGGGCCGTCGGCTGCCACTAATCAAATGGCGCCGATGGCCCTTTGCCCCTTACCATGTGACAGGGTATCCGTGCCATTGGCCGGATCCTGTCACATGGTAGGAGCACTGGATGGCCAGCGCCATCTTGTGCTCCTACCATGTGACAGGGGCTGACCAATGGCACCGGTAGCCCCTGTGACATAGTAAGGGCAAAGGCTATCGGCGCCATTTTGATTACTGGCAGCCGATGGACCGAGTGCAGGAGATCGCTCCCAGACCCCCGCTGGACCACCAGGGCGGCTTTTGGCAAGTCTTGGGGGACCCTCCTTGACCCCCACAAGGCTGCCAAAAGTCCAGGTACTCGGGAGCTGTGCACAATTTCTTTACTCTTAGGCAATCTGGCCTGATTGAAAATTTTGAAGACGGCCTCTATGGCGACGGTTGGATTGAAGGTAAGAGTGATGTTTCTTGTTATAATCCTCTCCTGCTATGTCTTTATAGCAAATGCCACTGACACAGGGGGGCTGTTGGGGATTGCACTGGTTATGCAGTTAGGTCTTGCGCAGTTAGGTCTACAAGCCCCATAGTACCTGGGCCCAGGTTTCTCTCTCCATGCTGTAGAGGCCTGGTAATGTTGGGTGCCCAAACAAAACACTTGCTGCAAAGCTCTGTGTGTGACCCAGCAGTACAGACTTTCAACTTGTTAATGTTAAGCAAGAGGCTGTTTAATTCCTCTCTCTTGGAGCTTTTGAAATGTCACTTGGCAACCAAAACCATTTTGTGTCCACAGTGCAGGGTCTCCCAGGTCAGGTGTGCCCTGTTAGTGCTCTGTCAGCCAGGATATTAGCCACAGTTGGTCTTGACCATCATGGGGGTAAACGAGCTCTATTAAAGCTGGGGCTGTAAATTTTGACCCTATCATAGTCACTGTGTCAGGTCAGACAAATGTGATTATATGGAGGACATCCTGCAGAACAGCCAGGGACATGCACAATCATACTACAAGGTTTGTGTCTTTCTGCAATAACATGTGTGGCAGATGTAATGTACAGCTTCAGTATTACAGGAGTGCTAGAAACGGATAGCAAGAGCTTGGTTGTGAGTGACAAAGACACATTTTGTAGGAATCCTACATGCAGTTTTCCAATCCAGTGGGAGCACTGAAAGGAGAGGATCACCTTGCTGGTGGCTGAAAGGAATCAGTAAGTTTTGCTTGGGAATTTTTTTTTTTTTTTTAAGTATTGGGGAGAAGTAAACTATTGGGGAACATTATTTAATGTGTTTGTGCTTTTAATAGTCAGTAAGACAGCTAATAAACAAAAGTTTGTGTTTCCCAACCTCCCAACCTCCCACCCTCACCCACCCACTCACCCCAGCTCATTCTTTAATTTATAGGCAGGTGTAGCTTTCACACTAAAAAAAAAAAAAAAAAATCAAATCAGCCTTTTCACTTCACAAATTCCCCCAAAATCTTTCCCCTCTAGGCCACTACAAGACATATAGTGAATTCACTAATACATTTAAAGGACACTAATTAGATATATTCCTACTCCCATAGCAACCTAAAACATAACTAGGAACTAAACAAATTTGAGATGAAGGCAGCAGTCCAGCAGCAAGAGGGGGGCCTCCCAGTCTTTTGTATTGAGTGTCATATGTGTGATTTCTGCCAGTGAGAAATTGTACATGTACATGCGATGCAAAGAGCTCCTGTCTCTCAGAGAACAAGTCCGATATCTGGAGGCTAGAGTGGCAGACCTGGAGGAGCTGATGCAGACAGAGAGGTATATAGATGAGACCTTCAGGGACATAGTAGCCAAGTCCCAACTTCAGTCTGGCAGCCCAGGTGCTGCCTTGGAGGAAGAAGGTCTTATGATTGGAGAGCATCAACCTGGTACAGCAGGAAAGGATCCTGTAGCAAGGACCTGCTCTGCAGGTCGTGCATTGTCCTTTCACACTGAGGATGTGTCTCCCAGGGCTACTGCTCAGGAGGGAAGGGTTAGGTCTGCCGTCATAGTTGGTGATTCGATTATTAGGAATGTAGACAGCCAGGTGGCTGGTAGGAGAGAGGATCGTCTGGTAACATGCCTACCTGGTGCGAAGGTGGCGGACCTCACGCGTCACCTAGATAGGATTTTAGACAATGCTGGGGAGGAGCCGGCTGTCATGGTACATGTGGGCTCCAACCACATAGGAAAATGTGGGAGGGAGGTTCTGGAAGCCAAATTTAGGCTCTTAGGTAGAAAACTTAAATCCAGAACCTCCAGGGTAGCATTCTCTGAAATGCTCCCTGTTCCACATGCAGGTCCCCAGAGGCAGGCAGAGCTCCGGAGTCTCAATGGGTGGATGAGACGATGGGGCAAGGAAGAGGTATTCACTATTGTAAGGAACTGGGGAACTTTTTGAGGAAGGGGGAGACTCTTACGAAGGGATGGGCTCCACCTTAACCAGGGTGGAACCAGACTGCTGGCACTAAACTTTAAAAAGGAGATAGAGCAGCTTTTAAACTAGAACAAAGGGGAAAGCCGACAGTCGCTCAGCAGCACATGGTTCTGAGGGAGGTATTTTCAAAGGAAACTAATGATGCATTAGAAGTAGGGCATCCTAACAGTGAGGTTCCAATAATAAGAAAAGTAGTCCAAGTGCCTGAAACGAAAAACTCACCTGAGCTAAAAAAAATTCTAAATTATCCCTATCCATTAAAAAGCAGAATGAAAATACAAACAAACAACATACTTTGAAATGTTTGTAAGCTAATGCCATTCTAATTCTCCCATCTTACTAAGATGTAAGATGGGAGAATTAGAATGTATAGCAGTGAATGATGACATAGACTTAATTGGCATCTCAGAGACATGGTGGAAGGAGGACAACCAATGGGACAGTGCCGTATGGCAAAATGGCGCCGGCCGTACGGCAACACGATTCGAGTGCAGGAGGTCATTCCCGGACCCCCGCTGGACCTTTGGCAAGTCTTGTGGGGGTCAGGAGGCCCCCCCAAGCTGGCCAAAAGTCCCTGGGGGTCCAGCGGGGGTCCGGGAGCGATCTTCTACGCTCGTGACGTCGGGAACAGGAACCAAAATGGCGCCGGCGCCATTTTCTATCAACGCACTCGTGGCCCGAGAGTGGAAGATCACAACGGGACCCCCCCACTGGACCCCAGGTAATTTAAGAACATTTTGGGGGGGTTCGGGAGGGTGGGGGATTTATTTTAAAGGGTCGGGTGGGTTGGTTTTAGGGATGTTTTAGTGTGCCGGTTTTCCCGCCCTCCCCCTCCCCTCCCCTTCCCCCGATTTACGATTTTTGATGATAAATCGGGGGAATTCCTATTAAATATCGCCTCTAACGATTTTTGACGATTTAAAATATATCGGACGATATTTTAAATTGTCAAAAAATGATTCACATCCCTACTATTTTAGCCAAAAGATCTTTATTCAAAAATTGGAAGAAGGATCCAACAGAAGAAAATAGGATAAAGCATAAGCATTGGCAAGTTAAATATAAGACATTGATAAGACATGCTAAGAGAGAATTTGAAAAGAAGTTGGCCGTAGAGGCAAAAACTCACAGTAAAAACGTTTTAAAATATATCTGAAGCAGAAAGCCTGCGAGGGAGTCAGTTGGACCGTTATATGATCGAGGGGTTAGAGGGGCACTTAGAGAAGATAAGGCTTTGCATTAAACATTTTTACTGAAGAGGATGATGGGGAGGTACCCGTACTGGAGAAGGTTTTCATGGGTAATGATTCAGATGGACTGAACCAAATCACGGTGAACTAGAAGATGTGGTAGGCCTGATTGACAAACTGAAGAGTAGTAAATCACCTGGACCAAATGGAATAGACTCCAGGGTTCTGAAGGAACTCAAAAATGAAATTTCAGATCTATTAGTAACAATTTGTAACCTATCATTAAAATTATCCATTGTACCTGAAGACTGGAGGGGGCTAATGTAACCTAATATTTTAAAAAAGACTTCAGGGGCGATCCAGGGAAACTACAGACAAGTTAGCCTGACTCTGTGCCAGAAAAAATAGTGGAAAGTGTTCTAAATATCAAAAATCACAGAACATATAGAAAGACATGGTTTAATGGAACAACAGTCAGCATAGCTTTACCCAAGGCAAGTCTTTGCCTCAAAATCTGCTTTACTTTTTTGAAGAAGTTAATAAACATGTAGATAAAGGTGAACCAGTAGATGAGGTGTATTTGGATTTTCAGAAGGCATTTGATAAAATTCCTCATGAGAGGCTTCTAGGAAAAGTAAAAAGTCATGGGATAGGTGGCAATGTCCTTTCGTGGATTACAAACTGGCTAAAAGACAAGAAGCAGAGAGTAGGATTAAATGGACAATTTTCTCAGTGGAGGGGAGTGGGCAGTGGAGTGCCTCAGGGATCTGTACTGGGAGCCGTGCTTTTCAATGTATTTATAAATGATCTGGAAAGGAATATGATGAGTGAGGTAATCAAATTTGCAGATGATACAAAATTATTCAAAGTAGTTAAATCACAAGCAGTTTGTGATAAATTGCAGGAAGAACTTGTGAGACTGGAATATTGGGCATCCAAATGGCAGATGAAATTTAATGTGGATAAGTGCAAGGTGATACATATAGGGAAAAATAACCCATGCTATAGTTACACAATATTAGGTTCCATATTAGGAGCTAGGGATGTGAATCGGGCTTTGGACGATTGAAAATATCGTCGATATTTTCAAAATTGTCAGAAATCGGGGGCTCCCCCAAAACAATAGGAAAACCCCATGATATTGTTCATGGGGGTTCTCTTATCGTTTTGGGGGAGGGCGGGAAAAATGGCACACAAAGATAACCCCTAAACTCACCCGACCCTTTAAAAAACTAATCCTTTTGCTTCCCCCACCCTCCCGCCTCCCCAAAACCATTTTACAGGTACCTGGTGGTCCAGTGGGGGTCCCGGGAGCAATCTCCCCGCCTCCCGGGCCGTCGGCTGCCACTAATCAAAATGGTGCCGATGGCTTTTGCCCTTACCATGTGACAGGGTATCAGTGCCATTGGCTGGCCCCTGTCACATGGAGGGAGCACTGGATGGCCGGCGCCATCTTTAAAAATGGCGAGGCCATCCAGTGCTCCTACCATGTGATAGGGGCCAGCCAATGGCACGGATACCCTGTCACATGGTAAGGGCAAGGCCATCGGCACCATTTTGATTAGTGGCAGCCGACGGCCCGGGAGCGGGAGATCGCTCTCGAGACCCCCACTGGACCACCAGGTACCTGTAAAATGTTTTTGGGGGGGTCGGGAGGGTGGGGGAACCAAAGGGTTTAGTTTTAAAGGATCGGGGTGGGTTTTTTTGTTTATCGGCTCGGGCGCAGCCGATAAAGAAAACCGCGATCGGGCCCGATGAAAACCCACATGTGAATCGGAATCTGAATCCGAACCGATTACGGTTCCGATTCACATCTCTATTAGGAGCTACCACCCAAGAAAGAGATCTAGGCGTATAGTGGATAACACATTGAAATCGTCGGTTCAATGTGCTATGGAAGTCAAAATAGCAAACAGAATGTTGGGAATTATTAGAAAGGGAATGGTGAATAAAACGGAAAATGTCATAATGCCTCTGTATCGCTCCATGGTGAGACTTCACCTTGAATACAGTGTACAATTCTGGTCGCTGCATCTCAAAAAAGATATAGTTGTGATGGTGAAAATACAGAGAAGGGCGACCAAAATGATAAAGTAGATGGAACATCTCCCCTATGAGGAAAGACTAAAGAGGTTATGACTGTTCAGCTTGGAGAAGAGACAGCTGAGGGGGGATATGATAGAGGTGTTTAAAATCATGAGAGGTCTAGAACAGGTAAATGTAAATCGGTTATTTACTCTTTCGGATAATAGAAGGACTAGGAGGCACTCCATGAAGTTAGCATGTGGCATATTTAAAACTAATCAGAGAAAGTTTTTTTTCACTCAACGCACAATTAAACTCTGGAATTTGTTGCTAGGGGATGTGGCTAGTGCAGTTAGTGTAGCATGTTCTTAGGGTTTAAAAAAGGATTGGATAAGTTCTTGGAGGAGAAGTCCATTACCTTGCTATTAAGTTGAGTTAGAAAATAGCCACTGCTATTACTAGCAACAGTAGCATGGGATAGACTTAGTTTTTGGATACTTGCTAGGTTCGTAAGGTCTGGATTGCCCACTGTTGGAAACAGGATGCTGGGCTTGATGGACCCTTGGTCTGACCCAGCATGACATGTTTCTTATGTTCAAGTAATGAACTGACACAGCATAAGCAAGTGCTGTAGTGTTCATATAATGTCACAGTAATAGACCGCATGGACTTTGGGATTGGAAATAGCCTTTTAAGGCTCATGTAAAGCTAGAGCTTAGCTTTTAGAGTGTAGTAACATGCTGTGGGGTGGCAGTGATAGCACAAAGTCATGGTAGGTGAGTGATGCAGCTGTTCTCTCTTGGCTGCAGGAGATTCAGGATACGATTGCAGAACCGTCTCTCACACCCATCACTGTTCCGAACATGCCGGTTGAGATGAGGTACAACAAGGCCTTAATGTTCTACCCACTGTGTCATAGAATGCACTTCGGAGTTCCTCAAAAGTAGATTTCGCTCTTTGGACAAAATGAGGGAGCTTTATTATATGCTAGTGCTACTTTGCTGTGTATTCCATAAGCTTGATTTCTTCTAATTTTGTGCATAATACAAATAAGACAAGTTGTCCTTTAGCCACCAGATGGTGCTGCACAACAAGGAGAAAACCAAGCAAGTGTATATTGAATATATGGGGATGGAATTTCAATTGTTTTAACCTGTTAACTTTGGGAGATTGCCATTTAAAATTCTACTTTTTGAAAAAATGCCCTCCTTCCCCGCACTGACTGGCTAGATTTAACACCCCTAAATTCACAAGTTGGCCAGTTTAGTTGAGCAAAGAAAAGGGACATCTCCCAAGGCATTCCTTCTAGTCTAGGCCTAGGGCGCGGAGGTTGCCAAGGGCCAGGCATCAGAACCCAGCCTCCAGACTGGCCAGGACATTGAATCAGTTAAATGAAAACATTTTTGGTGCCTGGGCCTTTGCTTGGGTCACAGCCGAGACCCCAGCATTGGGCCTAGGCCAAGACCCTTGCATCATGCTTGGGTGTAGACCATGGCCCCTTTGTCAGGCCACGGCCTATGCCTAGGTGAGGCCCAAGCCTTGGTCCAAGGCACCGGAATTGCACAGGCATAGGCTGGGCCCCTGCTTTTGATCTTGGCTTATTCCATAGGTTAGGCCGGCCCAGCAATTTTTTTTTTTTTAGCGATTTATTTTCAAACTTCCATAACCACTAATGGTCCTAATGTCATGTGGGTCCATTAATGAGGTGGCAAATGTTCTGATTGCATTAACTGCATGTAGATACAAAGCTTTCAACATTCTTCATGTCCTAAATAGTTCACTCTAAGAAGTGGGTCATTTTGATTGTTATACTGCTGATGTTATATATGCGATACTTTGTCCTTGTTAATTGATTTATATTTGCCATACAATGCAACCTGTTAAATCTCGCACTATAAAGCATAAAAGCTGTATACAAATGGGTAAAATAGAGGCTTCTCTCAATAAACATTGGAAGGAAAAACAACACACCATTCAACAGTTTCAATTTTTTTTATATTCAACATCTGAAATTAAAACAAGGGGGAAACATCTCACTATTTGCAACAGCGAGAACAATTTTTTATTTATAAGTGGAACACTGATAATCCATATGGTCTAAAACAGGTCATCGAATGGAAAACATGTTCGGATCAACTTTTTATGAGTTTACTAATATTCTGGTAGCTGAAAATTTGCTTCGATGATCATGGCGTATTGGGCACAAATAGTCATTTTAATAGGGTATTCACTTTTGATTAGAACATTTAAGATGTGAGGAAGTGGTATTAGTCTATATATTAGGGATGTGCAGAAGGAAAACATTTGTTTCGATTTGGTTTTCGTTTCGCCGGCACCCAAATTCGTTGCATTAGTTTCATAGGGGGGAAAACCAATTGTTGATTAGTTTATTCGTTGTCCGTTTTCCCATTAAAGTCAATGGGGGAAATATTTGCAGCCTATTTTTGGCTGCAGAATTGGGGTTTTCTTATCAATTCTGATGAAACTTCTGTGGAGCAATCATCAGAATGAGAAAAGAGCTCCAAGGTACTTAGACTGTGGCAAAGTGGCACCAAAGTGGCATGAATAACCTAAGGCACTGTAAAGGGGCAAAGGGGTACCAGGAGTGGCAAGAGTGCTTTAACAGAGGTGCAAATCAGTAGTGAGAGTGTCAAAAACACACTACAGCTTCAAAAGAGAGCACCAATAACAGTTGCATGAACCCTCAAAGGCAGCAGGACAGGGAAAGTGGCAAGACAAGTGGCATCAACATCCTACAGCACAATGAAGGGGGAACACAGCAAGCAGAAAGGGTGTGAGAAAAAACAACAAGGCGCCGATAAAGGGACAAAGCAGCAGGAAGACTAGCACCAACACACTGAAGAACCATGATAGTGGCAAGAACACCACAAGGAGTAGAGTGAGTCCTCCGGTGTATGGCAGCAAGGCAGAGTGGCAGAAAGTTGATAGGGGCAAGACAGGCTGGCCCCGGGGAGAATTCCCTTTCCTTTGTGCAGAATGGGTTCGCCCCTAGAATGGGGTGTTTCCGTTGTCGTCTAGTGAGCTCTCGCTGGTCTTTTAAAATCTGGTGGATGTAGCAGATATACAAACGAGAATTTTCAAGGCTGAGGCGGAAGAGGTTTCCATGTGAACAGCGGATCAGCATAGGTCAACGGATGCTAAGAGATAGGCTGACTACACCCGGGGAGAGTTCCCTTTCCTTTGCGCAGGAAAGGGCTCCCTGGAATGGGTTGTTGGCCCCTAGAGTGGAGCATGAGCCTTCAAGCGTGGCGAGTCGACATGGAGGAGGTTTCCATGTGAACAGTGGTTCAACATGGGTCAGAGGGAGCTAAGAGATAGGCTGGCTACACTCGGGGAGAGTTCCCTTCCCTTTGCGCTGGAAAGGGTCCCTAGTAGAGATGTGGTTCGTTTTTCGCCCGAATTAGGAAATTCAACGAAATTTCCTAACTCGTTGTGGTTTCGGAGGCCCCGAATTTCGGGGAAATTTCATTTTTCGGGTTTGCATGGGGAGAGGGACACTTTTTTTTTTTTTAAATTAAAACCCACCCCAAACATTTAAATAAACTATAATACAACACCCCCCCCCCCCTGATCCTGATCCCTCCCCAAGACTTACTAAGTACATCCCTGGTGGTCCAGCGGGGTCCCGGGTTCCATTTGCCCTCCGTGCCCGTGCTACTGCAAGCCGTGCTACTGCAAGCCGTGCTACCAAAATGATAAAGGGAATGGAACAACTCCCCTATGAGGAAAGACTAAAGAGGTTAGGACTTTTCAGCTTGGAGAAGAGACGACTGAGGGGGGATATGATAGAGGTGTTTAAAATCATGAGAGGTCTAGAACGGGTAGATGTGAATCGGTTATTTACTCTTTCGGATAGTAGAAAGACTAGGGGGCACTCCATGAAGTTAGCATGGGGCACATTTAAAACTAATCGGAGAAAGTTCTTTTTTACTCAACGCACAATTAAACTCTGGAATTTGTTGCCAGAGAATGTGGTTCGTGCAGTTAGTATAGCTGTGTTTAAAAAAGGATTGGATAAGTTCTTGGAGGAGAAGTCCATTACCTGCTATTAAGTTCACTTAGAGAATAGCCACTGCCATTAGCAATGGTTACATGGAATAGACAGTTTTTGGGTACTTGCCAGGTTCTTATGGCCTGGATTGGCCACTGTTGGAAACAGGATGCTGGGCTTGATGGACCCTTGGTCTGACCCAGCATGGCATTTTCTTATGTTCTTATGTTCTTATGTTCTTAAAATGGTGCCGAATAGCCTCTGAACTACCATGTCACAGGGGCTACCGGCGCCATTGGTCAGCCCCTGTCACATGGCCATCGGCGCCATCTTGTGCTCCTGTCATGTGACTGGAGCTGACCAATGGCACCGAAAGCCTCTGTGACATAGTATGGGCAAAGGCTATCGGAGCCATTTTGATTACTGGCAGCCGACAACGAAATCGCTTTCGGACCCCCGCTGGACCTCCAGGGATTATTGGCAAGCCTTGGGGAGGTCAAGAGCCCCCTCCTGACCCCCCCAAGGCTTGCCAATAATCCCTGGGGGTCCAGCGGGGGTCCGAAAGCAATTTCGTTGTCGGCTGCCAGTAATCAAAATGGCGCCGATAGCCTTTGCCCATACTATGTCACAGAGGCTTTCGGCGCCATTGGTCAGCTCCAGTCACATGACAGGAGCACAAGATGGCGCCGATGGCCATGTGACAGGGGCTGACCAATGGCACCGGTAGCCCCTGTGACATGGTAGTTCAGAGGCTATTCGGCACCATTTTAAAGAGCACGGCTTGCAGTAGCACGGGCACGGAGGGCAAATGGAACCCGGGACCCCGCTGGACCAGCAGGGATGTACTTAGTAAGTCTTGGGGAGGGATCGGGATGGGGGGGGGGGGGGGGTAGTTTGTATTTATGTAGAAAACTGATTTTAAATGCTTGGGGTGGGTTTTTTTTAAGCTTCCTTTGCCATTTCGTTTTTTGGCCCGGTTTCGGGTTTCCTCGTTTCGTTTTTCAAAAAAACGAAACGAGAAAACCCGAAATTTACCACGAAGTATCTGAGTCAAAAAACAACCCGGCAGAAAAAAAACGAAGCACATCTCTAGTCCCTAGAATAGGTTGTTGGCCCCTAGATTGGAGCATGAGCCTTCAAGTGTGGCGAGTCGATGTGGAGGAGGTTTCCATGTGAACAGAGCAGTTCTGGTTCAACATGGGTCAACGGATAATAAGGGATAGTCTGGCTACACCCGAGGAGATTTCCCTTTCCTTTGCGCAAGAAAGGGCTCCCTAGAATAGGTTGTGGCCCCTAGATTGGAGCATGAGCCTTCAAGCGTGGTGAGTCGATGTGGAGGAGGTTTTCATGTGAACAGAGCAGTTCTGGTTCAACATGGGTTAGAGGGTGCTAAGAGATAGGCTGGCTACATCCGGGGAGAGTTCCCTTTCCTTTGCATAGGAAAGGGTCCCTAGAATAGGTTGTTGGCCCCTAGAGTGTGGTGAATACCCAGAAGCTATTAACTGTACTTATGCACTTCAGCTGATGACAAAGGAACTTGAAGAGCTCTCAGAAAGACGAAAACTGCTACTCAAGTCCAAATCTACAATATCATCCTATGTTGACTTTGTAATTTACACAGTGCCTCTGTAAACTATGGGAACACAGAGGATGAACAAGAGTGCAACTACAACCAGTTTTTTATAGCAATAGAAACATTAATGTTGGCATCTAAGAAACATCTAGGGAAAATGGCCTGTATTATGAAGGTCATGAAAACTATTGAGCATATGAAATATCCAAGCTCCAAACTAGACAGACAGGCACAGCGTTAGAGGTCAAGCCCTTGTAGGGACATAAGGCCTGGTTGGACCGGCACAGCATTAGAGGATAGAGGTCAAGCCCTTGTAGGGACATAAGGCATTGACGGACAGGCACATCGTTAGAGGTCAAGCCCTTGTAGGGATATAAGGCCTGGATGGACTGGCACAGCATTAGAGGTCAAGCCCTTATAGGGACGTAAGGCCTGGACAGTGGACAGACTGGCACAGCGTTTCAGGTCAGGTACATGTGCTGATATTATCTGGAGCATAGGAGTCAGTTGGAGCTTCTGCAAGGCTTTCAATTGCTTTTATTCATCTTGCCATTCACAGGGGAAAATTTGGAAACCCAAGCAAAGGCATGTTTATTTTCAAAAACACTAGCATTTCCATCAACTCTGGTGCCAGCCTTGAGCGGTGAGGGCTCATGATATCCCCTGTCATTAAAAATACATGTTCACTGGGCATACTGGTTGGTGGACATGACAGATATCGCTGAGCCACTTTGGCTAGGTGTGGCCAGACAGTGGACTTGTGTGCCTAATATGCCAGCAAATCTGTCTGCATGTCCTCTGTGGGCTCTGAGAAATACCGTGTCACTCACATTTGTGCTGATGTCTCCTTTGCTTGGGTGGGCTGAGAGTCACTCATGCCCGCTGCTTTCTCTCTAGCTCGTTGCAGAACATATGATTCTTTATGGGCAACATGGCTTTGGCATACTGAAGTGGAGGAGGAAGTACTAGCTGTCGGTGACAGAGTGCTGCTCCTGCTTGGTCTAGAACTACTCTCTGAAGTACCCGCTGTTTCCTCCTCTGCTTCATCCCTAATCTGTCTCTGCCTATGGTGCTCCTGTTCACGGACTTTTACTAACAGCAGGTCCTTCACCAATAGTAGACAATCGTACTGTAGGGCGAGTTTCCCTTTCACACGGGGATCACAGACTGTGGCGAGCATGTATGTGTGGTCTTCTGTTAAAGGCCTTAATCTCTCTTGCACCTGCTTCTGCAAAAAGTCCAGATAATGCAGCACCTCTGCTGTCATTCCCTCTTCCTGTTTAAAGCCCTCAAAAGTTTCCTCCAGAAAATTAACTATAGGGATGATGTCAGCCAGGTTGGCAGTTCTGGAACTTAGCTCCTCCGTGGCATCTTGAAGGGCTGCAGGAATTTTACCAGCTGACTCATAACTAACCAGTCATGATGCCCTATGGGACTATGCACACCTATGTCCATTGCCGCAGAAAGTTCATGAAGGGGTGTCTGCTGCTCCACTAACCCTCTGCAGCATCATATTGGTGGAATTCCACCAGTGGAAATGTCTTGAATGAGACGCTTGTGAGGCATCTCCAAATCAGTCTGCTTTTGTCAGAGAACCTGCCCCACCTTCAGACTTCTGTGGAAGTGCGCTGCTATGTTCCTGCTCTTGTGTATTAATGTATGCAGGTATTCATTCTCTTGGTCATTAGACTCCAACCCCAGAGCTGACTTCACTACCAGGTGTAGAGTGTGCGCCAAACATCTGATGTTCTAAAAGCACCTGTCGCATATTGCCTTTACCATGTTTGCACCATTGTCTGTGACAAAGAACCCTGCCTGAAGATTCCTGTCTCTCTGGTGTAACTGCTAGCTTGCCAGCATCTGTCTGATGCATGCTAGAATATTGGCTGAGGTATTGGTCTCGTCCATCAGATGAGTGTGCAGTAAAGCCCACCTCTACCCTGATACTTCACTAATAGAGCTGCTGCCTGCCCCTCTCTCAGCCTGGTCCCACCAGTGTGCTTTCAGAGAGAGGTAAGAGTGTGCAGCATTCATGGTGGTCCAGATATCGCAGGTGAAATGCACACTCCCCTCTGCCATAGCTAGCAGCGCTTGGATGCGACTGCTACACTGGTTGTACGGGCTGGGGATGACCTTTCTGGTAAATGTGCTTCTGGAGGGGACTTTGTAATTTGGAACAAAGACCTTCAGCAAATGCTTGAAACCCACATTCTCCACTACCTGCAAGGGCTGGTCATCAAGGGCAATCAATTCCCCAATGCTGAGGCTGAGGGCGTGGGTTGACTCTGCTCCTTTTCAACCATTTTACGCTGCCTGGAAAAGGGGTCCCCTGACTGGTACTGCCACCATCCTCAGATGGCAGTACTGTTGGGTGTTGCTTCTGCATATTATGCACCATGCCAAAATTAGTTAGATGTCCCATTTGCTTGCCTCTGCTAATAGCCCTGGAACAGTAATTACACTGAGCAAAATGCGGGTCCTCCATCACTTTAAAGTGGCTCCAGATCACAGATTTCTTTCATGATTCCTTCTCTATAGCCTTCGGGGTGGATGCTGGCACTGGAGCTGAAGTAGTGAGTGCACCCTGAGAAGCAATGCCAGGGCATCAGTCACTCTCTGTGCCTGCTCTGACAGCTCTTCCTCCTCCTCATCATCTGTTTCATCTCTCCCCTGGAGCACTGAAATGGAGGCTAACACAGAACTAACTAATCCTCCAAAACCTTCTTCAGCTATTACTTCTTCCATTTCTGATGATGAGAATCCCACACAAAATGATTCTTCATCAGAATCAGAAGCAAACTGCCTGCGCTACATTTTCAATGCTATGTCGTGTCTGCTCTTGCACTGCTGCTTTTGGGTGTCGCCCTTTTGTCTTGCATGACTCAGCCTCCCCTTCCCTCACCTCCAAAACTACAGGGTCAGAAACAGGTGGTGGCGATGCATCATGTTTAGATTTCATTTTTTTCCGGATGGCATTGCCTGCCCCTCCAAATAATTTAGATTGCAACAGGTCCCTTTTTAACTTTAATGGGGGACTGGCACTGCCTTTTGAAGTGCCTCCTCTGCCAGTCCCAATCATTCGACCACATCTAGCTTTCCCTGACATTATGGATTTAATGTCACTTCCAGTGCCTACTAGGGATTTCAGTTAAAAGAATTATTTCCAAAAGAGGCCCACTGGGGATTTGGCTTCAGAGAGCACCGCTGTCCCAATATATGTGAGTCTTCAAAATTGAGCACAGGCCCACGAGGCAGTGCCTGGATGTACACTCCTACTGGGACCATTGTATGTGCACACACCAAGCTTGTAAGTACAAAAGAGGCCCACTGGGGATTTGGCTTCAGAGATCACCCCTGTCCCAACACTGCCCACAGGCCCACAAGGCAGTGCTGGAGGTTCCCTCAGGTTGAGCCCTTGGTTACCCGGGATGCCTGGTCTTAGGTGGGCCTCGCAGGGTCTCCTAGAGATGACGGAGTAGTCAGGCAGGCGGAGGTCAGGCCTGGAGAGGTCGGCGGAGTCAGGTAGGTGGAGGTCAGGCTGGAAGAGGTCAGCATAGTCAGGCAGGCGGAGGTCAGGCTTGGTGAGATCAGCATGGTCAGGCTTGGAGAGGTCGGTGTACTCAGGTAGGCGGAGGTCAGGCTTGGAGAGGTCGATCCGAAGTGGGCTATTTTAGGAACTCCCGAAGATACCTGGAGGCAAAAGGAATGAAGAACCTTATTGCAAAGGCAAGGTCTGAATGTTGGAGCTTGCCTTAAATAGGCCCAGCGAGATGATGTCATCTGGGAGAGATGGCAGCATAGGGTGCTGTGGCCCTTTAAATAAGGAGAAGGAGCATGTGCACGCCTGGGGAATCCCAGTGAGGAGGAATGCAGGACCCTGGAAAGTGGCATCCCTGCCGCTGAAGACTGAACAGGCCGCAGGAGCAGGGTGGAGCCCTACATGGGAGCGATCTCCTGCCGCGGAGACATAGCCGAGAGGCTCCATGCTGCGGGCCAGGCCAGGATGGAGGCCCCTCCCTCTGGAAGGGACAAGGAAGGGTCGGCGGCCTCTGGCCTTCCCGGAAGTGTTGTCGGCAGCCCCCGCTGCAGTGGAGGTGGCAGCGGTGGAGGTCCCCTGTTGCGGGCCGCGGCAGCAACGGCGGCGGCCCCCGCCACATGGACAGGGCATTGGCGGCCCCCGGCCGCATGAGAAGTTGGCAAGGAGAGATGAGGCACTGCCTGCGGCTCCAGCCGCGGGCAGGATCGCAACAGTACCCCCTCCTCAAGGGCCCACCTCTGAGGGTTTTGTTGATTGGAGTGTCAGATGTCCTCTAGATCATGTAATTCCAGAGACTGAGGTCCCACAGGATGAGAAAGAAGGGCATGTAGATCTCGAATCTCGCCTTCCTTGAATGCCAAGAGGGACAAAAACCCCTTCATGGCTCGTTTATGCTTTTCGACGAGAGTTTCATGTTCAGCTGTTTTATGTCTCAGTTGACCCTTCAGTTGGGTAAAGACTGTTCTTGAAACATCCATTTGAGGGGAATTGGACCTGGTCTTGGTCCCCTGAGTTTTCTGACAAGGAAGAGCGTTGGGTATGGCGGTAGCCAGGGTCATCAACAGAGGAAAATCATTTGGTTCCCGACAGGATTTGGAACAATGTGGTCCCCACTGAATTAGGTCAGCCGATTCCCAATCGAACTGAGGCTGATGCTTCCTTATCCATGGTAGATCTAGAATGACCGAGTTTACTGCAGTAGGCAAAATATAAAAGAAAATAAGTTCAGAGTGATATGGACCGACCTTTAGAGTAAGGAATTGGGTAGCTTGGGACACCGCTCCGGGGAGGGGGGTCCCCATGGACCGAAGCTAGAGTCAGTGGAGGGGTTACTGGATATGTGGGAATTTGGTACTGGTCCAAGAGATCTTGCTGAATGAAATTGGCTCCTGTGCCGGAGTCCACAAGGGCCTGAGTAGTGAAGCTGAAGGAGGACGTCTCCACTGAGGCAGGCAACATGAATAACGGTGAGGTCGTAGTAAGGCCAAGAGGTATTGAACTCGTGATCCCTTGATGCGGAGAAGGTTTCCTTTTCTCAGGGCAGCGAAGATAATGGTGGTCATGGTTCCTGCAATACAGGCATAGGCTGAGCTGGCAATGACGGGATTTCTCTTCCTCTGATATATGGGCACGGCTTATTTGCATAGGCTCTTCGGGGTTCTCTGAGAGCAGGATGTGGTTCTCGATGGTGGGAAATGAGGTTCTCGAGCGGTTCCTCAAAACAGGCTGGTTTTCTCGGGCCCATTCCTGGAGTCATCGATCCAATTTTCCCATTAGGTCCATCAACCCTTCGAGGGACGCAGGGATTTCCCGTGCAGTGAGTTCGTCCTTTAGCCTGGGTACCAGTCCTTCCAAAAAGATGTCATGTAGGCTGTTCCCCTGCCAGTTCAGTTCCGTGGCCAGCATATGGAACTCAATTGCATAATCGGACAGGGAGTGGTTTCCTTGTTTCAGTTGCAACAAGTCTGAGCCCATTGTGGGAAGCCTGCCAGGCTCATCAAAGACTTGTGTGAAGGCGGAGATGAATTGTGGGAGACTGGACAGCAGCGGATCAGAATGTTCCCAGAGTGGAGAGGCCCAGGCCAGGGCCTTGCCCTCCAAAAGGGACAACATATATATGTTGTCTTGACCAAGTCGTTTGGAAAAAGGGCAGACTGTAGAGTAAAATGCATCTGGCATTGGTTTAGGAACCCGCACCATTGTTTGGGATCAAGTGAGTGGTGAGGTGGCGCTGGTAAGGAGATGGGCGCTCATCCAGGGTCAGGGGTTGGCACGGTAGCCACCGAGGAAGGTACTGGAATGTTTAACCGGTTCAGGAAGTCTTGTCAGGTAGCAAGGCGATGCACGTCCACTACCACCTGGTCCAGTGTTGACTGGAGCTTCTGAATGATCCCGGGGTATGAATCCAGTAGGGTGTCGAGACGCACCAGGGAGGTGGACAGAGCCTTGAGACATCGCTGTTGCTCCTGTACCTTGGAAGCCAAGGCAGGAATGGCCTGCAAGGCGAAGGACTCTGCCGAGTCCATGGCCTTTGTAATCTGTTGTGCTGGAGGTGGATCCTTGGCCTGGTGCAGGATTGGTTCGGCCCTCTGGTCGGACCCAGAGAGCGCCTGCCACCAGGAGGTGGAGCACAGAGAAGACAGAGGCTAGCTGGAGTTTTACCAATAGCAACCCGGGGTTCCCTCAGATTGAGCCCTTGGTTACCCGGGCTGCCTGGTCTTAGGTGGGACTTGCAGGATCTCCTAGAGATGATGGAGTAGTCAGGCAGGTGGAGATCAGGCTTGGAGAAGTCGGCGTAGTCAGGCAGACGGAGGTCAAACTTGGAGAGGTCAGCATCGTCAGGCAGGCGGAGGTCAGGCTTGGAGAGGTCAGTCCGAAGAGGGAGGGATCAGGAACTCCGAAGATACCTGGAGGCAAAAGGAACGAAGAACCTTATTGCAAAGGCAAGCTCTGAGTGTCGGAGCTTGCCTTAAATAGGCCCGGCAAGATGATGTCATCCGGGAGAGACGACAGCATAGGGTGCTGTGACCCTTTAAATAAGGAGAAGGAGTGCGCGCATGCGCACACCTGGGGAATCCCAGTGAGGATGAGTGCAGGACCCTAGAGAACGGCATCCCTGCTGCTGAAAACTGAACAGGTTGCAGGAGTAGGCCGCAGGGTGGAGCCCTACGTGGGAGCGATCTCCTGCCACGGAGATGCAGCCAGGAGTGGCTCCATGCTGTGGGCCAGGACAGGGATGGAGGCCCCTCCCTCCGGAAGGGACAAGGAAAGGTCGGTGGCCTCCAGCCTTCCCAGAAGTGTTGTCTTCGGCCCCCGCTGCAGTGGTGGCAGCAGCAGTGGAGGTCCCCTGCTGCGGGCCGTGGCAGCGACGATGGCGGTCCCCGCCGCATGGACAGGGCATTGGCGGCCCCCGGCCGCATGAGAAGTCAGCAAGGAGAGGTGAGGCACTGCCCACGGCTCCAGCCGTTGGCAGGATCGCAACAGTCTTCCTATAGGGTTCGTGTCTCAGTAACAGGAAAGTCATATTCTGGTGTGACAATCTGGGCATATTGGAAGTCATTAACAAACGTTCAGCCAAATGTCTGCTCATATCCAACTTATTGTGAGAATTAATTCTTCATTGTATGTCCTTAAATGTTACTATATGAGCTCGCCATGTGCCCGGAGTAGCTAACAGCATAGCTGATTCTCTCTCTCATTCTAAATGGGATTTGTTTCACCAGTTTGCACTGGAGGCGGATCCTGTCGGAGCAGTCGTACCGTCTTTCCTCTGGAATTTTGGTTCCCAGAAGCATGGAGGTTGCTGCGGGCATTGTTAGCCCCACTTACTTGGATGAGTTATCTAATGGTGCCAGTAAGGTGGTGTTGGGGACCGGTCTCTGACATGCTATTGCTGCAGTTCATTAGGAAGGCAAGAGCTGAAGGGTTATTTAAATCGTTGGTTGCCAGACAGCTGGTTATTCATTTTTCATGGGAATTCACAGTTGGGGATTCCCAGTTGGTCGGTTCTTGATTTGCAGGCTATTACTGGGATGGTCTAGAGGTTTAATGCGAATCCCTCCTGAAGACTATGTATTACACACGAGCTCCTGCTTAAACTCTGGGATATTGCTGAGTATTTGCACGTCTCCTTTTGAGAGTTGTCTTTTTCATGTTGCTTTTGTTTTGGCGTTGTTCAGGGCTTTTTGAGTCGGCAAGGTGATGGTTAGGGCTGCGAAAGGAGCAGAGCTTTCTGGTTTGCTAAACAAACGCGTCACTTTGGGTCCCAATTATTTAATATTATATATTCCCAGGTCAAAAACTGACCAAGCAAGTTGGGGTAATTCGGTCACATTCCATGCTGTCAGTGGTTTGTCTATTTGCCCTGTGCATAATTTGTGGGTATATTCCCACCTCTACCCTGTTGGAGGGCATCATTTCCTTATTCACCCGAATCTTCGTCCTTTAACCAAATTTCAGTTAGCGGTGGTACTTTGAGCCAGCTTAATAGCATTGGGTTTAGATGTTAGTCGTTTTCGGAAACACATTTTTTAGGATCGGTGCAGAGACTTCGGCTGCCAGGTCTGGCTTACCTGGGGGGATGATTTGGAGGATTGGTAGATGGCGATCAGATGTTTTTGAGGGCTACATCTGTCTTGGGCAAACTAATAAATAGACATTGTCCTAATTGTGCTCTCTTTCCAGGTGTTACACACTCGAGGCATGAAGTATGTATTTATTGGACATTCCTTAATCGCCCGGGCCTTTCGGCATGCATGCAGTTGCCCATATGGTGTTCATTTGGACTTTTATTACAAAGGGATATGGGTTTGTTGGATGGGCCTTAGAGGGATGCAATGGAACAAACATTCCATGTTTGAGATGGGCTTTAGAATGTTTTGGTCAGCCCAGGGTACTGATTGTTCATCTTGGGGGAAATGATTGGGGTAAATTATCCAGGCGTAAATTCATTAGTATGGTCAGAAAGGACCTGATGTTGACATCTATCTTGTTGCCGAATACCACAATCTATTGGTCTGATATAATTGCAAGGCCTTCTGAGATGAATACGTTAATTTGACATAGAAGTAGGGCTAAGGCCAATCAGCAGATTGGTTCTTAGTTAAGATGGGTGGGGGACTATCACATCAGACATGAGTGGTCTTGGGATTTGGAACCTGAGTTATTTAGACAGGATGGTGTTTATCTGTTCTTTATCGGCATGGTCTTATTATTGAACTAATTTCAGGAGACCTTAGAAGAATTATTGAGATAAGAATCCAGGGCCCCATCTTTGGGGGGTCGCAGGGTTTGTCTCAAACCTGCGCCTGTGGTGAGTGGCCCGAGCCTATTTAGGGTGTCAGCATTGTGCTGATTGGTTGTACAACCTGGCAAGTGCCAGGTTCAAATACCACGAGGGTACAACTGGGTGCAGTTGTCCCTGCACGACTCCTTGCTGGGCGGTGGCAGGGGTCGATGGATTCGGCTCCTTGCTGGGTGGCGGCAGGGGTCGAGAGAGTTATGTCATTGCTGGAACTTCTACGTCGGGTGACCTAATGGTGATCATCTTGCTGGGAGGTGACGGATGGTTGCTGTTGCGTTCCTAAAGGTGGGGGGGGGGGGGGGGCATGTGGGCTCAGGCACTACAGTTTGCTCAATAAAGCTGTGGCCTTTTGATTCCAAGTGTAGTCCTGTGTTCTTTGTGTGGTTATTTGTAAAGGGTGAATGTGGAGGGAGGAGATAGTCTTGGCTGCCTACATTATGGCTCTATAAGCAATTTTATGAGCTGACCCATTTAAGAAAAGTCAATAGACCATTACTATAATTGCAGCTCTGATCAAAATTAAATACTTTTTTTTTTTAATTTAAAATTTACTGTGGTTAATAAACATCCAATTACAAACAATGTATAAGTGCATTCCACATGACATCCAATCACCAAAAAATTAACTGTTGTGAGACGGGTTTAGTGTGCCCTTGGGCCTCAGTCCGAGCCCAGATGGATCCAGGACTGGACCGAGGGTTGGCGGCATGTCCCAGCGCGGTCTTACCCTCCACCAGGCCTGCAAGCTCCCAAGGCCAACAACAGATGATGTTGGTAGGGGAATGGTCCTCCGACTATTCCGAGCCCTTTCGGACCTGCTGCATGGAACAGCATGGAGCAGCAGGCCTGGCCTGAGGATGAGGGCAGACGGAGGCCTTGACATGAGGGCAAAACACCAGGGTTACTCGAAGACATGACACCTGGGCCGATGCAACGGCATTAGAGACGAGACGCAGTAGCAAGGACGAGACACCAAGGCTGATACAACAGCATCAAGAACGAGACAAGGAGCTAGAAGGAAGGACATTTGCACTGTCTCTCAGGGTGCCCTACTCAGGCCACCCGCAGGACTGAGTCGCGGACCACCCTGTCCCACTGCGTGCCTTACACAGCCCTAGGAGGCTGGTCACGGACCACGCGGAGAATGGGACGAGCACAGGGAAGATCCAGGTGAGGAGGAACTCCGATGATGAAGCCGATGTCATCCAAAGCACCAACACGGCTGGCAGGGCATGACGGCTCCGGAGCACAGGACACCAGTCCACTGCCGGCATCTCCCATGATGAAGCTGCATCACCTGGAGATACACGGCCAGGAGAACAGAAGGCTCCAGAGCTAAGAAGGACACCAACGAGGGCTAGGACACCAGGAAGGCTTGAGACATCAGGAGAAGAAAACATCAGGACACCTGGATGGGGACCTCAGGCAACGAAGACATGGCGTGACAAGAAGACGAGATGAGGAGCTCCACGAAGAAGACAGATGACCAGTCGGAGTGCTGGAGGACAGGAGCCTCCAGGACAGAAGAACTCCGATGCAAGGCAAAGACTGAATGACAGAGCAGTCCTTTATAGGGCTGGTGCAGGAAGTCAGTCCTTAGGTGGGGCCAGGCACACTTCCTGTGACTGGCCCTTTAAATATTGAAGAGAGGCGCGGCTGCTCGCCTAGGGAGCAAGAAGCAAGGCTGTGCAGGACCGTGGACAGCGGCCTGCACAGCGTTGACGTCGGGATGAAGCAGGCTGGCCTGAGAAGCAGTTCCGATGACTGCAGGAGGCCCCGGGGGCAGCTCCGGCCGCTACTCCAGCCCGGGGCTCGTGGCCTGCAATCCCGGAAGACGAACTGACGTTGGCGGCGCTCCATGCCGCAAAGGAGGATGCTGAAAGTCCGCGGCTCCGGCCACGGTGGAGGGGAGCACTAGGGGCGGCCTCTGGGCCGCGTGGGCAGCACAAATCCGCGGCTCCGACCGCAATGAGAGGCCTGACGGCGGCGTCCTGCCGTGTTAGGGAAGCCACGGTAAGCCGAGCCTGCTCGCGGGGGACCCGCGGGCAGGGTTCATAACAAAACACTTTTAAATCTGGATGTCTGTTTTATTTGTTAACTGTGCATGTTCTTTGTTTATTTCCTTTGCTGTATTCTAAGCTCTGCTTGTATGTCAGATATCTTTTTTCAGACATGTCAGTGACAAAAGGAAGTGGATAGGTGGGATTGTAAGGCAGAGGTGACAAGAGAAGTACGGTTAGGGGCAGAAAAAGCAGAAATAATGAATGAATAAATACTTTTCTTTCTTTTTTTTTTTTAAAACCTGCAATTTCCTTCTGCTTTGTACTTCCAGGTCAGTTGGAACCAGAGCTGGGATCTTGCGCCATGAGCCTTCACTCACATCTATTCAGGGACTTTATCCTCTCTTTTATGTCCCATCTCCCTCTCTCCCCAAAAATACCTACAGGCCGATTCAGTACAGTGTTAACCCGCATTTTCGACGCGCTAGTTTTACCCCTTATTCAGTAAGGGTAATAGCGCGTCGAAAACGCTGTCCAAACCCCCCCCCCCCCCCCCCGAGACTAATAGCGCCTGCAACATGCAAATGCATGTTGATGGCCTTATTAGTCATTCCCGCGTGATACAGAAAGTAAAATATGCAGTCAAGCCGCAGATTTTACTTTAAGAAATTAGCGCCTACCCAAAGGTAGGTGTTAATTTCTGCCAGCGCCAGGAAAGTGCAAAGAAAAGTAGTAAAAACTGCTTTTCTGTGCACCCTCCGACTTAATATCATGGCGCTATTAAGTCGGAGGTCCCAAAAGTTAAAAAGTTAAAAATGAAAAAAAAAAAGTAAAATGGGCCCACAGCTCGCGGATTGAAAACCGGATGCTCAATTTTGCCGGCGTCCGGTTTCTGAACCCGTGGCTGTCAGCGGGTTTGAGAACCGATGCCGGCAAAATTGAGCGTTGGCTGTCAAACCCGCTGACAGCCACCACTCCTGTCCAAAAAGAGGCGCTATGGATGTGCTAGTGTCCCTAGCGCTTCTTTTTACCGTGGGCCCTAATTTAAATAAATTAATTTACTGAATCGCGCGCACAGGAGAGTGGCCTGTGCACGGGCCGGGAGAGCGCTCTCCGGCGATTTTTACTGTATCGGCCTGCTAGTTTGGTGATTGCTGTGTGAAACCTCAGTCAGAGGCCATGCACCAGGGCTCCATTCAGAGCACTGCAATTATAGGTCCTGAATCTGACCACTAGGTGTCACCCTTGAGCAATGACCATGACTCTCTTTCCCTGGGGGTTATAAATGCTGCATTTGCCATCATTCCCAGCCCCAGCTGACCTGGGGAGCAGAAAACCCAGCTTGGGGATCGAAGTGAGGACCCTCCACATGGCAGTGCCTAGCGCTTGCCACTTCACCACTGGGCCAGCTTGAATAGATACTTTTAGAGGGTAATTTTAGAACTGGCCAAATAAATTTGTGGGCTCTTCTGCTCCCAAGTGACACCAGTTTTCAAATGAAACTTATACTTGTCGGTTCCCCTTTGAAAATGATCCCGGCAAAAGTACTTGCACACAATTACACCTGATATTTGGTGCATGGGCTTTTCCTGAGAGAGAATTTAAGAGCATGATTTGTCAAGTGAAACAGTTTGCTTGTAAATCCCAACCTGGCCCAGACTCCGCCCCCTGGAAAGTCTCTCCTCTATGTGCTTAAGAGTATATACAATGGGCCTGATTTTAAAAAAGCATTTATTTGAGTATTGGGTATTATTTGGGTATTACTCAAGTAAATGGCTTTAGAAAATTGCTGCAACTGGATGTTGCATTTATACGAGTAACTCCTTTGAAAATTACCTCCATTGCATATATGCATAATTTCACAATTGTTTCGGTCACATACATTTCTAAAGAGCCATTTCTGAAGGGAAAGCACTACTTTACCCACAGGAGTCCCTTTGAAAATTGCCCTCCTAAGTGTCCTTTGCAGATAGGAGTGAAGAAGAACCATAAAAAGGGGGCATTTTCAAATTGTATGCATTGGAACAAAGGCCATACCTCCTTTTTGCCCATGGGCTTAGCACCAATTCTTAAAGTGAGATATTGTGACAACGCTCCTGATTATGGCGGTGTCAATCTTTGGCTACAGAGAATATAGCCTGCACATTCTTGCATTGATGGTGGGGGGCAGCACAGAGGGGAATTGGATTCAGAGAGACTACAGCCAACACTGGAACTTGGCTTTTATGGTCCGGGAGACTGATACACGGACATTAAGGAAAAAGCGCAGGACTGTTTCTACAGCCAAGTCCAAAAGCAAAGTATGTTCAAGCAGCAGCATTGTATGAATAATCAGGAAGGAAAAGATTGTTTTATGTGCAAGGGCCCCAAGTCTTGGAGCCAATTACCTTGTGTAATAAAGGAAGAGACCTGCTTTCTAAAATTTAGAAAGTTAGTGAAGTCTTAATTTTTTAAGGAAGCTTTTGAATAGTTTATCAGCTGGATATTAATCATGTTTTAAACTAGGGTTATATACCTTCAAATGTAGAATATGAGCAACTAAATGCTATGAAACGAAGGTGAAAATGCATAGTTCATGTGTATGTTCTTATGTTTTTATCTTCTAGTTTTAATTTGTTATTTATTATTTTGTTTTGTATTTCATGATTGATGATCTTTATATGTGTAATTTTGTAAACTGCTTAGAAATTTTGATTTGTGCCCAATTAATTAAAAATAAAACAAATCCCTTAACATAAGGCTTGAGGGTAATCAGCATGGAGCAGCAGTTACAACCCTTAACAGAAACATGAGGATAATCTGCACGAAGCAGCAGTTATTATCCTTAACAGATTTTACGCGTCCCGGCCGTGCTAGGCCCACGCCCAGGCCTACTTACCCCAGGTGCTCAGCTGCCAGCTCCAGTTCACCTTCGCTCGCAGCAGTGGGCAGCCGCCTTCGTTCCCGAGTGCCTGCAGCCACCTCTTCCACTTCTGACTCCTGCGCAGTTCCTCCTGGTGCCGGTGGGGCCTCCCTGCATGGGCCGTGGAGTGACACCGCCGCTGCCCTGCTTCCTCCAGGCTCTGGCTTAGGCGCACACATGCGCAACTTGTGCTCTTTTAAAGGGGCTGTGACAGGAAAGTAGCCTATGGCCCCTGCTGATGACATCACTGGGCCTCTGTATAAAAGGCAGGGCCCAACAACTTGTTCACTGCCTTGGCAACTGGTCTCCATGATTCCTCATGTACTCATTGTTCATTCCTGGTTTCTGTTCCTGCCATCGTTCCTGGTTCCTGTTCCTGCATGTTCCCTTGTCTGCTCCTCGTTTCCTCAGACTGATTCTCTGGTATTGACCCCTGCATTGCCTGGACTACGCTTGGATTGATTCTCTGGTATTGACCCCTGCATTGCCTGGACTATGCTTGGATTGATTCTCTGGTATTGACCCCTGCATTGCCTGGACTACGCTTGGGCTGATTCTCTGGTATTGACCTCTGCATCACCTGGACTATGCTTGGACTGATTCTCTAGTATTGACCTCGACTTCATCTGGACTACTTCTGATCTATCTCCTGGCTCTGACCTCTGCTCTGCTCCTGGTACTGTACCTTCCTGCCGCCTGCCCTGACTCCAGCTTGCCTTGAGCTCTCCTTGTCTCCTATGGACCTGGCCTCTCAGACTTCGGCCTATCTTTACCTGGACGCCCCCTGTTCTCCATTAGCCATTAGCAATGGTTACATGGAATAGACTTAGTTTTTGGGTACTTGCCAGGTTCTTATGGCCTGGATTGGCCACTGTTGGAAACAGGATGCTGGGCTTGATGGACCCTTGGTCTGACCCAGTATGGCATTTTCTTATGTTCTTATGTTCCTGTTGGTGTCCGGGTCTTTGGAACCCTGCCTCATCTGGACCGTCCTCTATCCTCCAATACCTCTGCTGGTCTCTGGCATACCCTTGTCTATATCAACTGGGAGTCGTCTCACGGAGGCCCGCCTAAGTTCAGCCGGCCCCGGCACCCGAGGGCTCAACCTAAGGGGAACGTGGGCTGGTATTGGCGAAGCTCCAGTCGGCCTCCATCTCCTAGCCTGCTCCGCCACCCAATGGTGGGGACCCGTAGGGCTTGCCCTACGGGTAGCGCCAACTCCACCTCGGGCCAAGGGTCCACCATCAGCGCAGCAACAGAAACTTGAGAGTAACATACATGGAGCAGCAGTTACTACCTTTAACAGAAACATGAGGATAATCTGCATGAAGTGGCAGTTACTACCCTTAACAGAAACATGAGGATAATCTGTACGAATTGGCAATTACTACCCTTTACAGAAACTTGAGATTAACCTACACGGAGCGGCAGTTACTACTCTTAACAGAAACATGGGGATAACCTGCACAAAGCAGCAGTTGCTACCATAAGAACTTGTTGGGCAGACTGGATTGACTATTTGCTTTTTTTCTGCTATCATCACTACTATTTGTATGTTGCTATATTCTTCTCTTTCAACATGGCTTACAGAAAAATAAATGTGGAAAGATCTGTATCTGCAGGTTACATAAATGAAGCCCTAGGGTGCTTCTGTATCTGCAGACAATTACTAGTGGGTACCCGGTCTGGCAGACCTAAAACTCTCCCTGTAGAAAGTCAACACAAATGTCACACTGTTCTGGGCTGGCTTTAACAAACTAGAAATTACAAATGTCAGGGATTTAATATGTTGATAAACAAACTCTGGTATCCTGTATCCTTTCACGGGGTCTCAACCATTCATCGGTTAAGACTCCAGTGAGAACAGGTACCGTTTTTGCCGGACACCAGAGTTTGTTTAGCAACATATTAAATCCCCCACAGTAAGGGGGTTTTATATAGGCTTTTTGTTTATTTTTTCTTAACATAACTAGGCCAAAAGCAAATCAGCATGAATATCACACACAGTCCTAGGGATGGCTTTAACAAAAACTAGGCCAAAAGAAAGCCAGAAAAAACAACACACAATTCTGAAATGGTCTTTATTTTTGGCAGCCTTTATCAGGACCTGTCTATTTGCCACCATCCTCCTGTGACTTAGGATTTTCTTAACTTATCGATTCCAGCTTCCTTTATATTCCTTTACTACTTCAGTCACAACCACTCACTGGCAAATAAATGGCTTTGTTAGATTGATGTCTGCCTAATCTCTGTTGCTGTCCATTTGTGCTCCTATCTATTTTTCACTTCAGACTGGCTCCTCAATCTCCATGGGTTCTGCAGCAGACTCTCATTCCTTCAGTACCTCCAGCCCAGGGTACATGAGAAAGAACATCCCCTCTTCCTTCGGTCTCCTCTCCTTATCTGGCTCATCTGTTTGAAGAGAGGCTCCTCATGTTACGGTCCCGGTCTCGGGCCGTGCCCCGTCCCTCCAGCCCAGGCCGCTGCAACATTCCCTCGGGCCTGCTTGACCCTGGCCATGGCGCTTCCTCCTCGAGGGAGATGCCGTCGTTGCTCCGCAGCTGGCCTTGCCCCCTAGGCGCGTATGCGCACAGGGGCTCTGCTCTTAAAGGAGCCAGCGCAGGAAATACAGCCCTGCCCTGGGATGATGTCAGATGCTCCCAGGGTATTTAACCCTGCAACAGCATCTATTCCCTGCCTTGCAACGAGGTTCACTCTATTGAGTTTCTAGTTGCAGTTCCTGGTTCCTGACTTCTGGCTTTGACTTTGGCTCGTCCATGACTTCTGACTTCAGCTTCCGTCCTTTGGTTTGTCTTTGGCTTCTGACTCCTGGCTTTGACTTCGGCTCGTCCATTGACTTCTGACTTCAGCTTCTGTCCTTTTGTTTGTCTTCGGCTTCTGACTCCTGGCTTTGACTTCGGCTCGTCCACTGGCTTCTGACCTTTCATCATCCACAGGTATCCAGTGCTGCGCCTTCCAGGAGGTCTCACCTAAGTCCCAGCGGCTCGGGTCCTCACTGGCTCCTCCCGGGAGGACCGCGGGCTTCTAAGGGTGAAGTCCTACTTGACCTCCTGGACACGGCTTCTTCACTTGTCTCTCAGATCCTCGGCCACAGATGACTGTTCCTAAGTCCAAGAGGCCAGGGTCCCCATGGGCTCCTCCTGGGGGGACCTCGGGCTTCCGCTGGTGAAGATTCTTCAAGACCCCTCTCCTGTGCTGCCTCCCAAATTCGATGTCCACTGTGGGCCTTCCCACGGTATATCACCATCTGTCCCAGCCGGCTTAAGTGTCCACGAATCCAACACCTCATGTCCCACCCTTTACAGTTCTAGTGGTCTCATCCCAAGAGCCCATTTGATGTTCATAAGAACATAAGAAAATGCCATACTGGGTCAGACCAAAGGTCCATCAAGCCCAGTATCCTGTTTCCAACAGTGGCCAATCCAGGCCATAAGAACCTGGCAAATACCCAATAACTAAGTCTATTCCATGTTACCATTGCTAATGGCAGTGGCTATTCTCTAAGTGAACTTAATAGCAGTAATGGACTTCTCCTCCAAGAACTTATCCAATCCTTTTTTAAATACTTCTATACTAACTGCACTAACCACATCCTCTGGCAACAAATTCCAGAGTTTAATTGTGCTTTGAGTAAAAAAGAACTTTCTCTGAGTAGTTTTAAATGTGCCCCATGCTAATTTCATGGAGTGCCCCCTAGTCTTTCTACTATCCGAAAGAGTAAATAACCAATTCATATCTACCCGTTCTAGACCTCTTATAATTTTAAACATCTCTATCATATCCCCCCTCAGCCGTCTCTTCTCCAAGCTGAAAAGTCCTAACCTCTTTAGCCTTTCCTCATAGGGGAGCTGTTCCATTCCCCTTATCATTTTGGTAGCCCTTCTCTGTACCTTCTCCATCGCTATTATATCTTTTTTGAAATGCGGCGACCAGAATTGTACACAGTATTCAAGGTGCGGTCTCACCATGGAGCGATACAGAGGCATTATGACATTTTCCGTTTTATTCACCATTCCCTTTCTAATAATTCCCAACATTCTGTTTGCTTTATTGCCTCCGCAGCACACTGAACCGACGATGCCCAGATCCCACTCTTCTTTTGTGCTTAGAAGAATTTCCCCTTGGGTATACCCCATCACACAGACTCTGTGGTCTTTCTCATGCACTCCCCGCTTCACAGGCAGTGCCTCTCTATCTCTCTAATAAAGACTCTATTTCACAGCTGTGTCTGACGTCCAGTGAGACCTCACCTCCCAACGGTGAGGCTCACAGGGCTCCACCCTGTGGGCAGTACCATCTCTCACCTTGGCCCAGGGCCCACATACCTACAAATCCTAACAATCTATTTTGTCCCTGTCTCAGGTTCATACTCTGTCAGGTATTATTTTCATGTAGTACTGGATGAAAAAATCATTAACAAGGAGTACCCTTATAGGTCACTCTCTCTTTCTAAGACCCCATGTCATATAAGTGTAACATATTGTTGCTTCTAAGAGATAATGTAATAGTGAAAGCAATAATTTATAAGGACACAGCAACTCAGTAATCAGACAAAATAATATTCAGTAAAAGAACATGCTTATTTATTGTATATGAGTAAATTGATCAAGTCTTTTCTAAAATAGATACAGAAAAAAAGAAATGGTTACCTTACCTATAAAGTTAAATCTGGTCTCATACTGCTGTCTCCTAACGTAGAAGAGATAAGACAGCAGTCTCAAGTTTATAATCATCAATATATTTATACTGTTTTTTATTTGTTTAAATTTATAGATTTATAGTCTCAAGAATAAACAAAATCTTACAGATTTATTGAGAGTGGCTTATAGACTCGCACATTTATAAACAGAAACTTATCAACATCAAATTTATGAACAACATCAGATTTATAAACAGAGACTTCTTAGAGATATACATTCACATACAGAGTCTTAAATATGTATTTATAAACAGATATTTATTACCTATTTTTGTTTATCTGGCTGTATGCCCAAGCTTCCTGTCTTTGTAGTTATGTTATTAAATATTAACCTAGAAACATTAAAGCTTATTATTTTGTATTTTCTGGCAACCCATAATAATTTAACGGTTTACAAAGAACTGTGTTTTAGTTTGCTGTCTAGGATGCCTTTCAGGCCTTTTAAATGATGATGTGTAATGTAGAGAAAATGTCACCTGGGTCCCCTCTGGTAATATGTGTGTAAGAAACTGTATTATTTCTCTATTAGACATCTTTGTGTTTCTGAGAGCTAAGCTAAGACTCATTTCAGAAGCTTCTGGCTGTATTCCTATGCTCTATACAGGCAGTATTGGTCTTTTCTTAAAAGGTAAGGGGCTTCTTGTCATTATTACCTGAGGTCCTTGTCATTGTGACTACCCCTGCTCATGGTAGCCTATTTCTATCCTCCTTCCTTTGCACTTGGGGGCTTCCTAGCAGTACCCAGTGGTTGGATTACCTCGGGTCCCTCAAAAGAAAAGATTTTCCCCAGAGTAGGGACCTCTTTCTCTAACACCTGGGACTGGACTGATGAATTGCTTCTCTTCTGCCTGGAACCTGCCTTATCCCAGAGCAAAGGAACTACTCCATTATAGTATCTACATATTTTCATTTTGGAACTTTCCATGGACACAAAATGCCCATGAACATTTCATTTGCTTTTTCAGTGGTTACTTTTTTCATGTAAAATAACACGCAAAAAAATGAATATGCAATCTATGGGGGTTATTTCCCTCCCTAGGCAGGATCAGTTTTAAGATTTGTACCCATAGGCACAGTTGGAGTGTGAGAGGTAGGAGACCCTAGAGATAGAACGAGGGGGAAGTTCATCCCCATCACCCCTAATGTGGCAAAATATCATAACAGCACTTCTTTAAAGTGGACTACTAGAATAAGTACCTCCTTAACACAGTTACACTCCTTTTTGGCCTGGGTATTTGAAACTTTCAAAATTTGGTGCCCTACACAATTGCTTCTGACACCTATGCCTAAATCCAAGCCTGTCACTGGGAATTCCATGCCTAAATGGAATAAAGTGTGTAATTTTTATATTGAAGGAGAGAAAGTTTCAGACAGAAAATTAGCATGGGTAAAATGCTTATTATCCATGTAAACTGCTTTGAAAATTGATTTCCCAATGGCAAGGGTGCATCTGGCAGAGGGATTGATACCATTCCATTTATAGAAGAGAGGTTTTGCATAGAACCAGCAAAATTGAATAAGGCAAAAGGACTGGACAGACATGGGCACTGCTATGAAAGAAGGGGGATAAGTAGTCAAGTGTCCCTTCTCCCTAAAATGGCTTGCCAATCCAGTTCCAGAAATAATTTGAAAATAAGTTGGCTGTAGAGGCAAAAACTCATAATTAATAACTTTTAAAATATTTCCAAAGCAGGAAGCCTGTAAGGAAGTCAGTTGGACCATTAGATGATCAAGGGCTTAAAGGGGCACTTAGGGAAGCTAACACCATCAAAGAAAGATTAAATTAATTCTCTGCTTTGATATTTACTAATGAGGTTGTTGGGGAGATACCCATTCCAGAAATGATTATCAAGGGTGACCAAAATGATAAAGGGCATAGAATGGCTTCCCTATGAGGAAAGGCTAAAGAGATTAGGTCTGTTCAGCTTGAAGAATAGAAGGATCACGGCACCTATTGTGGAGCACTGTCTATCAGAAAACCATAAAACACATGAACTCCGTTGGTTTGCAATCGATCACATTGTTGCAGATGCAAGAGGTGGTAACAGAGAAAAATTACTATATATGAGAGAACAGGAGTGGATCTTCAAGTTGGGTTCAGAAGAACCGGTGGGACTAAACAGCAAAATAGAATGGAATAGTCTGATTCGATAGAAAAGTTGTTGAAAAGAATTTCTTACAATTTTTGAATACAATTTTTTTCATATTTCAAAAATAATTTTTTTTTTTAAGAACATCATATAAAAAGACCTTTAAACTTGAGCCTTATTCAAAAATAGAAATTCATAAATAGCAGAAGAACTCTGCTCAAGTTTTTCTTATATATAGCACTAAAAGTTTAAAGGAGAACAGAACCAAGTTTTAAGGTGAGTTTTCTCCTTTTTTCAAAATTCAGACGTCAGAACGCAGTAGACGCCGGAGATGTCAATCACTTGGTAAAAAAATAAAAAAACAGAGTTACGCTGATACGTGCAGCACGCTCAAAACGAGCAACCAGATTGGTCACATTTCAAAACGTTGGAGTACTATAAAACAAGTATAGCCGCGATAGTCGGCAGTAAGAAGCCCGCATGCTATGAGCCACAGACAGTCTCGTGAATACAACAATATAAAAAGAAATGTAAAAATGATTTGTCTATAAAATGTTGATTTTACATTTACTACTTTGTTCTACAGAATCCGCCCTGAGGAAGCGTTAAGCGAAACGTTAACGTTGGCGGGGACTCACAGCACAGACTTGTTTAAGGCAAAAAAAGAAAATCGCAACAAGTCCCAAGATAAGTGCAATATTTTTTAGGACAAAGAGTTACCATAATAATCTTGTCCTTCAGATAAAGATATATCAATTATGGGCTTCCAACTAACAAATTATTCTGGATAAAACGCTCAGAAACAGTGTGACAGTCAGCGGCAAAAATCAGCCACTGAAGCAGTTGAATTAAAAAAAAGTCTAGCCACTGCTGAAGTAATTCATACACATTGTTTGAAAATATTTCACAACTTGGAATAAGTTTGTTGCAATTATTGAACAAGATCTGCTTTGAAAATTACAAAGTTACTCATTTCAAGAGTGGAATTGTTTTTAACAAAAATTGAGAAAAGAGAGACACATAGAGACCTATGATTGAACTTACTGGTTATAAAAACTCTGGTTAACAAACCTGTTTTACCAGTTCTGAGGTCCCTGTCTCTACTAAAATTAAAAATTAAAACTAAAAAATTAAAAAAATTTCAAATTAATTTTTACACACAGTATTAATAACCAGTAGTTTAATAAAGGTTGGTTTTTAACAGTACGTTTATCCAACTTGATTTGTGTTACCTTTTACAGCTAGTTAATTGGTGGAAATATATTGGACACTAGCTGGTCCCTGTTTTTTGTCACAGCTTGAAGAAGAGACGGCTGAGGGGGGATATGATAGAGATCTACAAAATCATGAAAGGACTTGAATGGGTAAATGTGAATCAGTTATTTACTGTTTTAGATAATAGAATGACTAGGGGGCACTCCATGAATTAGCAAGTAGCACATTTAAAACAAATCAAAGAAAATTGTTTTTCACTCAATGCACAATTAAGCTCTGGAATTCATTGCCAAAGGATGTGGCTAAGGCAGTTGGTATAGCTGGGTTTAAAAAAGGGTTGGATAAGTTCCTGGAGGAGAAGTCTATAAACTCCTATTAATCAATAAGGAATAGCCACTGCTTATTACCAGCTTTAGTATCTTGGGATCTGTTTAATGTTTGGGTACTTGCCAGATATTTGTGACTTGGATTGGCCACTATTAGAAACAGGATACCGGGCTTGATGAACACTTGGTCTTACCCAGTATATCTTAAGTTCTTATTCATATGAACTGAACCTGGAAGATGTAGTAGGCCAGATTGACAAAATGAAGAGCAGCCAATCACCTGGACTGGATGGTATACATCCTAGGATTCCTAAAGAACTAAAAAATTAAATTTCTGACCTATTACTAGTAATTTGTAACTTATCTTTAAAATCATCCATTGTATGTGAGCACTGGAGTATGGCCAATGTAATCTGAATATTTAAAAAGGGGTTCAGGGGTGATTTGAGAAACTATAGACCGGTGAGCCTGAAAATCATGGAAACTATTTTAAAGATCAAAATCATAGAACATATAGATAGACATGCTCTAATGGGACACAGCCAAAACAGATTTACCCAAGGGAATTCTTACCTCCAAAATCTGCTACAGTTTTTGAAAGGGTTAATAAACACGTGGATAAAGGTGAACCAGTAGATGTAGTGTTTTTGGATTTTCAGAAGGCATTTGAGAAAGTCCCTCCTGAGAAGCTTCTAAGAAAAATAAAAGTCATGGCATAGGAGGTGATGTCCTTCTGTGAATTGCAAACTGGTTACAAGACAGGAAACAGAGAGTACGATTAGTTGGTCAGTTTTCTCAATGGAAAATGGTAAATACTAAACAGTGAAGTGCTTCAGGAATCTGTATTTGGACAGATTCCTGAAGCACCCCTTTCCAGATCATTTATAAATGATCTGGAAAGGGGTACGGCAAGTGAGGTGATCAAATTTGCAGATGACACAATATTTTTTAGAGGAGTTAAATCTCAAGTGGATTGTGATAAATTGCAAGAGGCCCTTCCGAGACTGGAAGATTGGATGTCTGAATGGCAGATGAAATTTAATGTAGACAAGTGCAAAGTGATGCATATAGGGAAAAATAGCCCATTCTGTAATTACACGATATAAGGTTCCATATTAAGAATTACCAACCAGGAAAAAGATCTGGGCTTCATAGTTGTTAATACATTGAAAATCAGATACATAGTTTAAAAAATTAAAAAATAATATAAATAATACAAGGAAACAAAATGATCATCTCTTCCATTATTAATTAATAAATGCTGATCCATATTCAATCATCACCAAAGGCTTGTTAGAACAGATATGTTTTCAGCTGTTTCTTAAAAAGTTTAAAATCAATCAACCAAAGGACATCAACATAGGGCCCACTGCAAATTATGCATTGAGTGAAAAATAATTTTCTCTGATTTGTTTTAAATGTGCTACTTACTAATTTCATGCAATTCCCCCTAGTCCTTGTATTATCCGAAAGAGTAAATAACCGTTTCACATTTACCCGTTCAAGTCCTTTCATGATTTTGTAGACCTCTATCATATACCCCTCATCCTCCAAATTGAACAGCCCTAACCTCTTTAGCCTTTCCTCATAGGGCCCACTACAAATGAACCAATTTAAGTGAGGGAATTCCCAACTTTGCCTTGTTACTGGAGTGTAAGGTACCCATAGGTCAATAGATTTTTACAGCACTGGAAAGACATAATGGAACCTCATTATAAATGAAAGGTGGCGCAGGCTTGTCCTGCGCTGCCAATTATAACTAGGGTGAAAGTACGCGGCGGCAATGGGACAAGGAGGGGGAGGGGCGCAAGGGAATGTTGGGGTAGCCGGCTGGAGACGAGGCAGATTCCCTGCCAGAGAAACCCGGTTGGTTGCAGAGCAGGTCGTGCTCGCCGTTTTGTGGCCTCAATTTTAAGGCAAGTAGTTTGAACCGTTCTTTTCGGGCTAATTTTGAGCCACCCCCCCCCCACCCTTGGTTTGTTTCATAATCTGGGTCCCTCTCTTGGATCGCCCTCGTGACGGTCCCCCGCCACCCCATTCTCTTCCTTAAAAAAAAAAAAAATCTAATACATAATAAATAATTTAATTCATTGTCTAGTTGCAGATTCGTGCACAGAGGACATGCAGTGGCGTGGACGAGACCGCGGGGTCCAGCCTGACGAGGTCTGCAGGTCTCACCCCTCCCACGGGAAGCACAGGATTACTGCCCTGGCAGGTCCCATGCCCCCCCCTGCCGTTCCTGCCCCCCTTCCCGTCCCCCCCGCTTCTTCCCCCTCCTCCGCTGCATCTGGAGAAAGCGGCCCTGAAGCGACTTTCCTTCCCCTTCCAGGCGCCCCCGCTTGGATGTGTAGAATGTTCTGGATATCTGTTTAGACTCCTCCGGGCAGACCTTTGATTGCACAGTTCCCATTATACCCCTCTCTTCAGCCAATTCCTGTCCCCCCACTACCAATCCTGGTGGTACCAGTAGACAATTTACCGGTAGCCCCAAGCCGAGACCAGGGTAAGGGAAAAACCCCAGCATCAAAGACAAATGGGAAGGGGTGGGTTGATACATCAGTAGGACAAGACACAGAAGTTTTTCAAGAGGATTTAGACACATGGGACCATGTGCCTTGGCCAGGAAACAGAGTTCGTAGCGTGGTGGGAACAAGAAATAAGCATACAACAGGTCCAGTAGGCAGCACACAGAGCCACACAGGCCTCCGCCCCAGCAGTGAATCTCAAAAAGGAAGGGGTAGAGATAAAGAGACTCGGAGAAGAGAGGCTCCGAGTGGATCGGGTGTATGCCCTGCACCGCCTGCGAGGTATGCCTATGGTTTTCCAGGTAGGCAGCAGGGAGTCACCCCCCCTTTCCCGTCAATGGGTAGGGGTTATTGGGGTTGGGGAGGTTTCTGAGGTTGGCCTATGTGGTACGGAGACGTTTCTCAGGAGGTCAGGGACAGGCCAGTAGGAATCGGCGTGGATTGGAGGGGTTGGGGAGGACGAGAGTGCGGAGTCTATTGCAGGTGGTGTTTCGACTGGTTTCAGAGGACGGGGTGTGAGGGGATACACGGGATACAGGTCAAGGGGCAGTCTTGCGGCCTGTGTTTCTGTGCCCACAGATCCAGCAGATATGGCTTTTCCTGGCACGTTCCAGTAGGAAGCCTGGAGGAAACGGGCAGGGAATTGGTAGCCATAATTAGGAAGGACTTGGCGAGAGTCATGGTGCTATGGCCAAGCATTCAAGTAGGTTGGTTGGATTAATTGTGCGACTGCAATGTAAGGATAAGGCATTGTGGAAGAGGGGTGTAAAGAAATTGAACAGGCAGATAGGCAGGGGGGTAATCAAACAAGGAGGGTTTTGGATAAGACATGAGTGGGCATGGGATCTGACTGAAGGGTTGTTTAGGGGTGACGGAGTGCACCTGTCGTAAATTGGAATGGATTTATTCAATAATGCCTTGCAGGAAGGATTAGAAAGAGTGATTCAAGGTTAATAAAGGGCCGCAGTGGGGGAACAAGGATGTGCTGAGTCATCCTTGCTTTGTGGTGGAAACCCGAGCCCAAGTTGTAATTGTAATCCTGCATTTTTGAAAAGGGCATTGGGGGGGGGGGGGGGGTTTGAATCTTGTGGAGTTGGGGGTGCTGCTACACGAGATGGCCAAGGAGCTAGGGGGCTAAAGCTCAAGGCTGTGGCTTACCCTCGCTGGGACGAGGCGGGGTAAGAATGGAGAGGGAGTGATGCTATGCCTCACCACTGGGACGTGGTGGTAGAGGTATGGAAGGAAAGAGATGGAGGGGGGGGGCGGGGGTATTGTTAGAGTTGTTATAATCGTTAATGGAGTTGTGAGGGCTCAGGTTAAGAATAAATAAGCTGCGGCCTTTTGTAAAGCCATAAAGTTATGTTGTGTTCATTGCGAGTGGGACAAGATAGAGCCAAACGCAGGTCTTGCCTCCCTAAGTTAATGAAAGGCAGTGCAGGCTTGTCCTGTGCTGCCGATTATAACTAGGGTGAAAGCGCATGGCGGTGACGGGACAAGGAGGGGGGGGGGGGGGCACGAGGGAACATCGGGGTAACTCGCAACGGCCGGTGGCTGCAGCGATTTGAATCACTGCAATGCCATTGGCTGTTGCCTGGCAGCTGGCTAGTGATGAGGCAGATTCCCTGCCAGAGAGACCCAGCCAGCTGCGGAGCAGGTCACATTTGCCGTTTTGTCCTGTCCACCCACCCAGAGGATGGATTGGTGAAAAGGGGTGTGTTTTTCTGGTGTTAATGATTGTCGCAGTTGGAAGCAGAAACCCGAACCCAAGTTGTAATTGTAATCCTGCATTGTTGAAAAGGGCATGGGGGGGGGGGGGGGGGGGGGGGGAATCTCGTGTAGTTGGGGGGGGGGCTGCTACACAAGATAGCCAATGAGCTAGGGGGCTAAAGCTCAAGTCGCAGCTTACCCTCACTGGGACGAGGCGGGGTAAGAATGGAGGGGGAGTGTTCCTATGCCTCACCACTGGGACGTGGTGGTAGAGGTATGGAAGGAAAGAGATGGAGGGGGGGCGGGGCTATTGCTAGAGTTGTTACAATCGTCAATAGAGTTGTGAGGGCTCGGGTTTACTTATTTATTTTTATTTATTTAAAAACTTTTCTATACCGTCGCTAAGTTATATGCCATCGCAACGGTTTACAAATAGGCACATAGACTAAGGGGGTCATTTTCAAAGGAGTTACGCATGTAAATGTGACATACTATCGTAGCAATTTTCAAAAGCTATTTACTCGAGTAAAGTGCACTTACTTGAGTAAATCCTATGGACAATTCAATGGCATATATTGTAGCAATTTTGAAAAGCCCACTTACTTGAGTAAAGTGTATTTACTCGAGCAAAAACCAGTTTTGCTCGAGTAAATGCTTTTTAAAATCTACCCCTAAGGTTAGTAAATCTAGGATATCGTACATTCTAACAGGTGCCAATAAAGTTCGGTTACAATTTCATAAATAAAATCATTATTTGAGTAAAATTGGTCAAGTCCAGGTATATTATTGAGTTACTATCGCTTTGAGATATTACTTCTTAAATGTAGGATTGAGTAAAGTCATTCTCATCTGCATTACTCTGTACTTTCATTCTCTACCCTCCACACTCTTTAGTGAATAAATAAACTGCGACCTTTTGTAAAGCCATAAAGTTGTGTTGTGTTCATTGCGAGTGGGACAAGATAGGGAGGCAAGACCTGCGCTTGCATTTAATTGTTGCTAACTTAAACTTTATATGCCATATGACTGAAAACCAGTGTAATGATTTAAAAATTGGAGTAATATGATCATGTATATTAATCCCTGATAGCAGGTGAGCTGTGCGGCTTGTAAAGTCTTTATTGAATTCACAGATGTGCACAGAAAGGGAGAGAGACCTCAGGATTATTTTGTCTAATGATCATAAAAATATAAGACGTTTCCATACTGATTCAGAGCGAGGGTCCATCAAGCCTAGTATCCTGTTTCCAACAGTGGCCAATCCAGGTTACAAGTACCCAAACATTAAGTAGATCCCATGCTACTGATGCTAGTAATAGCAGTGGCTATTTCCTAAATCAAGTTGATTAATTGGAGTTAATGCACTTCTACTTTTGAGAAGTAAATCCCTGATGAAGCCTTTGTTGGGCCTGAGATTAAGGAATGGGACTGTTATTAAACAATAGAAATGAATTGCTGAAACTTACTGTGCTAATTACTGTGGGGCATATTTTTAAACAAGCACGCGCGGGGTACATTTGTGCGCAATACCCAGTGCGCACAAATGTTCATCTGATTTTATAACATGCGCGCGCTGCCGCGTGCATGTTATAAAATCCAGGGTCGGTGAGCGCAAGGGGGTGCACACTTGTGCACTTTGCGCGTGCCGAGCCTTAGGGGAGTCCCGATGACTTTCCCCGTTCCCTCCAAGGCTGCTCCAAAATCGGAGTGGCCTCGGAGGAAACTTTTCTTCTGCTCCCCCCCCCACCTTCCCCTCCCTTCCCCTATCTAACCCACTCCCCCAGCCCTACCTATATCTCCTCCTACCTTATTTCAAGGAATTATGCCTGTCTCTGGCAGGCGTAACTTGCGCCGGCCGGCTGCCGGCGCACCATCTCCCGGCATAGTCACTGTGCAGGAAGCCTCAGTCCCGCCCCCGGACCATCGCCGCACCCTTTTCTTGCCCCTTTTTCAAAGCCCTGGGACATACGCGCGTCCCGGGGCTTGCACACGCTGCCGAGCCTATGCAAAATAGGCTTGGCGCATGCAGGAGGGGCTTTTAAAGGGTTAATGCGTGTATATTACACGCGTAATCCTTTGAAAATCTACCCCTGTGTTTTTAAGCTTTTTTATATTCATCAGCGTATAGTGTTCTATAGTTTACAAAGTGTTTAGTAGATGTTTTGTTAACTTTATAGGAAATGTTCATATGAAATAGTGCTTTATTATATGAGCAATTAAGTTTTAAATTAGAGTGTGTGGGTTGTGTTGTATGTGTGTGTTGAGCTCAATGTATGAGTGATTTAGCATTAGGCAATGGCAGAGAATTATGAATGTGGTTCGTTGAGTGGTCATCTACTCTGTTTTTAATGCTGTGATGATTAAGGTGATGATTTTGTCTAAAATATATAAAAAAAATATTTTTATAATCAATAGTGCTCATGTAAGATTCTTGCTAATACCCAAAAAGCAAATTGGAAGCCGATCAATAATGCTGGAAGCAGAGCAAACAATGGTGATCGGTATGTCAAGGGATTCTTTATTGGTATATTGCCCGACTCTGGCCGAGTTTCGCTCTCACAGGAGCTGCCTCAGGGGCTACTACAAGAACAATATTAATTAAAATTACACATGACAGACATACATATACATTAGACAAATGAACAATACAATACAAATAAAATGTTAAAATCAAAATAAATAATAAAACATATATATACAAGCCGTTAAGCCCGTAACAACGGGCTACATTAAATCATTTTTTTTCGGTTTGGTTTTCAGAAACGGCACTCTTCCTCATTTCTTCTCCCTCACTCCCCCTTCCCCTCTCTCATTCACCTTGGTCACTCACCCTCCTTCCTCCACTCACCTCCCTTCCCTCCCCTGCTCCCACTCAAACTCCTTTCCCTCAGTCTTATTCACCCTCTTTCTCCCACTGCCTCCCTCCCCTCTCACTGAAACCCCCTTTCCTTCATTCTCACTCCTTCCCCACCCTCACTCTCATCCTCTCCCGTCCCCTCTCAGTCACTACGCTATGTGACTCACTCCTTCCGTTGTGGCACGGCAGTCTGTTACTCTTTGCCCTTATTGGAAACCTTTTGTTTCTAATTTTCTTCCCCTCTGCCACTGATGCAGAGAGCAGTGCTAGAGCTCCATCAAAGTAGAGGCTTCCTTTGCTCTCTTTCTGGGAGACCTGTGCCTTTAAGAAATCTGCTCAGGGACTTGAGAGGGAGGAGGGAGCAGGGCTCTGGCTTTCACTTTTGTTGCTCTGCTTTGTGGGGAGTGGGGGTGGAGGAATGCCCAAGTAAACTCTTCCCCTGGTGGCTGAGACCCCCCCCACGGGTTGATAGCACTGCTCCCCCCTCCCCCCTGCTGCAGTTGCTGAATGTTTACTTGGCTTCTCCTTATCGGTGGGACTCAGGGGGTGGGCTGACTCAAATTTTCTCCGTTCCATTGTCTTCGCTGTGCTCCTGCTGCTTCTAATCTGTTCAACTGGAGGTAAGGAGCAAGGCCCCTTTGCAGCACGTGGGTCTGTACTACATTTGCTGGCGACTCTTCTTTCCTCCTCCTGTCCCTGTTTGTGACGGTCCGGCCATCCCTCCCTACTCCCCCCCCCCCCCGGAGGAGGGACGGGCTCAGGCTCTTAACATATCGCAGCGGCATATGCGCAGTAGAGCTGCTCTCTACTGCGCATTTGTGGGCACGTCGGTCAAGCTTCATTTATCTAGTTAGATATTCCAAAAATGGACAAAATGACTATGTGTACATATTGTGACAATAGATAAATATTAGCTAACAATTGGTGCAAGACTTTCTTAACTTGTTGTGCAAAGTTGTGTATATATGTATCTCTAAGAACAGGGGGCGTGGATTTAATAAGAGAAATCATCAGTGAGAAAAAAGGCTTGTATCATAGCAGTGAATACCTTTACCAATGGTTACTCGTCTTGTGTAACTGATGATTTCTCTTATTAAATCCACGCCCACTGTTATTAGACACACATATATAAACAACTTTGCACAACAAATTATTTATTTATTTAAATTCTTTTAATATACCGATGCTCAAGACCAGGTCTTATCATACCGGTTTACAATAAACTAGGGGGTAAACCAATTAACACTGAAAGTGAAAATTATATTACAACAGGGAAAGTGGAACTGGGCTGTTAGAAAAAAGGGATAGATTAACGATTTCTAACTGGAGAGCAGTGCATGTAACAGAGAGCAATTGCTTACATGGTAAAAAAATATATACAATTTTACACAGTGGAGTCTATTAGGCAAGTTATATAGGAGCACAGTTAGCAGGAATCAGTTCCTTTGTGCGGCGGAAAGGGGACGCAACCATGGGGTGTTGGTCCATGTGGGTTACCATAAGGCTTCTTCAAGGATATGCTTGGGCGAACAGCCATGTTTTTAATTTTTTTCTGAATGTGATATAACAATGTTCCTGGCGGAGGTCTGGTGGGAGAGAGTTCCAGTGATGCGGACCGGCTGTGGATAGTGCTCATTTTTCAATGGCGTTGTGAATAGTGGATTTGTTTGGAGGAACCTGTAGGGAGTCTCTGTATGCAGATCTGGTTGGTCTTGCTGAGGAATGTGGTTTGAGGGGTATGGTGAGTTGGAGAGAGGATTGCTGAAATATGGTTTTGTGAATGATGGTCAGTGTCTTGAAGAGAATTTTGTAGCGGATGGGTAGCCAGTGAAATATTTTTAGAATCGGAGTGATGTGGTCCATACGGCAAGAGTTTGTGAGGATCCTGGCTGCAGCGTTTTGCAGCATCTGAAGAGGTTTAGTAGAAGAGGCCGGGAGACCAAGCAGCAGTGCATTACAATAATCGATCTTTGAGAATAGTATGGCTTGAAGGACTGAGCGGTAGTCATGGAAGTGTAGGAGGGGTCTTAACTGTTTTAGGACCTATAGTTTGTAAAAGCCTTCCCTAGTGGTATTGTTAATGAATTTTTTAAGGTTCATTCTGGAGTCTAGAATGGCTCCAAGGTCTCTCACTTGATTTACTGTTGGAGTATTAGTAGTGTTGGCTAGTGGGTTATTATTAGGGATGTGAATCATTTTTTGATGATTTAAAACAATCGTCAGATATATTTTAAATCGTCAAAAATCGTTAGAGCCGCGATACAATAGCAATTCCCCCGATTTATCGTCAAAAAATCGTAAATCGGGGGAGGGGGGAGGCCGGGAAAACCGGCACACCAAAACAATCCTAAAACCCACCCCGACTCTTTAAAATAAATCCCCTACCCTCCCGAACCCCCCCCAAAATGTTTTAAATTACCTGGGGACCAGTGGGGGGGTCCCGGCGCGATCTCCCGCTCTCTGGCCACGGCTGCGTTAATAGAAATGGCGCCGGTGGCCCTTTGCTCTTATATGACAGAGCAAAGGTAGTGCCGGCGCCATTTTGGTTCCTGGCTCCCGACGTCATGAGTGCAGGAGATCGCTCCTGGGCCCCCGCTGGACACCCAGGGACTTTTGGCCAGCTTGGGGGCCTCCTGACCCCCACAAGACTTGCCAAAAGTCCAGCGGGGGTCCGGGAGCGACCTCCTGCACACGGGCCATATTGCCAATACTCAAAATGGCGCCGGGGCTACCTTTGCCCTCACTATGTCATACGTGCGACATCAGCCCATATGACATAGTGAGGGCAAAGTGTAGACCAGTGTAGACCCCAGTGAGATTAGCCCCTAAATTCAAACCTCCAGGCAGAATACCAGAATACACGGTCTGAGCCTAGAATACATGGATGGGCCAATGTAAGAGATAGGATGCTGGGCTTCATGGACTTTTGGTCTGACCCAGTATGGCATTTCTTATGTTCTCATGTTCTGTCCCTGTTGCTGCCCATTTTTTGGGCATCTTGTCTATTTTCAAAGGGGTGGATTGGGGCACAACTCACAAAGTTAGGCATCTAAACCCTTAGAAAATTGAACCCTATGTCTTTCTTTTCCTATCTTCATATGTATTACTTCTTAATGTGTTTATACTTTTTGGAATGAAAAGGTATACAACTTTTTTTTAATGGTTATACCCTCTGTTTTAAAATTATTCCTTCCATGAGTTCATTCTTCATTTTTCCTTTACATGTGTCAGTGTGGCATTTCCTTTAGGTTCTGATAAGTCTGAGCACAGCAGCACCCCCAACTAACTTTAGCTTCATAATAGTAAGAGCGGTTAAGCAGAACAAGTCTTCAGAAATGTTATAATGCATTATTTATTTATTTGTTTATTTGCTCTTATATACCACTTCATCAGAGAATTCTCTGGTCAGTGCGGTTTACAACATATAAATAAAAAATAAAATTAAATCATAAAATCATAATACAACAATAATCATCAATTAAAATATATCAAAATAATTAAAAAAATTAATCAGTCTGCAAATGATCTTGTCAGTTACCACATAATCAAGATGGAAAAATCCATCGCTTCACCTTTATGCACAAGGACAGATAATTCCCCTCAAGTATCAGCTCACTGGTGCCAAATTCCTGAGTTCTGGCCCTATCACCGAAAAAGTTCTTTTACAAATAGAGTGTATCTTCATTATCTTAACCATTAGTACCTGGCATACGCATTCCAAGGCTGATCAGAGACTCCTTTTTGAGCAATGTCGTAAATAAATTGCTCCTTTACCATACATGATCTTAAACATTAAACACATAACCTTGAACTAATCTTTAAATTGTACTGGCAACCAAAGAAATTGTTTTAAAAGTGGGGCTGCACTCACTCTCCTTGGGCATGAATAAATGTCTTGCTGCCATATTTTGCATGACTTTAAGCCATTTTATACTCTTAACTGGCAACTCCACTTGAAGTCCATTATATTAATCTAACATTGGTAGCACAAATGTTTGAGTCACCAACTGAAAAACTCCTTGTGACAGAATCCTCCTGATTCTTTTTAGCAAGCAAAGTTTAAATAAATATCCTTTCCACCACTGTTGAAATTTGATCTTTGAAATTCCCCAATTCATCACTCACCACCCCTAGATTTCTTCCCTTCAGAGAGCTGCACAACTCCACCCCTTTATATTTAACTTCAAGGAGCATGTAGATGAATCCCCTGCAACCATTCTGTTTTACCTGCATTTTTAAACTAATTGGTTCCTACAAAACTATTGCACCAACTCAGTCAAGTCCCTGTTAATTTTATCGAAGGTCACAACTGGGTCTTGCCCGACTGGAATTACCAACTGTTCATCATCTGCATAGAAAATCTCTTTAAATCCAAGGGACCTCACAAAAGCTCCCAGAGGCTGCAACCCCCCCCCCCCCCCGCCACCAAATTAAATAATAACAGGGATAGCGGTGAACCTTGTGGGTCCCCACAATTCAAAGTACAAGCATCTGTGGGTTTCCCTCGTACCTGGACTACTAATGATGTCCCTTTCAAAAATTAATTTAACCAAACCAAGACCTGAACGCCCCCCCCCCCCCCCCCCCCAAACCCTACTTCTCAACACCACTCTAGCAATCACTCATGATTAATCAAATCAAAAGCTTTGGACAGGTCCAAAAGAATCAAGAACAACGATTCATAACTATCTTGACAATGCAGACTTCTTCTTGAACAGTGCTATGTAATTTTTCCTCAGGAATTCAATATAGGTCAGCATGGAAAAATAGATCTAAACCTCAGCTGGGTTATCAAAACATGTTACTGCTAAAATCAGTAGCTGTGAATCAAAAAATTAAGCAGGAAAGTGTTAATGAACTAGGAGAAAGGCATAAGTAAGAGGTGCTGGTCCATAAATCTGGTTGCGAGAGTGTAATGTCTACAGCACATCAGATATATTAGAATTTAAAATGATTAAAACTATGTCAAAATTCATCTTTCTGAAGCTGACAGGTATATTTAATCCTTGACTGGGCATTTCTGGTTGATGATGAACTGTACGAAAATCTCAAGTATGTTCCATCCAGCTAAGGGAAGATTTGTAAATAAGTTTTGCATCAAACGCCGACCTTCCAACCTTCCTTTTTCTGAGCACATTGCCTTTTTCCATTGCTTCAATATTACTCCTCCTTTAAAATAAAAGTTGTAATATCAAAAATGTTATTCTCATGAAAAATAACTGAGATTCAACATGGCACGAGCAAAGCATAAATAATATGACTGACAAAATATCTAGAGCAAAATAAAATAACAGTATTTATAATATAACAAGCAACAAAAAGAATGTCGTTTTCTCCACTATTTTGTCATCAAAATTACTTCCTGTTCCTCTGTCTTCAAGATATTAGAATTTCTTATCCACTCATATTCTGCCCCATTTACTGAAGTCCTGTGATCTGAACCCAGCAGCCTTAACCCTCCTTTCCATTCCAGCTGCCAAATCAGATTATGTATGGCCAGTGCAACAGCTAGTCACTGCTTGACAAAACTGTTCAAAAGTTTGATGCCAAAAGTCCATCAATTGTGATTACCTGCTCTTCATCCCTTTCTTACTCACCTTCCATACAGACTTAAGTTAATAGTGACTCCTGTAGCTGAATGAAGAGGCCATCACAAAGTCTTGACTAGTGCCATCATTTAGTTAGCTTATAACATTTGATATTAATATAACCTCTGATATTCTCTCCTCATGAAATAAAGTACTATAGATGCTAGGGATGTGCATCCATTTGAAACAAATGGGTAAAACATAAATGTGCCCATATTTGTTTGATTTATACCCCCCCCCAAAAAAAAAAATAAAATAAAATAAATGGAGGGGTCCCATGAATCAAACAAATAATCTTCATTTCATTTCTATGGTCTATTGAAGTCCATGGCTGTGTACTGCTGTGACAAAAAACAACTGGTAACCATATTGAGAGAGAGAGAGAGAGAGAGAGAGAGAGAGAGAGAGACAGACTGCCATAATAGCATGGTCCATAGGTAGGTATTTGTATCCCTATGGTAGGCCCACCTAGTAACTCGAGGTGGGGATTAGGTATGAGTGTAGGGGGTTAGGGGCCACTTTGACATTCTACGTGACACCTACGAACAGAACAGTGGTCTCTTGTGAAGATTTGCTGGCCTTCGGAGTGGGGAAACTCACTCCAAGATGAGATTTGGGCAAGGTTCTCTCAACCTAGCTTGATGTTACCCAGGTAGAGAGTCCATCAAGCTAGGTTGAGAGAACCTTGCCCAAATCTCATCTTGGAGTGAGTTTCCTCACTCCGAAGGCCAGCAAATCTTCACAAGAGACCACTGTTCTGTTCGTAGGTGTCACGTAGAATGTCAAAGTGGCCCCTAACCCCCTACACTGATACCTAATCCCCACCTCGAGTTACTAGGTGGGCCTACCATAGGGATACAAATACCTACCTATGGACCATACTATTATGGCCAGGCTCTCTCTCTCTCTCCCTCTCTCTCTCTCTCTCTCTCTCTCTCTCCCAGGCTCTGGAGCCTTCAATTTGTCTCAAATAAGCCTTACAGGAGACATCACAAATGGCAAAGAAATCTTACCACATGGTCACAGCAGCTATCACACAGCCTAACGCATTTGAAACAGGTGTTGTTAAAATCAGCATTATGGCTGTGCAATAGCTCTTCGCAGACAGGCTAACCCAGCCCACTCTCTGCCCCTAACTCCTCCTATTTTTGGAATTTGCATCGCACCATACGATATGGTGCGATCGCATGCGTTAAACACGTTTTCGCATGCGTTAAGGGCTTATCGCATGCGTTAAAGGCCTATCGCATGTGTTAACGGGGCTTTTCGCATGCGATAAGCCCTTAACGCATGCGAAAACGCCTTACCGCATTTTGAAAAATGACCCCCTTTGACATTTGGCTCTGGTAAAGGTTGTTTCTGCTTTTCTTTGTGCTGCAGTGGTCTCAAACACTCACTGTGCCAAAAAAAGAGGCAGTGTACTGCTACTGATTTTGATTTTTCTCTTCATAGGCATAGTGAGAGTGGGGAGATTTCAGTTGTATCACTACTAGTGATTTATTTTTGTCTCTGTGAGGTCCATATTCTGAATCAGAAGTTATCTGGCTAAATGAAGATTTGGACACTTCTCCAGCTATATTCTAATCAGAAAATAAATTATCCAGTTAGAATTTATCTGGATACGTGAGGGGCATTCCAGGGGCATAAGTAAGAAGAGTTAAGTTAGCTGGAAAAAAGTATTCGGCTAACATTAAGATAGCTAGATATATTCAGCAGAGCAGCTATGCCACTGAATATATAGGCTAAATAAGCCAGATAAGTATATCTAGCAAACTAGCCAAGCAGCACAGTGGCTGAATATGAACCTCTGTATGTTTCACCTTCAATGAGATGAACAGTGCACTCTCAGAGACTGAAGGGAAGAGTTTTACCAAGCTATCAGGTTTTTTTTGTTTGCTAGTGTTTAACAGTTTTTCTGTATGTGGAGTTAGTCAGTGCTAGTGCAAACAGTACAACACATATACACAGAGTATGTGTATGTGTGAGAGAGACAAATAGATCTCCATACAATCAGTGATACTGTGAGTCGGGATATGGTTATAGTATAATTTGTAATATCCAAATCTTGAATAAGCAATGCACTTCAACAAATTCCATCATGTCAGGAAAAGGGAGAAATGAGAATGTTGTCAGGGTTGGCAACTTTGGCAGGGGCAGCAATAAAAAAGGAAGTCCTGCACATAAATTGAAGAGTAACATATTTAAGTCAAGAATGACAGGAGAGGAAGGCAGCTCAACACAGAAGAAATTTAAATTTGGAGAGCATGTGCCACTGGTGCCTATTCCTTTCCCTCTTGTTTTGGAGCAGAGGGAAAAGGTGAGAGAGCCATCCAAGACTGGCATTATCAGGGCAAAGGTAGCAGAAGTGAAATGCACAAAACCAGCAGTGCGTGCCTTTATGGCTTCTGAGGCAGTGATGACAATATTTTCACCAACTGATTCTGAAGAAAAATTTTGTCTGGAATTATCTGAATCAGAATAAGAGTTGTAGTTGGAGAGAATTTGGGAAGTTTAGTAGTAGCATCTTAACCTCCAGTGAGGTGATAGGGAAGATGATACCCCCTGAAAGAGCAGGAAGTACAGGTAGAGAGCATTTTTCTTCAGATCCACCACCTACCTCAACTTTGGTGCAGGCATCAGTCTCCAAGGATGTAGAGAAGAGATCACAGAAGAATTTTATGATCCTGAGGCACTTTAAAGTGATTAAAAACTGTTGCAATCAGCGGTGGCCAATCCCCTAGACCAGCCGCACTTACCGGCAGTGATAGCCATGGCAGGGAACTGGCAAACCGGCCCCTGCATCGCGGCTGCTTCAAGGCTCCTCAGGCTGCCACCAGGAGCTGCAGATGCAGGGTTCCTTGGCGCTCCCCATGCCACCATCATCGACGGTAGAAACAGCAGGAGGCTGGCAGCACTGCTCCTGCAGGTACACCTCTGGCGGACGCAGGCACTTGGCTCCTCCCCCCAGTTATAGGAACCATGGCAGGAAGTCATTCTAAGCTCACAGGAACCACTTCCTGCCCAGGACTATTTAAGGAGGCCTTTGAGGGTTCCACAGTGCCTTGCAGTAGGTCCAGTTTGGTGTGTCTTCTGCCTCGCTTGCCTGGCTTTGACCCTGCTTCAGATATTGGACTTTGCCTTGCCTGCCACCTGCCTTCGACCCTGGACTGTCTTGAACTCTTCCATACTATCTGCCTAGCCGCTGCTCCGTTGGCATGACCTCATCATCTGGTTACTGTCTCTGAGGTCCATCTCCCGCCAACGAGGAACTGTGGTAAGCCCTTTAAACATCTTATCGTTGCGTCCCAAGGGTTCACCGATTCATTGAATCGTAACAAGAACACATTTTTTTCCAGCGTATTCCCTGCAGGAATGATATCAGTCAAGGGAAGCAAGTGGGGCATCTGGCAAATGATGATATGCAGTAGGGGTGTGCATTCGGATTGACCGCATTAGTAAAACGCAACTCATATTTTTTTTTACTTAAAAAATTGATTCGACATAAACGATCGGATTTCCCACATATCGAACATAGATATGTTCGATATGTGGGAAATCGCGATTGTTGAGCCAAAATAAAAATATAAACCCCCTCACCCTCCTTAATCCCCCCCCCCCGACTTACCACAACTCCCTGGTGATGGAGCGAGGAGTGAGGACGCCATTTCTGCAATCCTTGGCGAGAAGCATGTGACGTCGGCGGCACGTCGAGTGACGCCGGCGTCACGTGATTCCCGGCTCGTTCGCGCCGGACGGCTCGTTCGGCCCAAAAAGAACTTTTGGCCAGCTTGGGGGGGCCTCCTGACCCCCCCAAGCTGGCCAAAAGTTCTTTTTGGGCCGAACGAGCCGTCCGGCGCGAACGAGCCGGGAATCACGTGGCTGCCGCGTCACTCAGACGCGACGTCACGTGATTCCCGGCGCGAACTTGCCGGGAATCACGTGACGTCGCGTCTGAGTGACGCGGCGCCACGTGATTCCCGGCTCGTTCGCGCCGGACGGCTCGTTCGGCCCAAAAAGAACTTTGGCCAGCTTGGGGGGGTCAGGAGGCCCCCCCAAGCTGGCCAAAAGTTCTTTTTGGGCCGAACGAGCCGTCCGGCGCGAACGAGCCGGGAATCACGTGACGCCGCGTCACTCGACGTGCCACCGACGTCACCATGCTTCTCGCCAAGGATTGCAGAAATGACGTCCTCACTCCTCGCTCGATCACCAGGGAGTTGTGGTAAGTCTGGGGGGGGGATTAAGGAGGGTGAGGGGGTTTAATTTTTTTTTTTGCACATATGTACATATACCCAACTCATTGGATTTTTTTTATGTCCATATTGGCCGCAAGTGGGACCCCCTTTCGGACATAAAAAATATGAACATAAAATTTTGCTCTGCACATCCCTAATATGCAGCACCCACTAGCATTGGCTTTGGGGAGTACTAGCCTGGAGACCCCTTCTGCCTCTCCAAAAAGCCACAGTAAAGGGATTGAAAAGGGGAAGACTTTTCCCCAACTGATCCCTCAGACCAGCAATTAGATGGCAGGCCAGCAGTCCTCAGCTGTGCATCTGAAATGTAACCTATCATAGAGGAAATGGGACAGTGTTCCTTAGCACTGTGCTAGGGCAAGAGGCAGGCAGAATCTAAAATATTAATGAGGAATACTGGGGAAATGATGCCCTTGATAACCAGCTCCTGCTAGAGAATGTGGGCTTTGTCTGTTCCATGTGTTAACCCTCAATTACAAAGTGCTCTCCAGGACTACATTTAGTAGGAAAGTTATCCCCATCCTGTACAACCAGTGCCATAGTTGTGTGCAGGTGCAGCTGGCTAAGGCAGAGGGGGAATAGTGTACATTTCACCAGTGATATCTCAACCAACATGAATGCTATACACTCAACTCTCCCTGATGGAACAGTGGTGGGATCTGGCTGAGGCAGCAGATGGCAGCAGTTCTAGTGGGGATGGAACATCAGAGTGCAGGTGGGACTTTGTTTGCATGCTCAGTTGATATATAGCCCCCATACCTCATGTATAGAGCCCTTCATTTTCGGTTTTAAACCGATTTTCATCCATAAATTCTTGGATTTTTCCAAGATGATAATCGGTTTTAAACTGATTTTTACCCTAATTTAGACTGACTAAAGAGCAGCTCAGAGCTGCAGATACAGTGTCTCAAGACCTCCAGCAACAGCTGGAAGCCAGTGTGGACCAAAGCACCTACAGCATTCCAAGTCCCACCCTCCTCCAGCAAAAGCTCTCACTCTCCATGGTTGCTGATGTGGCACTGGAGAGTCAGCACTTGCCTCCCCCTCCCCCCAAGGAGCCCAAACACCTGCTGCTTGGTGCCACCAATGCAACATTTGAAATGGGCCATGCCTACCAGGCTCCCTGAACAAAAGCAGAAGTGCAGTGTTACAGAGCATGGGAGCCTTAGTAAGCATGCTGTCGAAGGAGAGAGGAAATGATTGGAGCCACCATTAGTAAGGAGGAATGCTGTAGTAATGAGGAGGTGGGGAAGAGGGAGGGATGTGGGGAGAGAAAGGGTCATACTAGGGCATGGGTGAGCAAACTACAGCCCACGGGCAAAACCCAGCCCGGTGATAGATTTTTTCCAGTGCTCCTCCTCCCATTGTTGACTTTGACCTGGATGTCAGCAGCCGAAGTTGATGTCAGCAGGATAGGGAAAGCAGTGCAGCCCCACCAATTAATAGAGGAGCAGCAGGGCAAGAAGAGGAGGAGGATCACCCAGCTGGAATTAGCTGTGTACTGCAGCTGAAACAGAAAGCCACATGCAGCTGCCATCCACCGGTCCGAGATGCCGCTACTGAAATCATCCCAACAGCAGTGAAGAGGAGGAGAAGCCTGAGAGGCCATTGGTGGATTTTATCCCACCAGTGGCAAAATAAGAAGCTCTGAGAGGCCACTGGTGGATCTCATCCCACCAGCAGTGAAGACAAAGAGAGGCATGAGAGGTCGTCAGTGGACCACATGTCACTGACAGCAAAGACCGAGAAACTATTAGAGGCCACCAGTGAATGTCATCCCATTGGCAGTGAAGATAGAGGCCCTTGTGCTGCCGGTTGACTTCATCCCACCAGTGGCAAAGATGGGGAGAGGCCCCGAGAGCCTACCAGTGGAATGCATCTCACCAATGGAAAAAATGAGAAGCTCTAAAAAACCACCAATGGACCTTATACCACTGGCGGCAAAGTCAAGGAGAGACCCTGAGAAGCCACTAGTAGACCTCAACCCACTGGTGGTGAAGACAAGGAGAGGTCCCGAGAGGCCACCAGATGGACCTCATCCCAACAGCGGCAAAGATGATGAGAGGCCCTGAGAGGCCACCAGTGGACCTCATCCTAATGGCGACAAAAACAAAAAGCTCTGATAGGCCACAAATGGACCTCATCTCACTGGCAGCAAAGATGAGGAGAGACCCTGAGAGACTGCCGATTGACTCATCCCACCGGCTGTGAAAATAAGTAGAGGCACCAAAAGCCCACCAGTGGACCTCATCCTACCAGTGGCAAAAATGAGAAGCTCTGAGAGGTCACCAATGGACCTCATACCACCAGCGGTAAATTTGAGGAGAGGCCCTGAGAGGCCAGTGTTGGACCTCATCCCACTGGCGGCAAAGAAGAGGAGAGGACCCAAGAGGCCACAGGTGGATCTCATCCCACCAGTGGCAAAGACAAAGAGGCCCTGAGAGGCTGCTGGTAGACTTCATCCTACCAGCGGTGAAGACGAGGAGAGCCCCAAGAAACCACTGGTGGACCTCATTCTACTGGCGGCAAAAATGAGAAGCTCCAGTAGGCCACAAATGGACCTCATCCCACTGATGGTGAAGATGAGGAGAGGACCCAAGAAACTGCTGGTGATCTCATTCCACCGGCTGTGAAGACAGAGAGGTCCTGAGAGACCACCAGTGGACATTATTCTACTGGCCCAAAATTAGAAGCTCTGAGAGGCCACTGATGGACCTCATCCTACCAGCGGCAAAGAGTGGTCTCAAGAGGCTACTAGTGGAGCTCATCCCACTGGGGGTGAAGATAAGTAGAGGCACTGAAAGGCTGCCAGTGGACCTCATCCCACTGGTGGTGAAGATGAGGACAGGACTCAAAAGGCTGTCAGTGGACCTCATCCCATCAGCAGTGAAGACAGAGGGCCCGAGAGGCTGCCGGTGGAAGGAAGGAAAAATGAATACTCGCATGGTTAAAAGGTGAGGTAAATGAGGCTATTTTAGCCAAAAGATCTTCATTCAAAAATTGGAAGAAGGATCCTTCAGAAGAAGGATACTTCAGCTCTGTGTTCACTAAAGAAGACCCTGGAGAAGGACCATCTCTACACAACAAAAAACTGGTGGGAAGTGGAATAGATGAAAATCCTTTTACAGTAGAAAATGTGTGGGAAGAGCCAAAGAACCTGAAAGTGGACAAAGCCATGGGGCCTGATGGGATTCATCCAAGGATATTGAGGGAGCTCAGAGATGTTCTGGCGGCTCCGCTGTGTGACCTGTTCAATAGATCCCTAGAAACGGGAGTGGTGCCGAGTGATTGGAGAAGAGCGGTGGTGGTCACGCTTCACAAGAGTGGGAACAGGGAGGAGGCTGGCAACTACAGACCGGTCAGCCTCACTTCGGTGGTGGGAAAAGTAATGGAGTCACTGCTGAAAGAGAGAATAGTGAACTATCTACAGTCCGGAGAATTGATGGACCAGAGGCAACATGGATTCACCAGGGGAAGATCCTGTCAGACAAATCTGATTGACTTTTTTGACTGGGTAACCAAGGAATTGGATCGAGGAAGAGCGCTCGATATCATATACTTGGATTTCAGCAAAGCTTTTGACACGGTTCCGCACAGGAGACTGGTGAATAAAACGAGAAGCTTGGGAGTGAGTGCCGAGGTAGTGACCTGGATTGCAAATTGGTTGACGGACAGAAGACAATGTGTGATGGTAAATGGAACCTTCTCTGAAGAGAGAGCGGTTTTAAGTGGTGTACCGCAAGGATCGGTGTTGGGACCGGTCCTGTTCAATATCTTTGTGAGCGACATTGCGGACGGGATAGAAGGCAAGGTTTGTCTTTTCGCGGATAACACTAAGATCTGCAACAGAGTGGACACGCCGGAAGGAGTGGAGAGAATGAGACGAGATCTAAGGAAACTGGAAGAGTGGTCGAAGATATGGCAGCTGAGATTCAATGCCAAGAAGTGCAAAGTCATGCATATGGGGAGTGGAAACCCGAATGAACTGTATTCGATGGGGGGGGGGGGGGGGGGGGAAAGGCTGATGTGCACGGAGCAGGAGAGGGACCTTGGGGTGATAGTGTCTAATGATATGAAGTCTGCAAAACAATGCGACAAGGCTATAGCAAAAGCCAGAAGAATGCTGGGCTGTATAGAGAGAGGAATATCGAGTAAGAAAAGGGAAGTGATTATTCCCTTGTACAGGTCCTTGGTGAGGCCTCACCTGGAGTACTGTGTTCAGTTCTGGAGACGGTATCTACAAAAAGACAAAGACAAGATGGAAGCGGTACAGAGAAGGGCAACCAGGAAGGTGGAGGATCTTCATCGGATGACGTACGAGAAGAGATTGAAGAATCTAAATATGTACACCCTGGAGGAAAGGAGGAGCAGAGGCGATATGATACAGACTTTCAGATACTTGAAAGGTTTTAATGATCCAAAGACAACGACAAACCTTTTCCGTAGGAAAAAAATCAGCAGAACCAGGGGTCACAATTTGAAGCTCCAGGGAGGAAGATTCAGAACCAATGTTAGGAAGTATTTCTTCACGGAGAGGGTGGTGGATGCCTGGAATGCCCTTCCGGAGGATGTGGTGAAGACCAGAACTGTGAAGGACTTCAAAGGGGCGTGGGATAAACACTGTGGATCCATAAAGTCAAGAGGCCGCCAATGAAGAGTGGGTGACTCGCCAGAATGATGGCTACTGCCTGGAGACAATACCCTTATTCAATAAACGTACACATGCTTACTGTGACTCCAACATCGTTCTAGCTTCAACAGCAAGAGGAAATGTGGAATAAAGGATCTGCACTCACAAAGGGGGGAGTAGCTGGCTTGTTACAGCGGTTACTACCCCAAACCAAATAAAGCCTGTTACTTCAATTTCTATGCATATACAGCATAGTTCTCTGCTTCAACGGCAGGGGAGAAGAAAAAACTGATACTACACACATCCAGCAGAGCTCTCTGCTTCAACGGCAGGGGAGAAGAAAAAAGGGTTCGCACTCACAAAGCGGGGAGTAGCTGGCTTGTTACGGCGGTTACTACCCCAAACCAAATGTGCCTGATACTTCACTTTCGATGCATATCCAGCATGGCTCTCTGCTTCAACAGCATGGGAGAAGAATAAACTGATACTTCAAGCATATCCAGCATAGCTCCCTGCTTCAACGGCAGGGGAGAAGAAAAACAACCAATAAGGGCTGTATAACATAGTCTGAGTAAAACAAATAAGCATGGGTGTAGCTTGCTTATTGCGGCGGTTACTACCCCTACTACCCCTGAGTAAAACAAATAAGCATGGGTGTAGCTTGCTTATTGCGGCGGTTACTACCCCTACTACCCCTAACTAATCAAGCTAGATATTTCACTTGGATGCAGCTCCATCACTGCTTTCTACATTAATGGAGGGGTGGAAGGGAAATAGAACCAAGAGCTAAGAGAAACAGATAAGTATGAGAGAAAAAAGTGTGTGAAGCTTGCTGGGCAGACTGGATGGGCCGTTTGGTCTTCTTCTGCCGTCATTTCTATGTTTCTATGTTTCTATGTTTCTAAGAAAATAGGATAAAGCATAAGCATTTTCATGATAAATGTAAGACATTGATAAGACAGGCTAAGCGAAAATTTGAAAAGAAGTTGGCCATAGAGGCAAAAACTCATAATAAAATCTTTTTTAAAATATATCCAAAGCAGAAAGCCTGCAAGGGAGTCTGTTGGACCACTTGATGATCAAGGGGTTAAAGGATCTCTTAGAGAGGATAAGGCTGTCATGGAAAGATTAAATTATTTCTTTGCTTCAGTGTTTACTGAAGAGATTGTTGGAGAGATACCCATTCCGGAGAAGGTTTTCATTGCTGATGATTCTGATCAACTGAACCAAATCATGGTGAACCTGGAAGATGTGGTAGGCCTGTTTGACAAACTGAAGAATAGTAAATCACCTGGACTGGATGGTATACATCCCAGGGTTCTGAAAGAACTAAAAAATGAAATTTTGGAACTATTAGAAAAATTTATAACCTATCATTAAAATCATCCGATGTACCTGAAGATTGGAAGATGGCCAATGTAACCCCTATATTTAAAAAGGGATTTAGGGGTAATCCAAGAAACTACAGACCATTGAGCCTGACTTCAGTGCCAGGAAAAATCATGGAAATTGTTATAAAGAATAAAATACAAAACATTTAGAGAGACATGATTTAATGGGACACACCCAACATGGATTTACCCAAGAGAAGTCTTACCTCACAAATCTACATTTTTTTGAAGAGGTGAATAAACATGTGGACAAAGGTGAACTGGTAGATGTGGTATATTTAGATTTCCAGAAGGCATTTGACAAAGTCCCACATGAGAGGCTTCTAAGAAAACTAAAAGTCATGGGATAGGAGGCGATGACCTTTGTGGATTGTAAATTGGTTAAAAGACAGGAAACAGAGTAGGATTAAATGGTCAGTTTTCATAGTGGAAAGATACACAGTGGAGTGCCTCAGGGATCTCTATTTGGACCGGTGCTTTTTAATATATTTATAAATAATCTGGAAAGGGGTATGACGAATGAGGTGATCAAATTTGTGGACGACCAAAATTATGCAGAGTGGTTAAATCTCCAGTGGATTGTGATGAATTGCAGGAGGATCTTGTAAGACTGGAAGATTGGACTCCCAAATGGTAGATGAAGTTTAACGTGGACAAGTGCAAAGTGATGCATATAGGGAAAAATAACCCTTGCTATAGTTACACAATGTTGGGTTCTATCTTAGGAGTTACCTCCCAGGAAAGAGATCTAGGTGTCATAGTGGATAATACATTGAAATCGTCAGCCCAGTGTGCTGTGGCGATCAAAAAAGCAAATCGAATGTTAGGAATTATTAGGAAGGGAATGGAAAATAAAACAGAGGATGTCATAATGCCTCTGTATTGCTCCATGGTGAGACCACACCTTGAATACAGTGTGCAATTCTGGTCTCTGTATCTCAAAAATGTTATAGCTGTACTGGAAAAAGTGCAGAGAAGGGTGACCAAAATGATATGGGGCATGGAATAGCTGCTCTATGGGGAAAGGCTAAAGAAGTTAGGGCTGTTCATTTTGGAGAAGAGACGACTGAGGGGGGGGATATGACAGAAGTCTACAAAATTATGAAAGGACTTGAACAAGTTAATGTAAATTGGTTATTTGCTCTCTCAGATAATAGAAGGAACGGGGGGCACTCCATGAAGTTAGCAAGTAGCACATTTAAAACAAAGCAAAGAAAATTCTTTTTCACTCAGTGCATAGTTAAGGTCTGGAATTCAAGGCCAGGGGATGTTGTCTCAGCAGTTAGTGTTACTGGGTTTAAAAAAGGTTTGGATAAATTCCTAGAGGTTAAATCCATAAACTGCTAATATGATAATTAATAAGCAATAGTAGCTTGTGATTTATCTAATGTTTGGGTACTTGCCAGGTACATGTGACTTGGATTGGCCACGCTTGGAAACAGGATACTGGATTTGATGGACCCTTGGTCTGACCCGGTATGGCATTTCTTATGTTCTTATGACCTCATTCCACTGGCGGCAAAAATGAGAAGCTCCAAGAGGCCACCGATGGACATCATTCCACTGGCATTGAAGACAAAGGAAAGGCCTGGCTCTTCAATTCGCCCAGCAGCACTAGGAGAAATGATCCTATCTGTTATCTCTTCAGGCCTCGCGGTATCAAAAGTTAACAAGGGCAGTACTTTTTTTGTGCTGATCTCGTAATGCACAAAATCATCACGAAGAAATTCCTACACCCACAAATTTTTTATACCACAGGGACCTGCAGAGAGGAGAAGCAGCAGGAGGGCGGCCTTCTGGAGGGAGGATGGATCGACATGCGCCAGTGGAGGAGGAGAAGAAGAAGCTATGAGTGTGTTTGTATGAGAAAGAGAATAGATGGGTGCCTGCCTTCTTTGCTGTGCAGAGGATTGGGAACTGCCGTGTGGCCTGATGTTATTGCTACTAGGGATGTGAATCGGGCTTCGGACGATTGAAAATATCGTCGATATTTTCAAAATCGTCAAATCGGGGGCTCCCCCAAAATGATAGGAAAACCCCATGATATTGTTCGTGGGGGTTCTCTTATCATTTTGGGGGAGGGCGGGAAAAACGGCACACAAAAATAACCTTTAAACCCACCCCGACCCTTTAAAACTAATCCCTTTGCTTCCCCCACCCACCCGACCCCCCCCCCAAATCATTTTACAGGTACCTGGTGGTCCAGTGGGGGTCCCGGGAGAGATCTCCCACTCCCGGGCCGTCGGCTGCCACTAATCAAAATGGCGCCGATGACCCTTTGCCCTTACCATGTGACAGGGTATCCGTGCCATTGGCCGGCCCCTGCCACATGGTAGGAGCACTGGATGGCCCGCGCCATTTTTAAAGATGGCGCCGGCCATCCAGTGCTCCCTCTATATGACAGGGGCCGGCCAATGGCACGGATACCCTGTCAAATGGTAAGGGCAAAGACCATCGGCGGCATTTTTATTAGTGGCAGCCGACAGCCCGAGAGCGGGAGGTCGCTCCCGGGAACCCCACTGGACCACCAGGTACCTGTAAAATGTTTTTGGGGGGGTCGGGAGGGTGGGGGAAGCAAAGGGATTAGTTTTAAAGGGTCAGGGTGGGTTTTTTGTTTATCGGTTCGGGCGCAGCCGATAAACAAAACCGCGATCGGGCCCTATAAAAAAAACCCCACATGTGAATCGGAACCGGAATCCGAACCGATTCCGGTTCCGATTCACATCTCTAATTGCTACCCTGCTTCAGGCCCGAAAGATCTCTACCTCTTTAACTTACGTCCGAGTCTTGAAGGTCTTCAAATTGTAGATTCTGGGATTTTTGCAGAAAAGTCTCAGCAAAGGATTGTCATTTAATACCCTCCGGGTTCAGATTGCAGCCTTGGGATGCCTGAGAGGTAGGATTCATGGAGCTCCGCTTGCAGCTCATCCAGATGTGGTACGTTTCCTTCGATGGGTGAAGCACTTAAATCCCCCCAGTTCGTCCAGTTTGTCCATCCTGGAGCCTTAATTTGGTGTTAAGGGTCTTGTTCGAAGCTCCTTTTGAGCCCCTAAAGAAAGCTACCTTGAAGGATTTAACTCTGAAAACAGTGTTTTTGGTGGTAATATGCTCAGCTCAGTGGATCTGGGAGCTTCAAGCTCTGCAATGCAGGGAACCTTTCTTATGGATTTCTGAGTCTGGAATATCCCTTAGGACAGTTCCTTCCTTTCTCCCAAAGGTAGCCTCAGCTTTTCACTTAAACCAGTCTGCGGAGCTTCCAGCCTTTACTGATATGGAGAGGGATGCATCTCATACTAAAGAATTCAGGTGTCTAGATCTCAGGAGGACTCTTTTAAGATACCTCGAGCTTACTAATGCTTTTTGGTATTCTGATCATTTCTTCGTTCTCTGAAGTGGTGCTAAGAAGGGGCACAAAGCTTCGAATGCGACCATAGCTCATTGGTTGAAAGAGGCTGTTGCTTCAGCTTATATTTGCCAGGGACGTGCTGTCCCTGCAGGTTTAAAAGTGCATTCCATACAGTCGCAGGCTGCTTCCTGGACAAAGTGCCAGTTGATCTCGCCACAAGAAATTTACAGGGCGGTGACATGGAAGTCTCTGCATACTTTCGCTCGATACTACTGTTTGGATATCCAGGCTCTGGGCTTGGACAGTTTCAGAAGCAATTTCATTAGAGTGGGACTCTCAAGGTCCCACCCCAGATAGGGAAGCTTTCGTACATCCCAGCAGTCTGGACTGATCCGGGTACATACAGGGAAAGGAAAATTGGTTCTTACCTGCTAATTTTTGTTCCAATAGTGTTATGGTTTTGAAGAATTGTGAACCCCGGGCCGAGGTGACAGATGTCTCCTCCCACAGGGAGGAGCCCCGTGGGCCTCACCATCAGTGGGCATGGTCTCAGCGACATAGGACACAGCTGTAAGAGAGACTTTATTAAAGAGAAAAGACAGCACATAATCCGAGGAGCGGGAAATGTAATAAAATAGTCTTTGAGTAAATACTGCAGTCAGGATGAAGATGTAGATACAGAGGTCCAGTAGTGGCCCACAGCATGGGGTACACCTGGGGATTCCTGTAAGCTGTTGTAAATATTCTCCACTGTTAAATTACTATCTCCTTTTCTTCTGTTCCAAGTTGTAATATGTCCCTGTTTTATTGTAACTGCAATTTTTCCCTTCTTTTAGCACTTGTTAATGTTTTTTATCACTTTATTGTTGTTCACTCCTTGTTATTTGTAAACCGGCATGATGCGATTCCCTTCGCGAATGCCGGTATAGAAAAAACTCAAATAAATAAATAAATAAATACCTTTGAGTGCAGATCCGGTAGTGACCCGCAACATGGGGTATGCCAAGGAAGCTGTACAATAGATGCCAAGGAGGCAGAGGTTGGTAATACAGGAACCAGGCCATAGACCTTGTATAGGTGCAGCAGTCCTGAGGCACAGAAAGAGTATAGTAGGTAGACTGAAGAATGGTAGTGGCCCGAGGAACGTGGTACGCCGTGGAATCTTCAGCAAGTTGGTAGAAGTGGAGGAAGTACTCACACAAGCAAGTCCCAGCAGAGATACCTGAGGAGCGGGTCAGGATGTCCCAGGCAGGAGGGCCCTCCAAGGAGCGGATAGCTAAGATGAAGAAGAGCCCCCGAGGCGTGGGTACTCAGAGCGTCCGAATGCCAGGAGGAGAGTCTGGAACAGAAGATCCAAGTTAGAGCGCATTTAACAAGCAAGAGAACTCCTTGCTAACTCGTATTAGCAATGGGCCAATCAGTATAAATACACTAGCGGTGCTGACGTCATCAGGAGGGGACGTCTCCAAGGTTCCCGCCATGACGTATTCATAAGGAGGCCTGTGCGCCTAGGTGATGCCAGAAGAAAGATGGCGGTTGGCAGCACCCACACTGTCCCGGGGACGCCGGGGAAGTTGGCATTAGTTGGCGGAGGCTGCCATTCTCCCAATGATTGAAGGTGCAGGGGAAAAAGAGGTGAGCATGAGAGGTCGCAGCTGTCTGTGACCCTTGGGCGCAACATGTAGTACCATGGATGAGTCCAGACGCCTGCCCTTTGGGAGTGGAAACAATTCTTGTGAGAGTCCGCTCAAATTGACTTGATATTATTCTTTTCAGATGCAGAACTTTTTCATGTACATAGTTGGTTTCCTCTGTTCCTTCTTGTCCTTGCTTGTTTTGCTGAATGGTTGCACTAAATTGTTTTTTTTGCTTTGAGATTTCTGATACTGAGGAGAGATTGGTAATGCACCTGGTTAAGAGGGGATGCTCTCAAAGTTTTTCTCTGTCTCCATCTGCTGGAAGGGAGGCAAAACCAAGTCTGGACTGATCCGTGGTACTACAGGAACGAAAATTAGCAGGTAAGAACCAATTTTCCTTTTCTCCTCCCACCCCGTTTCTTTTCTGATTCTCTACTTAACTGTTTCATTGTACATCTCTAGGATCCCAGCCTAGCTCTTCCACCCTTCTTCTTTCTAGGTTATATTGGGATGTGTTATCTGTAAAAATCCTCAGTCAGAAGGAAGAAATGCAGGCACAACAGAAAAAATGCACAGAAGAGACCTTTTATATTTTCTGAATGTGGTAAAATTTTCAGTAGGAAGAGAGAACTAATGCAACACCAGAAAATCAATCAGCAGACGCCACCAACTCTCCACTGCAGACTTAGGCGCGCACCCAATCTTCCCCACTTTAAAGGGCCCACAGCCCTCATCTGATAGCCGGCAAAATTGAGTATCTGGTTTTCAACCCGCGAGCTGTGGGCCCATTTAAAATGATTTATTTTTTTTTTTACTTTTGGGGCCTCTGACTTAATATCGCCAAGATATTAAGTTGGAGGGTGCAGAGAAAAGCAGTTTTTACTGCTTTTCTCTGCACCCTCTGTGCACCTTTAGGTAGGCGCTAATTTCTTAAAGTAAAATGTGCGGCTTGGCTGCACATTTTACTTACTGTATCGCGTGGGAATGACTAATAGGGCCATCAACATGCATTTGTATGTTGCAGGTGCTATTAGTCTCAGGGGCTAGCTTTATCCCTTATTCAGTAAGGGGTAATAGCATGTTGAAAACACATGTCGAAAACGCACGTCGAAATGCCGGCCTGTATGTTACAATCTGAGAAGAAAATCCTTGCAGGATGCCCTGGTTCTCTGACATTTCCTTTTATCCCTGTCTCTATCTTCAGATATTTCAGGGTTTTATTATATGGTGAGTTTCGAATGGCTAGGTCTGTAGCTAGGTAGCCCTTTTTCTCTAGGAAACACTTCACCTTGTCCTTTGGGGGTAATTTTCAGTGCCATTTACATGCATGAAATGTGGGTTTTATAATATAAATGGTTTGTTGTAGAATTGCTCAATTTTCTGCATGCTCTTCTGTGCACAAAAAAGAGGTATTCAGGAGGGGCAGAGTTTAGATTTACACACATACTCTAGATTTTAAATTGCATGCGCATGAATTCCCATGCACAAGTTAAGCCCTGCAATGAGCAGGTTATAACTTTGTGTGGGCAAGTTTGCATGCATTATTTCGCATTATTTTCAAAACAAACTCATCCACACCAGTTTCCTTTGAATATTGGATCAACCTGTGCAGATAGCTGCCTCATAAGCTACCTGTGACATTGCAAAATTAACCTGCCTATGCACAACAGAGTGAAACTTCAGGAATTCAGATGTTTCCACAGACTTGCATTTATTTAGAGATGGACAGGAAGTATCACTTAATAACATGATACACCACAGTTACTTCCAATAGTACCAGCCTTTTTCAAAAATAATTTTTGAGGCAATTTTCAAATGGATCTAGCCACGTTAATATGGATTAACGTGGCTAGATGGGGTCATTTGAAAATTTCCCTCAGTATGGGTTACAGTAAGCATGCTGTTTACTGCACATGGTGAGTGTGCAAAGGGGCGAGGAAGGAGTGGGGAGAAAGTACACGTGGAGATTGTACATCCTTTGCACCTGCTGTCACGTTCACTGGTTCTTTTGTACCTGTAGCCCCCACCTCTTTGAAATTCACTTGTGGGTTCAAGGGTTATCAGTTAAGCTATAGCCAGTATTTTTAATTGGGAAAATGCAAAGGCACACTTTGGGGCAATTTTTGCACTGGAGCAAAACTTAGGTAAATCGGCTCTATAAAGTGTTAACAAAAGGTGAGGTTAATGCTATCATGCATGCAAAATTTGTGGAGTTTAACTATCAAAGCCCTTCTTTTTGAGCTTCTGACAATTGTGGTGCTAATTCAGGAGATCCTTTGAATCTATTTGTGCATGCACACGTAACACACTGTACTTACTTGTATTGCTATTTATTGTGTATATATTGTTGATTGTAAACAAGGCTCTGTTTTCTTCTGGACTGAAGTCAAGGATGACTGGAGGTGAGTCTCCACGGTTGAGCACTCGAGGTGGTAAGAAATGTTGAAAGTTGTTTGAGTTCTGGAAGTCCGTTAGGAAATGGGTTGCTGCAATATATTCCACAGTAGTAGCCCATGACTTGTCAAAATACTGTTCAGGATCAGAGAGATAGGATAATCTGAAAAATATAAGCCAGATGTCATCAGTCATTGGGGACTGAATAGCCAAAGGGATGGGCACAGAATTACACTGATAGGTCAGAGTTAGGACTCCAGTTCTGGTTGGCAGTGACTACAAAAGCTATTTGATGACCTGTGCAACATGGGTTGGTGATCTCAGTTTGGTTTCTGAAAATCTACCATAGCAGTTTGGCACTAATTAGCACTATTTTTTCTGGTAATCTCAACAAAATAGTTTAAGGATAGCAGAGACTCAGTTATCTTCTCGCCCCTAAAAGTGTTTCCACCGGAGCAGAGCTGATGTACAGTGGTAATGTAGTGTGGGGGAAACATGCACTGTCAGTACATGTGCTGCACTTATACTGTAGATGAATGGAAGACATCAGCCCACTGTACTGTCAATACAACACTTTTCAGTAGCTCTAAGGAAAGACAAAGGAGCCTTATATTTTCCAATTAGTTTTGAAGGCAGCCTCATCTTTTCAGGGATGAGGCAGTGAAACATGTGGCTGAACATGTGGCTGAAAGGAATCAGTAAGTTTTTTGCTTGGGATACTGTCTTTTTTAAAAGTATTGGGGCAAAGTTAACTATTTGGGAATATTATTTAGTGTGTTTGTGCCTTTAATAGTCAGAAAGGCAGTGAATAAGCAAGTTAGACTGTTTGCATTTTTAAATAGTCAGTCAATAAGGTAGCAGTAGGTAGGCAGTGAATAAACAAGTTAGACTGTTTGTATTTTTAGTCAGTCAATAAGGTAGCAGTAGGTAGGCAGTGAATAAGAACATAAGAACATAAGAAAATGCCATACTGGGTCAGACCAAGGGTCCATCAAGCCCAGCATCCTGTTTCCAACAGTGGCCAATCCAGGCCATAAGAACCTGGCAAGTACCCAAAAACTAAGTCTATTCCATGTAACCATTGCTAATGGCAGTGGCTATTCTCTAAGTGAACCTAATAGCAGGTAATGGACTTCTCCTCCAAGAACTTATCCAATCCTTTTTTAAACACAGCTATACTACCTGCACGAACCACATTCTCTGGCAACAAATTCCAGAGTTTAATTGTGCGTTGAGTAAAAAAGAACTTTCTCCGATTAGTTTTAAATGTGCCCCATGCTAACTTCATGGAGTGTCCCCTAGTCCTTCTACTATCTGAAAGAGTAAATAACCGATTCACATCTACCCGTTCTAGACCTCTCATGATTTTAAACACCTCTATCATATCCCCCCTCAGTCGTCTCTTCTCCAAGCTGAAAAGTCCTAATCTCTTTAGTCTTTCCTCATAGGGGAGTTGTTCCATTCCCCTTATCATTTTGGTAGCCCTTCTCTGTACCTTCTCCATCGCAATTATATCTTTTTTGAGATGCGGCGACCAGAATTGTACACAGTATTCAAGGTGCGGTCTCACCATGGAGCGATACAGAGGCATTATGACATTTTCCGTTTTATTCATCATTCCTTTTCTAATAATTCCCAACATTCTGTTTGCTTTTTTGACTGCCGCAGCACACTGAACCGACGATTTCAATGTGTTATCCACTATGACACCTAGATCTCTTTCTTGGGTTGTAGCACCTAATATGGAACCCAACATCGTGTAATTATAGCATGGGTTATTTTTCCCTATATGCATCACCTTGCACTTTTCCACATTAAATTTCATCTGCCATTTGGATGCCCAATTTTCCAGTCTCACAAGGTCTTCCTGCAATTTATCACAATCTGCTTGTGATTTAACTACTCTGCACAATTTTGTGTCATCTGCAAATTTGATTATCTCACTCGTCGTATTTCTTTCCAGATCATTTATAAATATATTGAACAGTAAGGGTCCCAATACAGATCCCTGAGGCACTCCACTGTCCACTCCCTTCCACTGAGAAAATTGCCCATTTAATCCTACTCTCTGTTTCCTGTCTTTTAGCCAGTTTGCAATCCACGAAAGGACATCGCCACCTATCCCATGACTTTTTACTTTTCCTAGAAGCCTCTCATGAGGAACTTTGTCAAACGCCTTCTGAAAATCCAAGTATACTATATCTACCGGTTCACCTTTATCCACATGTTTATTAACTCCTTCAAAAAAGTGAAGCAGATTTGTGAGGCAAGACTTGCCCTGGGTAAAGCCATGCTGACTTTGTTCCATTAAACCATGTCTTTCTATATGTTCTGTGATTTTGATGTTTAGAACACTTTCCACTATTTTTCCTGGCACTGAAGTCAGGCTAACCGGTCTGTAGTTTCCCGGATCGCCCCTGGAGCCCTTTTTAAATATTGGGGTTACATTTGCTATCCTCCAGTCTTCAGGTACAATGGATGATTTTAATGATAAGTTACAAATTTTTACTAATAGGTCTGAAATTTCATTTTTTAGTTCCTTCAGAACTCTGGGGTGTATACCATCCGGTCCAGGTGATTTACTACTCTTCAGTTTGTCAATCAGGCCTACCACATCTTCTAGGTTCACCGTGATTTGATTCAGTCCATCTGAATCATTACCCATGAAAACCTTCTCCATTACGGGTACCTCCCCAACATCCTCTTCAGTAAACACCGAAGCAAAGAAATCATTTAATCTTTCCGCGATGGCCTTATCTTCTCTAAGTGCCCCTTTAACCCCTCGATCATCTAAAGGTCCAACTGACTCCCTCACAGGCTTTCTGCTTCGGATATATTTAAAAAAGTTTTTACTGTGAGTTTTTGCCTCTACAGCCAACTTCTTTTCAAATTCTCTCTTAGCCTGTCTTATCAATGTCTTACATTTAACTTGCCAATGTTTATGCTTTATCCTATTTTCTTCTGTTGGATCCTTCTTCCAATTTTTGAATGAAGATCTTTTGGCTAAAATAGCTTCTTTCACCTCCCCTTTTAACCATGCCGGTAATCGTTTTGCCTTCTTTCCACCTTTCTTAATGTGTGGAATACATCTGGACTGTGCTTCTAGAATGGTATTTTTTAACAATGACCACGCCTCTTGGACATTTTTTACTTTTGTAGCTGCTCCTTTCAGTTTTTTTCTAACAATTTTTCTCATTTTATCAAAGTTTCCCTTTTGAAAGTTTAGCACGAGAGCTTTGGATTTGCACACTGTTCCTTTTCCAGTCATTAAATCAAATCTGATCATATTATGATCACTATTGCCAAGCGGCCCCACCACCGTTACCTCTCTCACCAAGTCCTGTGCTCCACTGAGAATTAGATCTAAAATTGCTCCCTCTCTCGTCGGTTCCTGAACCATTTGCTCCATAAAGCTATCATTTATTCCATCCAGGAACGTTATCTCTCTAGCGTGACCCGATGATACATTTACCCAGTCTATATTGTTTGCATTTTTATATTGTTTTATATTGTTTGCATTTTTAAATAGTCAGTCAATAAGGTAGCAGTAAGTAGGCAGTGAATAAACAAGTTAGACTGTATTTTTAGTCAGTCAATAAGGTAGCAGTAGGTAGTGTGTTTATTTTTAAAAGTCTGCAGAACTGAGTGTTCTCCAGACTTTTAAAGAGCTGAGTGTTTGTATTTAATACTAACTGAGTGCTTGTATTGAAAAAAAAAAAAACAGACAAAAAAAAAAAACCCCAACCCAAAAAGAAGCCAGAAGCTAGAAATAAGCTAGGAGCAGTATATACCAAAGTAAAAAAGTTGAATAGTTCAGTTCAGTTACTCACCTTGGAAAGGTGTTGAGATAGTGTGATTGGGTTTGAATAGGGACCAACATTTGTTAATCAAGGGAGCAGTGAGTCACTCAGGCTGACTAACTGAAGTTAGACTGTTTGTATTTCCCAACCCTCCCACCCCTTGCCCACCTACCTCTAGCTCATCCCTTAATTTACAGGCAGGTGCCACTTTCACAAAAAAAAAAAATATATACCAACAAAAACTTTATTGAGAATTCGATCAGACCCCTGTAGGCCACTACCAGACACATAGTGAATTCACTAATACATTTAAAGGAAGTTAGACACATTCCTACTCCCATAGCAACCTAAAACTTAACTAGGAACTGATCAAAATTGAGATGAAGGCAGCAGTCCAGCAGCAAGAGGGGGGCTTCCCAGTCTTTTGCATCGAGTGTCACATGTATGATTTTTTACCCACTGGTGAGAAGTTGTACATGTGCATGCGATGCAAAGAGCTCCTGGCTCTCAGAGAACGAGTCCGATATCTGGAGGCTAGAGTGGCAGACCTGGAGGAGCTGAGGCAGACAGAGAGGTATATAGATGAGACCTTCAGGGACATAGTAGTCAAGTCCCAACTTCAGACTGGCAGCCCTGGTGCTGCCTTGGAGGAAGAAGGTCTCATGGTGGGAGAGCACCAACCAGGTGTAGCAGGAAAGGATCCTGTAGCAAGGACCTGCTCTCCAGGTGATGCATTATCCTTTCGCACTGAGGATATCTCCCCAAGGCCTACTGCCCAGGAGGGAAGGGTTAAGTCGGCCGTCATAGTTGGTGATTTGATTATTAGGAATGTAGATAGCTGGGTGGCCGGTGGGCGTGAGGATCGCCTGGTAACATGCCTACCTGGTGCGAAGGTGGCGGACCTCACGCGTCACCTAGATAGGATTTTAGACAGTGCTGGGGAGGAGCCGGCTGTCGTGGTACATGTGGGCACCAACGACATAGGAAAATGTGGGAGGGAGGTTCTGGAAGCCAAATTTAGGCTCTTAGGTAGAAAGCTTAAATCCAGAATCTCCAAGGTAGCATTCTCTGAAATGCTCCCTGTTCCACGCGCAGGTCACCAGAGGCAGGCAGAGCTCTGGAGTCTCAATGCGTGGACGAGACGATGGTACAAGGAAGAGGGATTCAGTTTTGTTAGGAACTGGGGAACCTTTTGGGGAAGGGGGAGTCTCTTCCGAAGGGATGGGCTCCACCTTAACCAGGGTGGAACCAGACTGCTGGCGCTAACCTTTAAAAAGGATATAGAGCAGCTTTTAAACTAGAACAAAGGGGAAAGCCGACAGTCGCCCAGCAGCGCATGGTTCGGAGAGAGGTATCTTTAAAGGATACTAATGATGCATTAGAATTAGGGCATCCCGACAGTGAGGGTCCAATAATTAGAAAAGTAGTCCAAGTGCCTGTAACTAAAAACTCACCTGAGCTAAAAAATTCTAACTTATACCTATCAATTAAAAGGCAGAATGAAAATACAAACAAAAAACAAACTTTGAAATGTTTGTATGCTAATGCCAGAAGTCTAAGAAGTAAGATGGGAGAATTAGAATGTATAGCAGTAAATGATGACATAGACTTAATTGGCATCTCAGAGACATGGTGGAAAGAGGATAACCAATGGGACAGTGCTATACTGGGGTACAAATTATATCGCAATGACAGAGAGGAGCACTCGGGAGGAGGTGTGGCGCTTTATGTCCGGGATGGCATAGAGTCCAACAGGATAAACATCCTGCATGAGACTAAATACAAAATTGAATCTTTATGGGTAGAAATCCCTTGTATGTCGGGGAAGACAATAGTGATAGGGGTATACTACCGTCCACCTGGTCAAGATGGTGAGACGGACAGTGAAATGCTAAGAGAAATTAGGGAAGCTAACCAAATTGGTAGTGCAGTAATAATGGGAGACTTCAATTACCCCAATATAGACTGGGTAAATGTATCACCAGGTCACGCTAGAGAGATAACCTTCCTGGATGGAATAAATGATAGCTTTATGGAGCAATTGGTTCAGGAACCGACGAGAGAGGGAGCATTTTTAGATCTAATTCTCAGTGGAGCACAGGACTTGGTGAGAGAGGTAACGGTGGTGGGGCCGCTTGGCAATAGTGATCATCATATGATCAAATTTGATTTAATGACTGGAAAAGGAACAGTGTGCAAATCCAAGGCTCTCGTGCTAAACTTTCAAAAGGGAAACTTTGATAAAATGAGAAAAATTGTTAGAAAAAAACTGAAAGGAGCAGCTACAAAAGTAAAAAATGTCCAAGAGGCGTGGTTATTGTTAAAAAATACCATTCTAGAAGCACAGTCCAGATGTATTCCACACATTAAGAAAGGTGGAAAGAAGGCAAAACGATTACCGGCATGGTTAAAAGGGGAGGTGAAAGCAGCTATTTAAGCCAAAAGATCTTCATTCAAAAATTGGAAGAAGGATCCAACAGAAGAAAATAGGATAAAGCATAAACATTGGCAAGTTAAATGTAAGACATTGATAAGACAGGCTAAGAGAGAATTTGAAAAGAAGTTGGCTGTAGAGGCAAAAACTCACAGTAAAAACTTTTTAAAATATATCCGAAGCAGAAAGCCTGTTAGGAAATCAGTTGGACCGTTAGATGATCAAGGGTTTAAAGGGGCACTTAGAGAAGATAAGGCCATCGCGGAAAGATTAAATGATTTCTTTGCTTCGGTGTTTACTGAAGAGGATGTTGGGGAGGTACCCATAATGGAGAAGGTTTTCATGGGTAATGATTCAGATTGACTGAATCAAATCACGGTGAACCTAGAAGATGTGGTAGGCCTGATTGACAAACTGAAGAGTAGTAAATCACCTGGACCGTATGATATACACCCCAGAGTTCTGAAGGAACTAAAAAATGAAATTTCAGACCTATTTGTTGCAGTCGGATACTGCAGGTGAGGTAGTGGACCCTTGGGCCTGCCCACCTAGGATGACAGGGTAGGCCGGGAGGCGGAGCCACAGGCTGGCGGTGTTCACCCGGGAACCAGGAACCCCCCAGGAGGAGCCCATAGGGTCCTGGAACCTTGGGACTTGGGGAATAGGCTCAATGTCCAGTGGCAGGAAAGGCCTAGGCCGGGAGTGTAGTATAGGAAGTCCAATAGTATAAGATAGTCCGTGGACCGGCTGTACAGGCCGAGGGCCAGCTGATGACAGGGCAGCGGGCAGCAGCGGAAACTGTAGCTAATCGGCTACTGAAGCAGAGTCTGTAGCAAGCTGTGGACTGAAGCAGGCTGTAGGCTGGAATGGAGTCTGTAGCAGGCTGTAGACTGGAATGGAGTCTGTAGCAGGCTGTGGACTGAAGCAGGCTGTAGACTGGAATGGAGTCTGTAGCAGGCTGAAGCAAAGTCAGGAACGAACCAAGGTCTGAGGCAGGCGGCAGGCTGAAGCGAAGTCGGGAACGAACCAAGGTCTGAGGCAGGTGGCAGGCTGAAGCGAAGTCAAAGGCAGTCCAAAGGTCAAGTCAGGAACGAGGAATAGACGAAGCGCAACTCAGAACTACTAGCCAGTAGTGAACCTCGTTGCAAGGCAAGGAGAAGGAGTCCAGACGCCGGTTATATCGGGCTTAGGGCGTGACGTCATCAGCGCAGGCGGGGCCTGACTTCCGGGAGCTGTGTGCAAAAAGTGGGCGTCCTCGCGCGCGAGGCAGCGGGGAGACGGGCAAGCAACGGCGGCCGCCACGTGGAGCAGGCAGCGCCGCCGGGGTCCCAGCCACACGGAACGTGGCGTTTCCAGCAGCGGAGGTAGGCACTGTTCAGACCTAGCGAAGGGGAAGCGGCAGAGACCGCAACAGTACCCCCCACTTTACGGCCTCTCTTGAGAGGCCCCAGTTTTCCTGGGTGATCCTGATGGAACTGCTGCAATAAGTTCTTGTCAAGGATATTGCGGCTGGGTTCCCAGGTGTTATCTTCATCACCGCAGCCCTCCCACGCCAGTAGGTATTCCCATCTACGGTTGTGGAAGCGGACGTCCAAGACCTCACGCACCTGGTAAGTGGGGTCGTCGTCGATGTCTGTTGAAGTAGGATCCGGTGGCGTACGGTGATAACGAGAGAGGACCACGGGTTTTAGCAGGGACACATGAAAGACATTGTGGATTCGGAGAGTTGAAGGCAGTCTCAGCCGATACTAGACCAGGCCCACTCTCTCAGCAACCCGAAATGGACCACAGAACCTGGGTGCAAATCTCCGTGATGGGAGGCGGAGATGGATGTTCCTGGTGCTGAGCCAGGCTCTGTCCCCTGGCTGGTAAGTGGGAGCTGGTCGTCGGTGGCGGTCGGCCGCTTGTTTGGCGGACGCTGCTGAGCGGCGAAGCTGGTTCTGAGTTCTGTGCCACAATGTCCGTAGTTGCTGTGCTGTTACTTGAACGGCAGGCGAGGCGCTGGGGCAGCCAGCGCGAGCGGAGGTCTTAGTGGTTTCCCGTAGACAAGCTGAAATGGGGATTTGCCGGTAGCGGCATGAGCCTGGTTGTTGTAGGCGAACTCGGCCCAGGGCAGTAGTTCCAACCAGTTATCCTGTTTTTCATTAACGAAGGCCCGGAGGTAGGCCTTCAGGGTCTGATTCATTCTCTCGGTCTGCCCGTTGCTCTGTGTGTGAAAGGCTGTGGAGAAGCTGAACTTTACCTTGAAGCACTTGCAGAGAGCTCTCCAATAGCGTGCTACAAACTGGGGCCCCCGGTCGGAGACTATATCTTGGGGGAGACCATGTAGCCTGAAGACATGCTGAGCAAAGAGACGGGCCAGTTCGGGCGCTGACGGAAGTTTAGGCAAGGGAACTAGGTGCACCATCTTTGAGAAGCAGTCAACGGTGACCCAGATGACCGTATGCCCGCAAGACGAGGGTAAGTCCACCACGAAGTCCATAACTATGTGGGTCCAGGGTTCGGTGGGGACTGGTAGTGATTGCAGAAGGCCACAAGGAGATCCTGGACTGGGCTTTTGACGGGCGCAGGTGGGGCAGGAACTCACATAGGAGTAGACATCCCGCCGGATGTTGGGCCACCAATAGAAGCGGTTGATAAGTTCTAACGTTCTTTCGCGTCCAGCGTGCCCTCCGATGAGGGAGTCATGAGCCCAGCATAAGGCCGTTAGGCGATCCCTGCGGGGAATTACAGTCCTATCCTGAGAGAGGACCGTCAAAGCGGACAGGCGGACCTTACTTGGGTCCAGGATAAACTGAGGAGGTTCTTGATCCTCCTCGACGCATGAAGTATGGGAGAGCGCATCCGCTCGGAGGTTCTTGGCCGCCGGCCGATATTGCAGAACAAAGTTGAAACGACTGAAAAACAAGGCCCAGCGGGCTTGGCGGGGGTTCAGTCTTTGAGCCTGTGACAGGAACTCCAGGTTCTTGTGGTCTGTGTATACGGTGGTTGTATGCAGGGACCCCTCGAGCCATTGTCTCCACTCTTCGAAGGCGAGCTTAATCACCAACAGCTCCTTGTCCCCAATGGAGAATTGCTCTCGGCTGGAGAAAACTTCCTGGAGAAGTAAGAGCAGGGGAGGAGTTGGCCAGAGTCGGAGTGTTGGCTGAGAACCGCCCCAACCGCTATACTGGAGGCGTCGACTTCCACAATGAACGGTCTGGAGGGATCTGGATGCCGGAGGCAAACATCCGAAAGAAATGCCTCTTTGAGGTCGGAGAAGGCTGCTACCGCAGCGTCAGGCCAGTTCTTGGCGTCAGCTCCCTTGCGGGTCAGGGCCGTGAGCGGAGCAACTCGATGCGAGTATCGTGGGATAAAATGTATATAAAAGTTAGCGAAGCCCAGGAATCGCTGGAGGGCTTTGAGACCCGTGGGCTGAGGCCACTTGGTGTTGGCCGCTACTTTTTCTGGGTCCATGCGGAAGCCGGTAGAGGAGATGATGTATCCCAAGAAGGGCAACGATTCAGCCTCGAACGTACACTTCTCCAGCTTGGCATACAAGTGGTTGTCTCGGAGGGCCTGAAGAACCTGTGTAACGTGGTGGCGATGGGAGTCCACATCCTTGGAAAAGATGAGCACGTCGTCCAGGTAGACTATGACATGTGAGTGGAGCATGTCACGCAGTACCTCATTCATGAGGTGCTGGAAGACGGCGGGGGCACTGCAGAGTCCAAAGGGCATTACCAGATACTCGTAATGCCCATCCCTGGTATTAAATGCCGTCTTCCATTCGTCCCCTGGGCGTATACGGACGAGGTTGTAGGCCCCTCTGAGATCCAACTTCGTGAAGATGCAGGCACCCTGAAGGCGATCCAGAAGCTCCGGAATCAACGGGAGGGGGTACCGGTCTCGTTTGGTGATGGCATTCAGGCCACGATAGTCGATACATGGCCGGAGAGAGCCATCCTTTTTGGCCACAAAGAAGAATCCGGCACCAGCAGGCGAGCGAGAAGGGCGGATGAACCCCTTGGCTAGGTTCTCCGTAACATGCTGGGACATGGCCTTCATTTCGGGTAGCGACAGGGGATACACTCGGCCACGAGGGGGCGTGGTGCCCGGCAATAGGTCAATAGGACAAACAAAGGACCGGTGCTGTGGAAGGATTTCCGCCAATCTCCTTGGAGAAAATGTCCTCAAAGCTTTGGTATGGCTCAGGTAGGAGGTGCGAGGAGCAGAGATGCAGAGGTTTGGGTGGACGTGGGAGCTGTAGACAGTGTTCAAAGCAGGCAGGACCCCAACGAACCAGTTGGAAGTTATCCCATTGAATCACGGGAGAATGCTGACGTAACCAAGGAAGTCCCAAAACCAACGGGTGCACCGCTCGCTCCAAGACGAGCAGGGAGATCTCCTCCGAGTGGAACAGGCCTGTTTGCAGTGTCAATGGGGCCGTGGAGCAGGTAATGACGCCAGGAAGCAGAGTGCCTCGGATCGAGGAGATCCGCAGAGGAGGGACCTTCTGTAGAGTCGGAAGAGAAAGCTGAGTCACCAGATTGGCCACAATAAAATTCCTCTCAGCGCCGGAGTCAATGAAGGCACGGATCTGGAGTTCTCCACCGGGGTATTTCAGGGTTACTGGTAGCGTGCAAAGAGGAGCTGATCCAGTAGTGCCTAGGTGTAGCTCCTCAGTGTAACCTAGGCATGAGCGTTTCCCGGACGCTCTGGGCAAGAAGCAAGAAAATGCCCCTTGCCTCCACAATAGAGGCAGAGGCCTAGGGAGCGACGTCTCTTCCTTTCTTCAGGGGTTAGTGGGGATCTGCCCAATTGCATGGGTTCCCCACTAGGCACAGTGGGAGGAAGAGCCTTGGGAGCAGGTGTTCTGGAGGAAGTAGACAGCTGTCGTGGGGCTCGGCGACTCGAGCGAGTTTCTCTATCCCGTTGTTGGAGACGGCGATCCACCCTACCAGCAATGTCCATTAGATCATTTAAGTCCTCAGGGAGATCCCGACCTGCTAGTTCATCCTTGATGCGGCCTGCCAGACCCTCGAGGAAGATCCCTTTAAGGCAATCATCTTGCCAAGCGACCTCCATGGCCAGGGTTCGGAAGTCTATAATGTACTCAGCCACCGGGCGTGTCCCTTGCCGGAGGTGCAAGAGCTCCGAGGCCGCGGTGGATAGGCGTGCGGGGTCATCAAAGGCAAGGCGGAAGTTAAGGAGGAACTCTTGTAGGTTCTGTAGCAAGGGATCCTGACATTCCCACAAAGGCGAAGCCCAGTCGAGGGCCTTGCCGTCCAGCAGGGAGAAGATAAAGGCTACCTTGGCTGCGTCTGAGGGAAACTGCACTGGCAGAAGAGTGAAGCGCACTTGGCACTGGTTTAGGAAACCACGGCATGTCTTGCTGTCCCCGGCGTACCGGGTAGGCGTGGGTAGCTGAGTGACTGAAGCTGACGTGGCCGCGGGTGCCGGAGGCAACTCCCGAGTGGAAAACTCTAGACGAGAGACCAACTTCCACAGTGGCAGCGAGGGTATCAATGCAGTGCTGATGTTGCTGGAGGCATTGAGCCATCCCTGGAATGGCCTGCAGGCTTGGGGCCTCCGCCGAGTCCACGGCCTTGCAAACTGTTGCAGTCGGATACTGCAGGCGAGGTAGTGGACCCTTGGGCCGGCCCACCTAGGATGACAGGGTAGGTCGGGAGGCGGAGCCACAGGCTGGCGGTGTTCACCCGGGAACCAGGAACCCCCCAGGAGGAGCCCGTAGGGTCCTGGAACCTTGGGACTTGGGGAATAGGCTCAATGTCCAGTGACAGGAAAGGCCTAGGCCGGGAGTGTAGTATAGGAAGTCCAATAGTATAAGATAGTCCGTGGACCGGCTGTACAGGCCGAGGGCCAGCTGATGACACGGTAGCGGGCGGCAGCGGAAACTGTAGCTAACCGGCTACTGAAGCAGAGTCTGTAGCAAGCTGTGGACTGAAGTAGGCTGTAGGCTGGAATGGAGTCTGTAGCAGGCTGTGGACTGAAGCAGACTGTAGACTGGAATTGAGTCTGTAGCAGGCTGTGGACTGAAGCAGACTGTAGACTGGAATAGAGTATGTATCAGGCTGTGGACTGAAGCAGGCTGTAGACTGGAATGGAGTCTGTAGCAGGCTGAAGCGAAGTCAGGAACAAACCAAGGTCTGAGGCAGGCGGCAGGCTGAAGCGAAGTCGGGAACGAACCAAGGTCTGAGGCAGGCGGCAGGCTGAAGCGAAGTCGGGAACGAACCAAGGTCTGAGGCAGGCGGCAGGCTGAAGCGAAGTCGGGAACGAACCAAGGTCTGAGGCAGGCGGCAGGCTGAAGCGAAGTCAAAGGCAGTCCAAAGGTCAAGTCAGGAACGAGGAATAGACGAAGCGCAACTCAGAACTACTAGGCAGTAGTGAACCTCGTTGCAAGGCAAGGAGAAGGAGTCCGGACGCCAGTTATATCGGGCTTAGGGCGTGACGTCATCAGCGCAGGCGGGGCCCGACTTCCGGGAGCTGTGCGCACAAAGTGGGCATCCTCGCATGTGCGCGAGGCAGCGGGGAGACGGGCAAGCAATGGCGGCTGCCACGTGGAGCAGGCAGCGCCGCCGGGGTCCCAGCCACGCGGAACGCGGCGTTTCCAGCAGCGGAGGTAGGCACTGTTCAGACCTAGCGAAGGGGAAGCGGCAGAGACCGCAACACTATTAGTAAAAATTTGTAACTTATCATTAAAATCATCCATTGTACCTGAAGACTGGAGGATAGCAAATGTAACCCCAATATTTAAAAAGGGCTCCAGGGTTGATCCAGGAAACTACAGACCGGTTAGCCTGACTTCAGTGCCAGTAAAAATAGTGGAAAGTGTTCTAAACATCAAAATCACAGAACATATAGAAAGACATGGTTTAATGGAACAAAGTCAGCATGGCTTTACCCAGGGCAAGTCTTGCCTCACAAATCTGCTTCACTTTTTTGAAGGAGTTAATAAACATGTGGATAAAGGTGAACCGGTAGATATAGTATACTTGGATTTTCAGAAGGCGTTTGACAAAGTTCCTCATGAGAGGCTTCAAGGAAAAGTAAAAAGTCATGGGATAGGTGGCGATGTCCTTTCGTGGATTGCAAACTGGCTAAAAGACAGGAAACAGAGAGTAGGATTAAATGGGCAATTTTCTCAGTGGAAGGGAGTGGACAGTGGAGTGCCTCAGGGATCTATATTGGGACCCTTACTTTTCAATATATTTATAAATGATCTGGAAAGAAATACGATGAGTGAGATAATCAGATTTGCAGATGACACAAAATTGTTCAGAGTAGTTAAATCACAAGCAGATTGTAATAAATTGCAGGAAGACCTTGTGAGACTGGAAAATTGGGCATCCAAATGGCAGATGAAATTTAATGTGGATAAGTGCAAGGTGATGCATATAGGGAAAAATAACCCATGCTAAAATTACACAATGTTGGGTTCCATATTAGGTGCTACAACCCAAGAAAGAGATCTAGGTGTCATAGTGGATAACACATTGAAATCTTCAGTACAGTGTGCTACGGCAGTCAAAAAAGCAAACAGAATGTTGGGAATTATTAGAAAGGGAATGGTGAATAAAACGGAAAATGTCATAATGCCTCTGTATCGCTCCATGGTGAGACCGCACCTTGAATACTGTGTACAATTCTGGTCGCCGCATCTCAAAAGAGATATAATTGCGATGGAGAAGGTACAGAGAAGGGCTACCAAAATGATAAGGGGAATGGAACAACTCCCCTATGAGGAAACATTAAAAAGGTTAGGACTTTTCAGCTTGGAGAAGAGACGACTGAGGGGGGATATGATAGAGGTGTTTAAAATCATGAGAGGTCTAGAACGGGTAGATGTGAATCGGTTATTTACTCTTTCGGATAGTAGAAAGACTAGGGGGCACTCCATGAAGTTAGCATGGGGCACATTTAAAACTAATCGGAGAAAGTTCTTTTTTACTCAACGCACAATTAAACTCTGGAATTTGTTGCCAGAGGATGTGGTTAGTGCAGTTAGTATAGCTGTGTTTAAAAAAGGATTGGCTAAGTTCTTGGAGGAGAAGTCCATTACCTGCTATTAAGTTCACTTAGAGAATAGCCACTGCCATTAGCAATGGTAACATGGAATAGACTTAGTTTTTGGGTACTTGACAGGTTCTTATGGCCTGGATTGGCCACTGTTGGAAACAGGATGCTGGGCTTGATGGACCCTTGGTCTGACCCAGTATGGCATTTTCTTATGTTCTTATGTTCTTATCTTTCCCAAAGCACTGAGGGAGGCAATATTCAGCCATTGAGTGGCTTGGCTATTTAACTGGATAAACTTATCTGGCTAACTAGCAAGGTATATTCAGCAGTGCGGTCACACCACTGAATATACACAGCTATCTTATACCAGAGGTAGCCACATATATTAACTGGCTAGCTCCAATTATTGGAGTTAGCCAGTTAACTTATGCAGATAACTTCACTTCTCCCCGGAATGCTCCTGACTTATCCGGCTAGAATTTAACTGGATAAGGGCCTCATTTTCCAAGCCACTCGCACGCGAAAAGTCCCTTATCGCGTGTGATACCAGGATGGGGGCGGAGTCCGCCCCGGAAGAGGAGGAGTCTGGGCGTCACCGGGGCCAACTCTGCGCCGACACCGTGGACAGCAAAAAGGTAAGGCCCTTTTTGCTGCCTATTTTGCTCCCAATAGCTACACCTCCTATGGTGGCGCTATTGGGTGCGAAACCGGCAGCGATCGCACCGCGACGGTGCGATCGCTGCCGGCTAGTGCAGGCCCGCCCCCCATTTCGGCCCCCCGCCCCTCATCTTCTAAAGTATCGCAGGCCTGCGATACTTTAGAAAATGAGGCCCTAAGTCTCTAAAAATGCCGGTTTTGCCATTTAGACGGATAGTTTTTCAGTTATCCATCTAAATGGCTTTTGAATATCAACCTTGAGGGAGATTAAGTTAAAAGGCAAACAGTTTAAAGCCTGTTGGCTAGGGAATTTCGATGAGAGTAAATAGGAGTTGTGTGCCAGGTCCAGAGGATTTCAGCTGGGGTTGAGATAAAGAGGAATTAAAAAGGAAGGATTGCTGGGGGATAGCAGAACAGCATAGAGATGTGAATCGTGTCCTTGATCGTCTTAACGATCGATTTCAGCTGGGAGGGGGAGGGAATCGTATTGTTGCCGTTTGGGTGTTTAAAGTATCGTGAAAATCATGAAAATCGTGAGCCGGCACACTAAAACCCCCTAAAACCCACCCCCGACCCTTTAAATTAAATCCCCCACCCTCCCGAACCCCCCCCCCAAATGCCTTAAATTACCTGGGGGTCCAGCGGCGGTCCGGAACGGCCTCCTGCAATTGAATCGTGTTGTCTTCAGCCGGCGCCATTTTTCAAAATGGCGGCGCAAAATGGCGGCGGCCATAGACCAACACGATTCGACTGCAGGAGGTCGTTCCGGACCCCCGCTGGACTTTTGGCAAGTCTTGTGGGGTTCAGGAGGCCCCCCCAAGCTGGCCAAAAGTCCCTGGGGGTCCAGCGGGGGTCCGGAAAACGATCTCCTGCCGCGAATCGTTTTCCGTACGGAAAATGGCGCCGGCAGGAGATCGACTGCAGGAGGTCGTTCAGCGGCGGCTGAACGACCTCCTGCAGTCGATCTCCTGCCGGCGCCATTTTCCGTACGGAAAACGATTCGCGGCAGGAGATCGTTTTCCGGACCCCCGCTGGACCCCCAGGGACTTTTGGCCAGCTTGGGGGGGCCTCCTGAACCCCACAAGACTTGCCAAAAGTCCAGCGGGGGTCCGGAACGACCTCCTGCAGTCGAATCGTGTTGGTCTATGGCCGCCGCCATTTTGCGCCGCCATTTTGAAAAATGGCGTCGGCTGAAGACAACACGATTCAATTGCAGGAGGCCGTTCCGGACCGCTGCCATTCCGAACCGCCGCTGGACCCCCAGGTAATTTAAGGCATTTGGGGGGGGGGGTTCGGGAGGGTGGGGGATTTAATTTAAAGGGTCGGGGGTGGGTTTTAGGGGGTTTTAGTGTGCCGGTTTTCCTGCCCTCCCCCTTCCCCCGATTTACGATTTTTTGACGATAAATCGGGGGAATTGGTATTGTATCGTGGCCCTAACGATTTTTGACGATTTAAAATATATCGGACGATATTTTAAATCGTCAAAAAACGATTCACATCCCTAGAACAGCAAGCTAAAGCAGCCCACCCTCCATATCCATGGTAGAAATTAGCAATGGAATTGTACCTAGGGTTTAACAGGGGCTAGGCGTTAGGGATCATTTCATAGTAGCAAGGTACCTCAGCAGCAAATAAAGGAAATAAGTCACAAAAATTACTCAGGCAGAGATGCTTAGGATGCTGGTACATTGGTTGCTGCATTGATGACTAGACTCAGGCCCCTGAGATCAGGAAGGGAATGAGGAGGGGACTGGTTTATGCAGATCTTCATTCCAGTAAAGAATATTGCTGTCAGAGTAAGACACTATCAGAGCTATTACACACATTCACACACGCACAGACACACAAACACATATGGTATAGTCAAATGGGAAGGCTACCATCTCATTAGGTTGGGTACATTATGTTTGGTAATAAGTGCATTGAATTTTACTAAGGGTACAAGTATCCTTTGTAGATGAGGTATTATATTTACTTTATAGTATTTTGAAGTTACTGTAATCAACTGTATTAATTGTACCAGTATTTAGTTGTTCCTGACAAAATAAAGCTGCGGCCTGTTCCCCCACTCTGGTTAAACTGAGTCTGGTGTTTCTTCACAAGGGGAGCTGGGTTGGGAAGAAAAGAAGCTGGGGGGGGGGGGGGGGGGCACGGCACGAGGTGCGGGCACGAGGTGAAGGATATGGTATGCCCATGCTATGATTTTAAGCCCTTGTTAAATCCAGAGTTCTAGAAAAAAAATATCTCATCCACAAAGCTCTCCACAACCAAAGCATGCACTGGTTCACGGAACACCTCACCTATCACAACTCAAACACCAATAAAGGCAACAACATAGTAGGGATGTGAATCATTTTTTGACGATTTAAAATATCGTCCGATATATTTTAAATCGTCAAAAATCGTTAGAGCCGCGATACAATAACAATTCCCCCGATTTATCGTCAAAAAATCGTAAATCGGGGGGAGGGGAAGGGGGAGGGCGGGAAAACCGGCACACTAAAACAACCCTAAAACCCACCCCGACCCTTTAAAATAAATCCCCCACCCTCCCGAACCCCCCAAAATGCCTTAAATTACCTGGGGTCCAGAGGAAGGGTCCCGGTGTGATCTTTTACTCTCGGACCTCCGTGCATTGTAGAAATGGCGCCGGCGCTATCTTTGACCTGTCATATGACAGGTCAAAGGTAGCGCCGGCGCCATTTTGTTTTTTTGTCCCCCGACGTCAGGAGCGTAGGAGATCGCTCCCGGACCCCCGCTGGACCCCCAGGGACTTTTGGCCAGCTTGGGGGGGCCTCCTGACCCCCACAAGACTTGCCAAAAGTCCAGTGGGGGTCCGGGAGCGATCTCCTACCGCGAATCGTTTTTCCGTACGGAAAATGGCGCCGGCACCTGGACCCCAGGTAATTTAAGGCATTTTGGGGGGGTTTGGGAGGGTGGGGGATTTATTTTAAAGGGTCGGGGTGGGTTTTAGGGATGTTTTAGTGTGCCGGTTTTCGATTTACACGATTTACACGATATTTAAAAAACCCAAACTGCGACGATCCGATTCCCTCCCCCTCCCAGCCGAAATCAATCGTTAAGACGATCGATCACACGATGCACATCTCTACAACATAGAGCTACACTCAACATTCCCTCACCTAAACTATCTAAACTTAGTTCCACCAAAGCTCGGGCTATATCCTTAGCTGGACCCGTTCTTTGGAACAAACTCCCTCCCTTCCTACGGCAGGAACCTTGCTCAAAAAAATTTAAGCAGAATCTAAAAACCGGCCTATTCAGGCAAGCATTCCCAGAATAGCCCTCCCTCCCCCTCTAGTCCCTTTTCCTCTTCTTATCCTGCCATATTTAATTATTTATTTAGCTATGTAAGTAAACACCAGTCATGTAAATAGTTATTTCTGTGAGTACATGTACTTTTCCTCCTACTTTTCCTGCATATATTTACTGATAAGCTATTTAATTAGACATCCTTCCTGTAATTCGTCTCTGTTCATATACCTGTACATCGCTTTTACTCCCTTATGCTTTATGGTTCCCCACTTATATGTTATGTTACATTGTTCGCAGGTTTTTTTTTCCTGTATTATGCTCATTGTTCCTTGTTCTCTGTAAAGCTCGTTTAGCTGCTGTTTTGTTCTATGTGAACCGATGAGATGTTCCCAACGTTCATCGGTATATAAAAGCTTATAAATAAAAAAATAAATAAAATTATAAATATTCTTCTTTTGGAAGCTAAACAAAAAGCACTGAGATTCCCATTTTGAGCTCTGATTTGATATTTCATATCTGAGGATATATTAGTGTTGGGGGGAAAACTTTCAAACTGCCCGCATTGGGGAAAAGTCTCTGGGTACTTTTTACCCGCAGGCCTTGCACCAATTTTCGAAGAAAATGTGCATGCACACTTTTACTTTCAAACTCGCCCACAGACACAAAATACTAGCAGACATTTGCACCTGCTTTGTCTGTGGGCAGATTTTCTTTGGAAACTAATGCCTGTAGTCTTGAAAATACCATAGATGCCCTGCTATTTTCTGATTCCACCCGAAACACACTTCTTCCTCTTCCCCGCAGGAACACCTCCCCTAAATGCAGCCATAAGTACAGTTCAGTGGTGAGAGACAAGGACAGATTATCGTTATGCAGCATCATTTTTGGATAACTTTTATCCTGGTTCTAAGGAAAGCTGCCACCACATTCTAATTGTCCACAGTATCAATATGGCCACCAGAATGCAATGCTCTACAAGTGGCACAGACAGAGCTGCTTTCTTTTTCAGTGATGTCAAGGAGCTCTTTTCATTTCCCTCATAATTGAGCCTGTAGGAATTGCAGTACTGAATTCTGTTTGCAAGTCAAAGGAAACAACAGGAGCAAAAAGTGAAAAGCTCCAAACTGCTGTTTCCATGGATTTATGCCGAAGTGAAACACAATGGGGTCGATGCAATACAGTGCGCTCAGCCGAGCGCACTGTATAACCCGCACTCCGACGCGGGTTAAATAGGCACTAATCCACCCTCTAATGCCGTTGGACGCGGAGTGGATGCAATGGCGCTCATCACATGCAAATGCATGTGAATGAGGCTATTACTCATTCACTCCACATGCAAAAAAAAAGTGTGCGTCTCAGATGCACATTTTGCTCTCAGATATTAACGCCTGCCTCCTTGCTAGCACAACTCCCTAATTTCGGTATTGCATGGCACCCCCCCTTGCAGGCACCATGCTCGCGTTAGGAAAGCGGGCGCTGACTTTTCAGCGCCCGCTTTCCGCACTTTTTATTGCATCAGCCCCACTGTTAGTCATCAAAGCCAGTACCAGCTCATCAACAGAACAGCTTTCCCATTGTACACTAGTAATGTACTGCATGATACAGTTTATACAGAAGTTGTGCACATACTACTTACTTATTATTAGTTATCATTACTATAGTGCTACTAGAAGGATGTGTCCAGGGTCTCCAGCTTATAGCTCTACCCCTGTCACAGAGGTGCAATTTATATCATTCACAGTGGTACATCTTGCAGTCATTACACAACATATGTACCTTCTTCAGTTTCTCTAAAAGACATGCAAGATGCAGCCTTCAAAGAACACCTTACCAGAAAGCATTGTCTTTCATTTTGTTTCAGTTAATGTCAAAATATTACTTATTTGTGTTATTTGATTGCAAATCACCATAGGAAGACTTTTTGGAAAGGCAATTAAGAAATGAATCAATTAAATACTAAATGATGTGTGGCACTGTATGTTGTGGTGGTGTTGTACAACAAATAATGATTGGGGCAGTGCTGGGGAGGGAAGCGATTCTCAGCAGGTAGGGCCTAGTGCCCTATTAACATTCAAAAAGTTGATCAGCTCCAAACTGCTATTATAAATCATCACATTGCACAAAGCAGATCAAAGACAGATTTTATTATTTAAGATTGAAATCTCAGGTTGCTCGGGGTAACAAGCATTTTCTGAAATACTCAGCCAATGAGAATACTGGTTTTCCATCACACAACTGCTGGTACTTGTACCTTTAGATAGCAGCCACATAACATCTGTAACAAATACATCTTACCTTTTCTGACATTTTGGATTTGCAACTGCGATTGATGCCTCGTGTGCCATCCACATGTAATGTAAAACTTCATCCAGTTCTGGAGAAAACATACCATTTGCTATGCTATCTGGTGGAATATTGGATGATTTCAAATACTAAAGCAAAAAAAAAATTATTTTTTTTTGCAAGCTGTTAAGAGGAACATCTCTGAAATAAATACATTTTCATGTGCAAAGGAATACATTTTTAAAAGGTGTTTTCTTTTAGGAATTTCTTTACTTGTACTTTAAAAATGTTGCCAATGGCTCTGTGAACACTATGAACAAATACTACAGCAGGGCCGGTGCTTCCATTGGGCAAACTAAGCAGTTGCCTAGAGCGCCAACATTTTTGGGTTGGCAAAATTCACTAGCACAAGGTCCAGAGGGGGGAAGCTGTTCTACCAAGGAAGGGAGCAACTGTGCTAGAGCTGCTGCCAATAGGTAAATTGGGGAGGGGAGGGGGTTGAAAACATAACCAAAACTTTGTCTAGGGCACCAAATACTCTTGCACTGCCCTGCACTATCGTGAAAACTGTTGATGAAGAAGATCATCCAGGGGACTTTTGCAATGTCACTGGTCCTTGTATAAAGATGGTTCATTACGATATGGTAGAACTGAGACTGCCTGCTGTGGAAAGGGAATGCAAGTTTGGGGGTTTCATGGTGCCTTCCTGAATAAGGACTTGGGCTCTGGAACTTCCTGTAGGAGAATCCTTAAGAAGCTTGACCTTTGGGATCACTTTTCAGGTTATAACAAAAGCCTAACAAAAAGGCAGGGGCTGCAGATTTGCTAATTTTGGCACTAAACTGGAAGGTTTGTGAGTCCTTGATGTATCCATGGGAAACCATTTGTTGGAGATCCTATGAAACCTGTCGTTTAGGCCTTGGGGTTAACCTTCTCTGAGGTCAGTAATCTGTGGGCCAGTGAACGAGAAAGTGACCCAGGCAGCTTTAACTGGATACTCAACAGGACAGAGCTGGATAAGTGTTCTGCTGAATGTGGGCCACTTAAAGATACCCAGGCAACTTTCGGACAGATACTTTGATGACCAGCTAACGTTAACAGGGGAGTGCTGAACATTACCAGTGCTCACCAGCTAAAGTTTAGCCCAGCTCCTGGAATCCCCTCCCCACCCCCATTATCAACTCTTTTTACCTGGCTAAATTTTGTCCAGATAAAAAGAGTTAGCTAGCATTTAACTGGGGAGAAGGGAAAAATATGTCCACCTCGGGTTTTGGTTGGGTAACTCGAAAGGTTACCTGCACAGACTCTTTGATTATTACCCCTGGGAAAATTGCCTCCTGAGATTTCCCCTGCATCTCCTGTGGTTGCTTTTTCAGCCAAATTATGAAAATCCCAAACTATGTGCATTGTGACCACCCCTGAACTAATCCCGCCTGCAAGAATGCCACCAAAGACAGTCAAGGTAAGAATACGCGCTGCCAGACAACATGTGAAAGTTTTACTCACATGGAGGGCGAGCAGCTTTCAAAAAAGCTCATTTCCCACAGGCAAAACACTGTTTTACTAGGCTTTGATTATTACCCTCAGGACTTGTAAAAATAAAAAGTAAGCTGATGGTATAATCCAGAGGAATCAATTCCATTCCAAACCCCTAAATATCTAAAGCATTTTCAGCACTTCTTGCCCTGCATTAGTTACAGAAACCCTTCACCTCAAATGAAGGGCAAGAATATAAAAGGCAATGGTGAAACAGCCCATGGCGTTTCCCTCTTGAATGTGTTGGTCCAAGCAGGGGGACGCGGGCGCTTCTGTATCTGCTTATTTTGACACCAGCTTCGAGGTAGGAGGGGATACCAAAATAATAAAGCCCCGCATGGACTTTCTCTCCTCCTAACCTAACACTGCCCACGTTTGAAAGCAGGGGGAGGGGATGCACGGCCTGTAAAGCAGGGCACCTACTTTAACCCAGACTAAGGAGAAAGGGGCCAAGACTCGGACTGTGCGTCGGCGCAGGTAAACACCCATTGACCCCTGTAAAAACTTTAGAATATTGCCAGCCCCCCCCCCCCATAACGATCAATCATTATTTATATGTTTCCCTTGTGAGACTTTCCTAAAGCTGCCGCAGAAATATAATAGGGCACGAAATGAGACTCTTCCAGCTGAACGGGGCAGAGCTCGCGGGATTCCCACGAAAATAAACATTTACCTGTACATTGTTATATAGTTAGCAATGCACTGCCAATTGGCAGTGCATTGCTAACTATATAACAACTGAGAAGGAAACTTGAAACTACTGACAAGAAAAAAAATAAAAATGCAGGTCTGTTACCTGAAAAAATTGTTTCCATTTGTCCATCACATCTGGAAAGGACGATTGGCAATGGTCGATGCTGTAACAAAAGTCTTCAGTGTTCTGTCCTGGTGGTACAATTTCTAGGGGCTGTGGAGGCAAATCAGCAAACATGCCAACAGCAGCAGCAGAAAGAAAGGGTATGACAGACAAATAGTAGTTCATGCCTGTAAAAAAGAATTACATGGCTGTAAATAGCTTTTACTTGCATTACATTTTGGGGTAGGTATTGAAAGAATAGCTGGCTAGTGGCAATCTAACTGAGAGATGCATCAAGCTACACTAGGGCTCTAAATCATGTTAAAGTGTATATCATGCAATATTTGCTGTTTATCACATGACATAGCCCTGCCACGACGACATATGCCATGTTTTGCATAGCCCTACCCAGATTCCCTCCCTTATTACAATTAACTGCTTTGCATGCAATTTGCATGCATGAATTTTGAAAATCCATGCAAAGCAGCTCATGAAAACCGATGTGATAAGTTATATGAATGTCAGTATAGAAAAGTTTTTAAATAAATGAAAAGGCAATCTGATGTTAATAAATTCATCCAGCCGATTTAGAAAGTTGTCAGCCACATCAATTTAACAACTCCTAGTGAGGAAATGTTAATCTAACACGAGAGCCTCGAGACCCTAACGTGGGTCCCGAGGCTCCCTCGTTAGATTTAAAGGCTCATATAAAAACAATAATACCCGTTAAAAATAGAAAAAAAGGTAGGGGGAGGGGGGTCAAAGCTGACCACCCTCCTCACCAGGGGCTGCCACTTGAAATAGCCCTGACTTCCCAAGTGAATAAAATATAAATGCGGTGTTTACACAATGACAGCCCTCCCCCTACCCCTTTCAAAATTCAATAAAGTATATCCCCCACTCCCCTTTCAATACTAATATGTTCCGCCTGGTTCCTCCCAGTCCATCCCCCCTCCAACCCCTTCCCAATGATAAAAAAGATTTGTTGGGGTATAGGGTCCCCCCAGAATCTCCCTCCCCCAATCCCCCATTGGTTTCTAGTAGTGAACCCCCCAATTCCCAAACCCCCTCCTGTTCCCCCTAACCTCTAAATCCACCATTGTATCCGGCATTGGGACCCAGTCAGCTCCATTTTTCAAAATGACGCCTATCTGACTTTGCCATACTCACATGACTGGGGCAAAGTCCATGCACTGGACCACAGCCACGTGAAAGAGGTCTGGTGACTGGGGCAAGATCAGGTTGGCACCATTTTGAAAAATGGTGCTGATCGGGCCTGAGACTAGGTGGTGCTCCAGGCCCCAAATCAGGATCCAGTGGTGGTTTTGGAGGTTAGGGAGAACAAGGGGGGGGGGGGGGGAGTTCACCACTAGAAACAAACAAAGTTTTATAACACTTGGAAAGAGAGGTTTTGAGGGAACTCTATACCTCAACGAATCTTTTTTTTTTTATCATTGGGAGGTTGGTTGAAGGTGGGTGGAAGGGGGGACCTGGCAGGCATATTAGTATTGAAAGGGAAGGAAGGGATACATTTTATTCAATTTTGACAGGGTTGGGGATGTCTTTGTGTGAACACCACATTCATATTTTATTCACTTGGGATGTCGGGACCGTCTTGAGTGTTGGCCCTGGGGGGGAGGAAGGAGGTCAACTTTGATCTTCCCCAAACACCTTTTACTATTTTGAGTAGTTTTTAAAAAATTATTATTACATATTCCTTTAAGGAGACGGTAATCCCATGAGGTTGGGACCATCATGCTGAAAGGGTTGTTGCTGTGCTGTTTTGCCCTGCAGTGTTTGGCTGTGAGACAAAACAATGCGGGATACATCCACGATATTAGTGGGACCCCTCCCACGAAAAAGCATTGAAGCTTAGTGCATCTAGCTTTAAGTTAGCCAGGTAGACTTAGCTGGCTAACTTAGATGGGATATTCAGCTGCATGGCTATGCAGCTGAACATTCCCAGAAAAATCACTACTTTGCTGGATAAGTCTTAGGGGCCAATGCAATAAAAGTGCATAGAAAACACGCACCTATCCACCTCTCCTGGGCATGCGATACAATATGTTAATGAGGTGCTGTGCTAAAAAGGACATGCTAGGGCTAAATTGTGCATCCCTAGCGCATCCTTGGCATTGAGCGCCCAAGAGATTTGGTTTTGTGGGATTGGAAAACGAATGCTGTTTTCGAGGGTCCGTTTTCCTAATCCATGCACAGCCACAGGTTAGGGAAATGGATGCTCATAAATTGAGCGTCCATTTTCTTAACCTGACCACCATGAAGATTTTTTTTTCCTTGATGCTGTGTTGCATCCGTCAGTCTCAGACGGCTTCAACCTCTGTGCCTCACCTTTCTCTCTGCTCTCCCCGCTAGCCTTGTGAAGATGGCTACCGCCGCGTCTGCATGCCGCTCTCTCCGGCGTCCCCGGAACGGCAATGGCAAGGCTATCTGCCATGTTTCTCCTGAGGGCCTCCTAGGGTGCGCACTCGCACGCCACCCACGTCTTTATCCACGTCATGGCGGGAACCTCGGGGGCGTCCCCCTCGAGTGACGTCACGCCATCTGGGTATTTAGCCTGCCCTTCGTTTGCTAACAAATCGAGTTAGCAAGGATTGGATATGCCTCCGGTCTGAGCTACTCTGCCGCTTCCATGCTGCCACTGGAAGCTCTCTCTGCCCTTTGGGGTATTCTCTAACCTGGGTACCCGCTCCTTGGGGGCCCTTTGCTTTCTTTCAGGTGCCTATCTGGGATACCAGATACTCACTCCTCGAGGGCCTGCTCTCCCTGCCTCGGTGCCTGTAATCCAACTACTTCTGCCTGCTGGGATCTCCATCTATACAGCTAGCAAATTAGTGAGTAATCTAATTTGTCAGTCTGTCTCATCTACAGCTCTGCATTGGGAACCTGCATCCGGAACTCCCTATACTATCATTGTGAGACGGGTCTCCTCTGCCGAGGACCCCTGGACTGCTACCACTGGATCACCTCACTACTGCCACCTCTGGTGGTATCATTCAGCTGTATAATAAAAGACAAATCTCTGTGTTTGCGTGTCTCGAGTCTAGCCTAGTACTGTGGTTCCTCATGGGGCTCCGCCCCGTGGGAGTGGCCATCACCACAGTACCCAAGAATCAACTCCAACACCTCAAAACCATAACAGATTGCTAACTCCATGGATTCGGCTCAGCTCACCGCAATGCAGGCCATTCCAGGCCTGGCCCAGTGAATCTCCGAACAGAACTCGCTGGATAATTTGACTACTGCCTTTAACCAGTTGCACGCACAGATGAATACACCGACCATCACAGATAAAGAAGTTACACTGCCAGTAGTGATGGTCAAGACAAATGTACCTCAATCTACCCCAACACCCTTTTCAGGGGAAGTTTGGAAATGTAGAGGATTTATCAATCAATGTTGCATGCACTTTTCTCTGCAACCTAATCATTTCCCTACAGCTTATGCCAAGACCACCTATATCTTGTCTTATCTGTATGGAAGAGCGTTGGCTTGGGCCTCTCCGCTGTGGGAGTGCGATGACCCTATCCTGAATGATCTTGCTGGGTTCCTTGAACTGTTCAGATCAGTATTCAATGACCCTGCCTGGTACACGACAACAGGATCTACGTTGGTTCATCTGAAACAAGGTAATAAACCTTTGCCAGACTTCGCCATAGAATTCAAGACGTTGGCATCAGAATTACATTGGGACCCAAAGTGCCTGAAGACCCTCTTCTTTGGAGGACTGAACTCCCGGTTGAAAGATGAGCTGGCAGTTCGGGAAATGCCTGAGACCTTAGCTGAACTAATGAAGTTGGCAACAAGGATTGATCACCGACTTCGAGACAAGGTTCAAGAGGTCAAGAGTCCCAGAAGACCACTTCAGGGAGAGACTCGAGTTAAGTCTGCACCCAGGCCTATTCCCTCAGGTCCAGTTGCTGGCAAAGAAAACCAATGCAATTAGGCCGCAGTCACTTGACTTCAAAAGAGAGAAAAACTCGAGAGAGGTTGGGACTATGCATGTATTGTGGACAAGATGGTCATGCTGTACAAACATGCTCTATATGTCCGGGAAACTGGCAGACCTAAGTCCTGTGGGAGGACTCTTCTTAGGTCTAACTGCACCCTCTCATCCACTCTCTCTCTTCTTGTATCCTTAATCTGCGGACCTCTAGAATACCAGACCCTTGCCTTAGTGGACTCTGGGGCAGGGGGAAATTTCATTTTGAAAGATCTAGTGGAACATTTGCGGATTCCCACCACTACCATGACTCCTCCACTACTCCTATCTTCTATTCATGGGGAGCCCTTACCGGGTGAAGTAACCCTGCTCACCGAACCAGTGAACTTACATACTGGTGCTCTTCATACAGAGACTATTTCCTTCTTTGTGCTAGAGAAGGCCATGCACCCTTTAGTACTGGGGCTACCGTGGCTGCAGAAACATATGCCTCAATTCAACTGGGTCACTTTGGAGCTTTCACGTTGGGGCCCAGATTGCCATGGTAAATGTCTGATGTAGGCCTCTCCAATACCCTGCATGCCAACTACCCCATTGTTGCCTGGGTTGCTGCCTCAATATGCATCTTTTCAAGATGTATTTTCCAAAGAAGCCGCAGACGTACTGCCTCCACACAGATCATACGACTGTGCCATCAATTTGAAGCCTAACACAGAACCACCCAAAGGAAGGGTTTATCCTCTCTCTGTAGTAGAAAATAAAGCTATGTCAGAGTACATACAGGAGAATCTTCAGAAAGGCTTCATAAGACCCTCTAAGTCTCCTGCCGGTGCAGGCTTCTTATTCGTAGGGAAGAAAGATGGAACATTACGTCCATGCATTGACTACAGAGGTCTAAACGAGATCACTGTAAAGGACCGCTATCCCTTACCACTCATCTCGGAGCTAGTCGATAGACTACAGGGAGCCAAGATATTCTCCAAGCTTGATCTTAAAGGAGCCTATAACCTAGTTCGCATCCGCTCTGGCGATGAATGGAAGACGGCTTTTAATACCCGGGATGGGCACTTTGAATACCTGGTGATGCCCTTCAGCCTGTGCAACGCCCCGGCTGTCTTCCAAAACATGATGAACGACATTCTGAGTGATCTACTCTACCAATGTGTAGTTGTGCACTTAGACAACATCTTGATATTTTCCCAGGACCTGAATACCCATCAGAAAGATGTCAAAAGAGTGTTGCAGAGACTTCGCGAGAACTGTTTATATGCCAAGTTGTCTAAATGCAAATTCCACAAGGAGTCTGTGCCTTTCTTAGGGTACATCATTTCAGTAGAGAAGGACCGGAAGGCTCATCTGCATACTGCTCCCAGCATCCCCCGGGAGAGGAGTCCAGAAGTCACCACAAGTGATCCAGGGATTGATGTCCACAGCCCCAGCTTCCAGAGGCCCCACCCCCTTTGCAGTAGAGGAGGACCTGAACGGCGTGCGAATCTCAAACCCTTCCCTTAACTGAGTGAATATTAATTTAACGGTGGTTAAAGAGGATTGGTAAGTATTAGAGATGTGAATCGTGTGATCGATCGTCTTAACGATCGATTTCGGCTGGGAGGGGGAGGGAATCGGATCGTCGCAGTTTGGGTTTTTTAAATATCGTGTAAATCATGTAAATCGTTTTAATTGAAAACCGGCACACTAAAACATCCCTAAAATAAATCCCCCACCCTCCCGAACCCCCCCAAAATGTCTTAAATTACCTGGGGTCCAGTGGGGGGGAGGGCGGGAAAACCGGAACACTAAAACAACCCTAAAACCCACCCCAACCCTTTAAAATAAATCCCCCACCCTCCCGAACCCCCCCAAAATGCCTTAAATTACCTGGGGTCCAGAGGAAGGGTCCCGGTGTGATCTTTTACTCTCGGACCTCGGACCTCCGTGGTCTGTAGAAACAAAATGGCGCCGCCCTCCCCTTCCCCTCCCCCTTCCCCCAATTTACAATTTTTTAACGATAAATCGAGGGAATTGTTATTGTATCGCGGCTCTAACGATTTTTGACGATTTAAAATATATCGGACGATATTTTAAATCGTCAAAAAACTATTCACATCCCTAGTAAGTATAGCTTTCAGACATTTTTGGGCTTATAAAAGTTTGGTGAAAGGTGAAATTAAGGGATATATTCTTTAGAGTTTGTGTGTGTCTGAGGTAATAAGCAAGCCAGAGATAGTTAATTCTAGTGTTGTCTTCCCACCCACTCAACCCTTGATTTTTAGGCATGAGACACTTTCTCATTAAAAATCAATCAGGCTCTTATCTAAATCATTCTATTATACCAGCCCTTATTGAAAGTTTAATGATCCCCTTGTATGACACTAGCTGATTAATTAGTAAATTCACCTGTAAATTTAAAGTACTCTCATTCCAACTCCCTTAGTATCCTAAACTTAACTAGGAACTCAATAAAACTAAGATGAAGGCAGCAGTCCAGCAGCAAGAAGGGGACTTTCCAGTCTTTTGCATTGAGTGTCACATATATGATTTTTTACCCGCCGGTGAGAGATTGTATGTGTGCACTCAGTGCAAAGCGCTCCTGGCTCTCAGGGAAAGAGTCCAATCTCTGGAAGCTAGAGTAGCAGACTTGGAGGAGCTGAGGGAGACAGAGAGGTACATTGATGAGACCTTCAGGGACATAGTAGCCAAGTCCCAGATCCAGTCTGGCAGCCTCAGTGCTGCCTTGGATCAGAAAGGTCTCCCAGTAGGAGAACATCACCCTGGTGTAGCAGGACCTGCTTTCCTGTAGCAAGGACCTGCTCTCCAGGTAATGTATTCTCCTCTCGCACTGAGGACAAGTCTCCCAGGGCTACTGCCTAGGAGGGAAGGGTTAGGCTGGCCATCATAGTTGGTGATTTGATTATTAGAAATGTAGATAGCAGGGTGGCTGGTGGACGTGAGGACCGCCTGGTAATTTGCCTGCCTGGTGCGAAGGTGGCAGACCTCATGCGTCACCTAGATAGGATTATAGACAGTGCTGGGGAGGATCTGGCTGTCATGGTATATGTGGGCACCAATGACACAGGAAAATGTGGGAGAGAGGTTCTGGAAGCCAAATTTAGGATTTTAGGTAGGAACCCTACCCTACCCTCGCCTTGCAACCTCGTTGCAAGGTGAGGGTTAGCTGTGACTGCCGGGTTTAAATAACCCGGCAGCGTCTGACGTCATCAGGAGGCTGTCTTCAGTTTTCCCGCGCTGGCCCCTTTAAAACTAGAGCCCCTGCGTGCGCCTAGGGGGCGGGGCCAGCAGCGGATCGGCGGCGGCGTCTCCCTCGCAGGGAGTACGCCGCAGTAGGCCACGTCTCAGGCCTGGATGGCCGGAGGGGAGCACCCGCAGCCGGGGCGGGCCTCGTGGTCAGTGGGGATCGCAACAGTCACCTCAGTTGGGATAGCTACTACTAAGATATTTCATTTTCTTGACACTGCTGCTATATACTCTACTGTTTGAATTTAATTTCAGAATTGTTGAATTGTGGATGATAATTGCTTAGGTTCCCAAACATGCACCTCATGGGCTGCTTTTCTTATATAGATAACCCCAAATCTTTGCTCATGAACCTAATTTCCCAATTAGGCAAATTAATTCATTACAGCTTTACTCAATAAAAGCTGTCTCTCCCTCAATTAATCCCACTTAGTTTAGTTCCTTCCTACTATTTTACAGCTAAAGGAGTAATTAAAAGCCCTTTTACAATCCAAAATATGGTCTAAGTTTCATTTATTCATGGTAGCTGGGGTAAACATTTAGGATTTACCTCTTTTCTAAGCTGACTGAGCTAGATAGTCTGTGCCTTATTGCACTAAATAACAATAGGCTGATTAGTAACAAGGCCCATAACCAGCATCTCCTGAAATATTTACAGCACCAACATCTCATTTGAAGATACTCATTCAAAAACCTTTTTTGAACCACAGTGTCCCTTCATTATTTTTCATTGTGTGTTCTGTCTTGACTTTATTATAAGATGAATGGAAAAGGGACTGTCCACTATGTGTCTCTGTGAACATTGCATACTTCTGGTATGTGCAATATACTTCATAATAATATTAATAATAATGTCACAGTAGCTCTGAGCAAAACTAAGAAGCACTATTCTGCTTCCTAATACAGCCTCGCCCCTTCTGTCATTATGCGTCTTTTCCTGTTCTGTGTAAGGAACAGAATGGGAGGATGTGAGCCTGGAGCAGGCACAGCTGAGAAAAAAAGCTGGGGAGAGTAAGAGACGAGGATGAATGCTGTTTCTTCCTCCCCATTACTGAAATCAGCAAAGCAAACGTGTATGTGTGAGTGTGTGTGTGTGAGTGTGTGTATGTGTGAGTGTGTATGTGTGAGTGTGTGTGTGTGTGTGTATATATATCTGTCTCTCTAATTCTTCCCCCCTCCCTCTGTCAGACAGTCCAACTTTGCATTGTTGACTACACAGAGAATGAAGAGAAGGAGCTGGCATTCAGCCCAGGGGCGGATTGCGGGAAAATAGTGGCCCGGGGAATTTTTCTCCATACTGGCCCATGGGTATATCCAATTACACATACAGGGGCGGATTTTCAGAGCCCTGCTCGCCTAAATCCGCCCAAAACCGGGCGGATTTAGGCGAGCAGGGCCCTGCGCGCCGGGAAGCCTATTTTACATAGGCCTACCGGCGCGCGCAGAGCCCCGGGACTCGCGTAAGTCCCGGGGTTCTCCGAGGGGGGCGTGTCGGGGGCGTGTCGGGGGGCGGGCCCGGTCATCACGGCGTTTCGGGGGCGTGTCGGCAGCTTTTGGGGGCGGGTACGGGGCGTGGCTACGGCCCGGGGCGGTCCGGGGGCGTGGCCGCGCCCTCCGTACCCGCCCCCAGGTCGCGGCCCGGCGCGCAAGAGGCCCGCTGGCGCGCGGGGATTTACGCCTCCCTCTGGGAGGCGTAAATCCCCCAACAAAGGTAAGGGGGGGGTTTAGACAGGGCCGGACGGGTGGGTTAGGTAGGGGAAGGGAGGGGAAGGTGAGGGGAGGGCAAAGGAAAGTTCCCTCCGAGGCCGCTCCGATTTCGGAGCGGCCTTGGAGGGAACGGGGGTAGGCTGCGCGGCTCGGTGCGCGCCGGCTATACAAAATCCATAGCCTTGCGCGCGCCGATCCAGGTTTTTAGCAGATACGCGCGGCTCCGTGCGTATCTACTAAAATCCAGCGTACTTTTGTTTGCGCCTGGAGCGCAAACAAAAGTAGGCTATTCGCGCTCCTTTTAAAATCCGCCCCACAATTTGGTGAGTCACCAAAAAGGGACCATAAAATATACACAGAAATGCACAGACAAACTGAACTGGAAAGCTCAACAAGTTAGACTATATGTAATGCAGCAATGGAAAAACAGAAAATACCATCATTCCTCAGAAAACATCAAACAATAAAATCAAGAACTATAAAATATCACAATAGGAACATCATGCTAAAAATATATATTTCAAAACTGCTGATGAATAGAACCTCCAGTAATTTAACTCAGGGAAATTTTCAAAAATTTGTATGTAACACCAATAAAATATTTCAAAAAGAGCAGACATCAAATAATATTCAATAATTAAAACTAATAAGGATTTTAAAAAGCCCCTGCTGTCCCCTTCTGTGGGTGCTCTTGTTTTCCAGTCACCCTGATATTGTTGAGGATTAGGAGGTTATCCTCTCTCTCACACATACTCACATGACCATTCTCTCTCACACATTACACTGTCACATACATACACATTCATGCTCTTATATCCACCATAACCTCTCGCTCTCACTGACACTGACACACTCTCAGGCTCTAAGACACTCATTCCCCCTCCACACACAAACTCTTACTCCCTTGGATTTTCTCATACACGCTCATGCTCTCACACTCACTGGCTCTCTCACATACACACAAACACACACACCCAGGCAAGCTCCCAATCATTCTCACACAAACACACACTGACCCCCAGGCAGGCTCCCATTCATTTTCACACCACTCCCTCCCCATCCCCCAGGCATGCACACATTCATTCTCACACACAGACCCCCAGGCAGGCACCCATGCATTCACACACATACACCCCCAGGCAGACTCCCATTCATACACATGCACACACTAAAGGCAGACCCCCCTCTCTTTTGCCAGCAACCTCGGAAACCTCTCTCATTCCTCTGCTGCCACTGTCACTGCTGCTACATGGCTATTGGGGAGGTGCCGATTGCTGCTACTGACACTGAAGCCCATTCTACTGCCTACTCTGTGCAGGCCCCATGGGCTTCCACTTTCTCCATGCTGATATCGTACATTGTGAGATCCGCATAGAGAAAGTGCTATTCTTGCACATTCCCAAAGATTACATGTGCCAATCACTAAAAAGTATTTTTTTTTACCTTTGCTGTCTGATCTTAGTTTTCTAATTGGTTGGTCACAGGCTTTTTTTTTTCCACCTTCCCTTTCTTTTTTTTTTCTTTTTTTGTCAATTCCTTTTATATTGTCTTTTTTTCTGTTTCTTTTCTTTCCATCTTCTTCCCTCAAACACACAGTTAGGTTCTCATTCTCACATGCATTTCTCTCTCTCACACACTCACAGGCTCTCACTGTCACATGCTCTCTCATATAAAGTCTCTCACTGGCACATGCTGTCTGACTCTCACACACACAGGCTCTCTCTCACTCCCACATACTGTCTTGTTCAAGCACAGGCTCTCATTGTCACATGCTGTCTCTCATACAATCATTCATACACACAGGCTCTCACACTCACATGCTCTCTCTCATACAAACATTCATACACAGTCTCTCTCTTGCACATGCTGTCTGACTCTCACACACCCAGGCTCTCTCTCACTTCCACATGCTGTCTTGCTCAAGCATAGGCTTTCATTGTCACATGCTCTCTCTCATACAATCGTTCATACACACAGTCTCTCACACTCACATGCTCTCTCTCATACAATCATTCATACACACAGGCTCTCACACTCACATGCTCTCTCTCATACAATCATTCTTACACAGTGTCTCTCTTGCACATGCTGTCTGACTCTCACACACCCATGCTCTCTCTCACTCCCACATGCTGTCTTGCTCAAGCACAGGCTCTCACCGTCACATGCTGTCTCTCTCACACACACAGAGGCTCTCACATGCTGTCTCTGCAAACATTCAGGTCTCCACTCTCACACACAATCTCTCAACTCATCTCATACACGTACACTCCCGGACCCCCACTGGACCACCAGAGGCTTTTGGCAAGTCTTGGGGGACTCTCCTGACCCCCACAAGACTTGCCAGAAGTCCAGCGGGGGTCCAGAAGCGACCTCCTGCACTCGGACCGTCGGCTGCCAGTATTCAAAAGGGCGCCAATAGCCTTTGCCCTTACTATGTCACAGGGGCTACCGGTGCCATTGGTCTGCCCTTGTCACATGGTAGGAGCACAAGATGGCGCCGGCCATCCAGTGCTCCTACCATATGACAGGGTCCGGCCATTGGCACAGATACCCTGTCACATGGTAAGGGCAAAGGGCCATCGGCACCATTTTGATTAGTGGCAGCCGATGGCCCGGGAGTGGGAGATCGCTCCAGGGACCCCCACTGGACCACCAGGTACTTGTAAAACTTTTTGGGGGGTCGGGAGGGTGGAGGAAGCTAAGGGATTAGTTTTAAAGGGTCGGGATGGGTTTAGGGGTTATTTTTGTGTGCCGTTTTTCCCGCCCTCCCCCAAAACGATAAGAGAACCCCCACGATCAATATTGTGGGGTTTTCCTATCGTTTTGGGGGAGCCCCCGATTTCTGACGATTTTGAAAATATCGTCCGATATTTTCAATCGTCCGAAGCCCGATTTGCATCCTTAATTTGTGGAGAGTTGAAAAGGTAGAGGCTAAGGCCACGGAAAGGAGAGTTTAGGGTGGAGGGAAGGGGTTGAGGTAGGATCATAGTGATGAGAAACAGGAGAACAAGGAAGGGAAAAGAAGAGGCTCTCAGCAGTTGGAGGAGCTGCAGCTCTTCCTCTTCCATGCCACCTGCTGACAGACTCCATCAACTGATGGCTCCAGAAGAGGAAACGTTCACCAGGTAGTAAACCTGAGGCAAACCACTTTTGTGATTTGAGGAGCCACTTAGATTCCAGGCCCTGCCTTGGTTTTGGTAAAACATAAGCCTCCCCAGTTCATGGGGGGGCTCTGATTTTACCACCTGGTTTTGCCCCATCTCTATTTGCAATACAAAATGTTGCCGAAAGATTAAACTAGCTTAGGGATGTCATGGAGGTAGGTTATATAGCACAGACTATAGACAGAAGTAGCCAATGTCTATGAATGATTTCTCACGGATTTATTGAAAAAGCCACTATCATCATGATAGCTTGGTTTTTCTCTGGAGAAAAAGTGAAAAAGAAACTGTTATGAACATTAACCTTGCCGAATGTGATAACATATCTTGGAAGAGAGGGCTGAAAAACTGAAAGAGAAAAAGTAGTTAACTGTAGGTGGACTGAAGCTTTGAGTATAATCAATGTAACAGTGCAATGAGAAGCAAAAGGAATGAATTAGGGAGTCTAGGAAATGAGTGTGAAGAGAGGCACGAGGTGGCCCAGTGGAAGAGAAACAGCTCTCATTGCTGTACGAGGAGAAGGAAAGGCACCGTTCCACCGGTGAAAATCTGCGAGATCGATGCACACAGTACTTACAAGCCCACCAGCTTTTCTCAGATATGCACAGGGGATCTTCTCTATCTTTAAAGCCACAGATGGTTGTCTTGGAAGGATCAGCTAACCTGCCTGAAGCAAACAGAATCACAAATGATAATGGAAAACAGAAAGGCAGTTACTGCTTATAGTATTTACACAAGTACAATCTGTCTTTGAGCTCAATGTTAAAGTGGGTTGCCCCTGAGTGAAGGCGGCATTATTTGTGCGTACATGACTTTTATTTCTATCATATTATACAGTATTTTTAACAGCTGGGTGAAGTATTCAAGGTACAAGTATTTTCACTTTACAACATGCCCACTGAAAGGAGAAAGTTTTGAGATGAAATGCTTACTTGTGTAACCCCTGTGATGTTGAACCCGGATAACAGTTCCTGAGGCCATATCCTACATATCTATTTATGGTAGACACTGTTTGTATGCCATTAAATGTATTTCCAGAGTCCCTCAGTTTGCTCTTATATTTTCCATTTTCAAGTCTTTTGAACACAGCACTGATAATCACAGATCAAATAATAATGCAGTTACCATGCAGTGAATCACAAGGAATGTTGTTTGATGATTTCCAATATTTATCTTTTACTGATAAGGTGCAAATGGTGATTTAAAATCTTTACAGCTGTGCACTTTATTTTCAAGATGATACAAATGCTTTTAGTAAGTTTGTGACTTCTTACAGTTTTTTTTCTCAATTCAGACATTAAAGCCAATGAATTCAGTTCTTTCAATTAATGACTTCTCAAAGACTTTCTTGAATTCAGGATGGTAAAGCAAGTTAATTTGCTGCTCAAGTGGATTTATATCTTCCCCTCCCATTGGATATAGGGCAAATTCTGGTTTCCCTCCCAATGAAGTTTGAAGTATCAAAGAAGTACTTTAATGTTTTAGAGATCTAAATGGCTAAACCAGCAAATTTAAAGATTTATCCAGCTACATTCTAGCTGGATAATGAGTGATCCAACTAGAATTTAGCCACATAAGTCAGGAACGTTGCGGGAATGGGTGGTTAACTTATGTTGCTAACTCTGGTCATGCCGTTGGCCTGTTGCATACTAAGGGTGGGGGGGGGGGGGGTGCTGGAGTGTAGTCCGCCCTGAGTGTCAGCTGAGAGGAAGGTTGGCGGCCGCAAGCAGAGCCCATCTCGCTTACAACAGAAGAAGAGGGAGGTGCCAGTGAGCCGCGAGCAAAGCCCATCCCACTCATGGTTGAAGTGGAAGGAGGCCCCAGTTCACAGCTGAAGACGAGGAAGCTGCTGGTGGGTCGCAGCCAAGGAGCAGTAAGCATCTGACATCAACGTGGCCTGTGAGTGTGAATGTGAGCAAAATGACAGGCACAGGAAGGAGTGTGTGCGATTTGGAACCTGTGTGCCTGAGTAAGGGGTATGTATGAGCTAGGGATTTTGTGAGGGGATTGTGTTTGTGTATGAGAGGGAGCCCAAGTGAAGGGGTGTGTGTGAGTGAATGAGAGAGCCTATGTGCAGGGGTGTATGAGTCACCAGAAAGGGAGGAGTCGGGGAGGCACCAGAGCGGACACAGTGAAGACATCACTGACCGCAAAAAGGTAAGGCCCCTTATTGCTGCCAGAAACGCGCCCAATAGCGCCACCTTTCACGGTGGTGCTATTGGTTTGCGAAAGTCGGCCCCCCCCTTATCTGTGACCTTAGAAAATCCAGGCCTAAGGCCTGGATTTATCAAATGCAGTAAGTACCGCATGCGATAGCAAAACGGGTGTGTTTTATGCTAATATAGTATTTATCGCATATTGCGATAAGTACCTGTGCGAAGAGCTAAGTTAGTGCACATTGCGATACCATTTCATATTCTGCGATAAGTGCCAAACCTGATGTATTTCCTGAGAGAGAGAGAGAGACTGGCCATAATAGCATGTCCCATCCCTAGGATAGGCCCACCTAGTAACTCGAGGTGGGGATTAGGTAAGAGTGTAGGGGGTTAGGGGCCGCTTTCACATTCTACATGAGACGTACGAACAGAACAGTGGTCTCTTGTGAAGATTTGCTGGCCTTCGGAGTGAGGAAACTCACTCAAAGATGAGATTTGGGCAAGGGTCTCTCAACCTAGCTTGATGGACGCATTTGAAAAAGGTGTAGTTAAAAATCTGCGTTATGGCTGTGCGATACTCTTCGCAGAGAGCCTTATCCACCCCTACTCCTCCCATTTTTGGAATTTGCATCGCACCATATGATATGGTGCGATCACATGCGGTAAACACGTTTTCGCATGCATTAAAGGCCTATCGCATGCGAAAACGGGGCTTTTCGCATGCGATAAGCCCTTAACGCATGCGAAAACGCCTTACCGCATTTTGAAAAATGACCCCCTAAGTTTGTTATGAGCTAACTATGTGCTAATTGACAAAGGGTTAGAAATTGGGCAGTAGATTTCCAATTGATATGGGCGGGAAAAAGAATTGAATATCATCTACATATAATCGATAGGTGACACCTAAGGTAAAGAACAACTCACAAAGTGGAATAAGGTAAAAGTTAAACAGAGCTGCTTAAAGGGCGGATCCTTGTGGTACTCCTGTTTCTAGGGGAAATGATGGAGAGAATGTGTGATTTATGTGTATTTGCTAAGTTCTATTGTGGAGGTATGATTTGAACCAAGATTATACTGTACCTGAGATTCCTATATTGGCTAGTCTGTTGATTAGCATTTCGTGATTAACAGTATCAAATACTGCAGATAGGTCTAAAAAGACTGAGATGTATGATGTTCCTTAGTCGAAACCTAGATGAACGGTCAGTACTTGACAGTGGCGTAGCCTTGGGTGGGCCTGGGTGGGCAGCTGCCCACCCAATTTGGACCCAGGCCTATCCAACTGGAACCGGAAGGGAAGCACTGGACCTACAAAGCCGTTGCAGGATCCCATCTCCGCGTGGCAAAGAGGAGGACCCAGGGCCGGCGCGCCATTCCATGCATTTGCCCGGCACACATGGGGAAGCAATCCTTCGGCTGTATGGCCCACCGATCTTTCCCTTTTTTTGGGGGGGAGGGAGCAGAAGTGCCACACACAGCTTCTGCTTCCTCTCCCTCCCCCCCCCCAAGCCATACGGCCCAAAGATAGCAGGAGGCCGGTGGCAGCAGGAGAGGACAACTGATCTTCCTGCTTGGGAGGGGGAGGAAATGGAAACTGTGTGCGGGCTTGAATGTGTATGTGTGGGTGAGAATGGGAGCCTGGGTGTGTGGTTGTGTGTGAGAATGGGAGCTTGAATGCGTGTATGTGTGGGTGAGAATAGAAGCCTGGGATTGTTTGTGGATGAGAATGGAAGCTTGAATATGTAGGTGAGAATGGGAGCCTGGGTTTGTGTGTGGGTGAGAATGGGAGCCTGGGTTTGTGTATGGGTGAGAATGGAAGCTTGAATATGTGGGTAAGAATAGGTGCTTGAATCTCCTATAGTAGATACTTAACATCTATCATCATTCCTGGAAACTTCAATGGAAGAAGAAGTGAAGACTTCAACTTTGATTGTAACATTAGCTCTGGACTTGGATAGGGATTTTGTCCTTAAAATGTTTTTCCGGAAGAGAGATGTATTATTTTGGGGAAAAAAAATACCTATGTTCCTAGACGTTGCCAAAATAACACAAGCTAAAAGAAAGTGTTTTCCTGTGATGCATCCAGCTGTTATTGGTTTGGGTGCTTCTTTTTGGTTGTATTTTCCGTGCAAGTGTGTTATTAAGCATGCTGGGGTTAACTATGTTTTTTTTCGACCCCTTACAGTTAAATTCCTTTTTGAATAGCAAAGTCAACCCAGATCCTACATTTGTTAGAACTAGCTCTGAGTAATACTTTCCAACCATTGGCAAAAGGAAAAAGAAACACTAGCTATATGCAGTTTAGTTTCTTTTGTTTTTAAATGTTGTAAATGTACTACATATTTGCAAATTGGAATTCCCCCGGAAATGTGGTCTGACAGGATAATACAGAGAATTAATATTAGAGATGTTATTATGGATAAAGATTTACTAGATTAATATGTATAGAATTTTCCATCTCTGTATATCATTTCTTGTCAAGTTTATGCTTGTTAACTGAATATAAAAGATTATAAATAAAGATGTAAAAAAAAATAAAAAAGAGCTGGCCTGGAAAGGGGGGGGGGGGGCGCCGGAAGCTGCGCCCCCCCGACCCCCCGCAGGTTAGGGACACCTGCGGGGGGGGTCGGCAAAAACTCGCGCGGCCGGTGGCACGAAATCCCGCGAGGTGGGCGGGAGACGTGTGACCATTTGTTGTGTGTCGATTTTGATTCCGAGAAAGGATAATATTTGAGCTAACCCTTCTGTTTTTTGGTGGGCTAGCGGAATACCTAACTCGTCAGCCTTACTGATGAATGCCTTAAGGGCTTGGGCGCATGCCAGTGTTTCCCTATGGCCTGTGAACAAAAAATCATCCAAATAGTGGATTATTTTTCCTCTCCCGATGTCCTGCTCCAGCGCCCATTGTACAAATATGCTGAACTTCTCAAAGTAGGTGCAAGATATGGAGCAGCCCATCGGGAGGCATTTATTGAAGTAATATTTCCCATGAAGTTGGAACCCCAACAAATGAAAACAGCTTGGGTGTATTGGTAGCCAACGGAAGGCTGATTCGATGTCTGCCTTGGCCAACCATGCTCCTTGTCCCCAACGCCTCACCATGTCTAATGCTTGGTCAAAGGATGCGTAAGCTACTGAGCATGCTTCAGGGTCCAGATAATCATTAACTGATCCACCCTCCGGGAAGGACAAATGATGAACCATTCTGAATTCACCTGGCTCTTTTTTGGGTACCACCCCCAGTGGGGAAATCCTAAAGTTGGGTAGCGGTTTTTCTTCGAATGGGCCTTCCACCCTACCCATGGAGCATTCTTTTTTAATTTTTTGATCTATGACCTCCTCCTTGCTCTTTGCTGATAGTAGATTATTAGCCTCTGTAGAGGTTTCGGGGCCCATGAACGGTATGTGGAAACCTTGAGAAAATCCTTCATAAAGCCACCTTGCCTCTTTGGGCTGATAATCCTTTAGTATGTTATGCAAACTATAAGGGTTGATAGGCGTCGGAGCCCTACCAAATCTAATGCTGCTCTGACTGTTGGATGTTACCGCTCCTTGCACATTTGGCTTGTGGGTGGCCTGCCCCGCATAAATTATAGTAGTGTCTGAATTTAAAGGCTCCAGCATATCTGTAAAAACCGGCATTGTACAGCTGGCAGATGGGAGCGCCACCCCTAAATCTAGCGGGTTGTATGAACCGCTGCACTTGCTGAAAGGGCTGCCCCTGACGAAAAGGGGGCCTCCCAGGAAAAGTCTGGTGGCGAGGTGCCAACCATGTCCTAGGCTGGTAAGTGTTTCCTGAGAAGCCAGGGATGACTTCCTGCACTGGTCTGTACAGGGTGATTTTTGAGAGCCACAAATCAATATCCTTGCAATCCCAGTCCAAGCTAGGGTTCACTGCCATATTTCTTCTGAACTGTTCGTCATATTCTAACCAAGCCGTACCCCCATACGTGCGGTATGCACAGCAAATAACATCTTGGTATATGAAAATGGAGCAACATTTTTCTGGGTGTTTTTCCCCTATAATACTAGACAAAATTCTAAAACCCGCCGACCAATTTATTTATTTTTATTTATTTAACACTTTTAAAATATACCGACATTCGTGAAGCACATCAGGCCGGTTTACAAAGAACATAGAAGGCTGAAAATACAAAAAATGCGGAGGGGGGAAGGGGAGCAGACGAGAAGAGGGAGGAGAGGGGGGAGGGGGCGAGGAAAGCAGGAAGAATAGGGCAGCAGAGTGAGAAAAGAGAGGAACCATAATAATATACAACAATTTCTTAAAAGTATGATACGCAGAGTAGTTAATTTACATCAGTTCCATGATTCCTTTCACAGGGGGGGGGGGGACAGAGGGGAGAAGCGGCTATGTCTGGTTGGCATCCGAGTATGCTTGCCTAAAAAGCTATGTCTTGATGCCTTTTTTGAAGGTGTGCAGGGAGGGTTCAAGACGTAGGTAGGAGGGAAGTGAGTTCCAAAGTGTGGGGCCGGCAATGGTGAACGCCCTTTCTCTGGTGATGGTGAGGTGTGCAGTTCTGAGGGGCGGTGTGTACATGGAGCTTGCGAGAGCGATTCTAGTGGGGCGATTAGAGGTATGGAAACGTGGCATATTGTTGAGCCATGCGGGATTATGTTTGTGGAGTGCGTTGTGAAGGATGGTGAGGCTTTTGTATTGGATATGGTGGGTGATCAGTAGCCTTTAGAAAAGGTGTTATGTGTTCAGTTTTGCGGGTGTTAGTGATGATTCTTGCCATGGCATTCTGTAGGATTTGTAGGGGTTTAATGGTAGCGTGAGGGAGGCCTAATAGGAGTGTGTTGCAGTAACCAAGTTTAGCGAGGATGGTTGTCTGCAGGACTAGTCGGAAATCTTGGGCATGGAGGAGTGGCTTAAGTTTTTTAAGGATGTGGCGTTTGTAAAAGCCCCCTTTAAGTAGAGACTTAATGAGGGGTTTGAAGTTGAGGTGTTGGTCTAGCATGACTCCTAGATCTTTTACGGAGGGTAGAGGAGAGTGGGTTAAGGAGGGGACAGCAGCTGTGGGGAGGGTAGCGTACTCTGGTTGTTTGGAGAGGATGAGGATTTCAGTTTTCGCAGCATTTAGTGCGAGGTGGAGGTTAGCTAAGAGGGTGTTAATGGTGACAAGGCAGGATTCCCAGTATTGCAGGGAGTCTTTCAGCGTAGTTTGGATGGGGATGAGAATTTGAACATCATCCGCATACAGGAAAAAGCTCAGACCGAGATTGGTGAGGAGGTGGCAGAGGGGCAGGAGGTAGATGTTAAAAAGCGTGGAGGATAGGGAGGATCCTTGGGGGACCCCTTGTGTGAGAGGGATGTGGGAGGATTTAGATTTGTCAAGTTGTACTACATATTCTCTGTGGGTGAGATACGAGGAGAACCAGGATAAGGCGGTGTCAGCGATACCTATCTCCGCCAACCGGGAAAGAAGGATTTGGTGGTTGACTGTGTCGAAAGCTGCAGAGATGTCCAGGATGGCAAGGAGGTATGATTTCCCTTGATCCATGCCTATGAGGATGGCGTCAGTAATTGCTAAGAGGAGGTTTTCAGTATTGCGACCTTTCCGGAAGCCAAATTGCGACGGGTGGAGGATATTGTGGTCCTCGAGGAAGTCAGTGAGTTGCATGTTGACTACCTTCTCAAGGATTTTAGAGATGAAAGGCAGGTTGGAGATGGGCCTGTAGTTTGCTGGGTCAGCGGGGTCGAGAGTGGGTTTTTTAAGGAGGGGTTTAACCACAGCAAGCTTAAGGGGATCGGGGACTTTGCCAGAAGTAAGGGAGCAATTAATTATGTCTGTTAGGGGTTTGGCAATGGTGTTGGGTATGGAAAGGAGGGTTTTAGAGGGGATTGTGTCTACGATGTGAGAGGCGGGTCTCATCTTTCTTAGGATGGTTTCTATTTCCAGGGTGGAGGTGGGGCAAGGGATCCAAGGCAATGAGTGGGGTTAATGGGGAGAGGGGGGGTGGGGGTGGGCTTGGTGGGGAGACGAAGGAGAATAGTGTTGATTTTGCTCTGAAAATACTTTGCGAGTTCTTCACATTTTACAGTAGTATTTTCTCCGCTGGGGGGGGGGGGGGGAGACTTAGTGAGATCAGCAACATAGGAGAAGAGGGCATTGGAGTTGTATTGATAACCATGAATTCTGGATGCGTAGAAGTCTCGTTTAGTTTGGAGTGTGGCTTGACGGTAGTTGTGCAGAGTTTGTTTGTATCTAGCTTTGTGTGTAGGGGAGGGTTGTTTGCGCCAGATGCGCTCCTTGGATCTTAGGTCCTGTTTGAGCTTTTTTAGTTCATTGTTGTACCAAGGTTTTTTATCTCTGGTTGCGAAGGGGATTTCTTTATGTACCATTAGGCAGAGATCATCGGCTAAAGTTCTGGCTATGAAGGGTTTATCCCTAGCTGTTAGCTTGCATGCTTCATGGCACTTTGGCTTGGCTCCTTCCCCGTCCCTCCTAAGCAACTCGAATATGTCGACATACTCGCTGCGCCATATTTTCGCTTTTATTGTTTCTGAGACATGCGCGGTGAGAGAGCCCACAGTACATGTGTATTGTGTCGCATTGGTAACTTTAGTGGCAGCGTTTACTACGTATTCCTGCCCTGTGGTCCCCACCTGACTCTCTGCTGTTTCTGCTGCTGTTGTCCTGGGATCATCCCCGGTTTGTGTTGTAGCTAATGGGAAGGCCTCCCCCATGGCTTGCTCTGAATGCCCCAGTCCCCATGTATCGACTTGCTTAGGCGCTTTTTGGGGTTGTGGCGATATTGCGCCCCCAAAACCTTGTCCATTAAAATTATCGAAAAAGGCTTTCATGGCAGAGAAAATATCAATTGTACCCCCTTGTGTCCCCAGCCACACTTCGCTGCCATTACTGCTAAGCGCATTAAGCGCTTGTGGCGGGTAACTGAGCTGTTTTTGAGGAACCTGAGCATTAGCCTGGCCCAAGCTTAAAACAGAGTACTCACATTTCTGTCCCTCTTGTGAGCGCTGGTTTGGCTCGTTGATGACAGAGTGATGCGGTGGAATAGTGGTGTTACCAGCTGCACTTTGATGTGGGCCGACGGTTACCTCATTATATTGTGAGGGGAACAGGCTGCCAGTTTGAGTTAGCCCTGCTAGCAGTGACGTCACCCTGTCGGAGCCATGAATCGCCGCTGCCGCCAGTGCCTGCTCTGTGACCTGTTACAGCTCGCTTTCCGTTAGTGCCGTGCTCGCTGTGGCGTCGTAATCTTGTTGTGGCGCTGCTGTGCTCAAAGGGGTCATGCTTGCTAAAGGGCGTTGCTCAGGGATATAGCAGCCCAAGTGGTTAATGTTGCGTGTTGTCGCCTGTACGCTGCTTTGTGCATCTTGTTCCTCTGCGTCTTAGCCTTGCTTCTTGCCCGTTTGTCGTCATCTGGGGCAGCTGCAAAGTTTTCTTGTAGCTTACTTGGCTTCTTACTCACTCTTTTGCCGGCTGGAGCCTGATCTATTATAGCGAGTTGTGGTGCGGCCAAAATGTTGGCCATGGAAGAACGAATGGCAGACGTGCTGTGTAAACATATAAATAGGTTAGATCACAATCCTGGGGGGGGGGGGGGGGGGGAGAGTCTGTAACCTGGTGGAGATAAAACCCCCACCTGCAAGGTGGGTGTGGTTGGGCGTTGTGGATTAAGGGTGGCCGGCATGGGAAAGTGGGTGGGGGGAGGGGTTGAGTAGGGGCGGGGGCCGAAAGGGGAGTTGGGGGGTGGTGTTTGCGTTTTTGACTTGTTGTAAATAAAACCTCATGCAGGATTTTTTGGCGTGGGTGCGGGGGGGGGGGGGAGGGGGGCGAGGGGCACTTCAGACCCGACCGGGGGGTTTCTGAGCCGGATATGGGGGGGGCGGCACCAGAGGGGTGGGAGGGGGGCGAGTCCAGGGTGCAGGGGTCTTACGCTGGTAGCAGGGGGGAGGGCCGAACACCAAACAGTGAAGAGGGCCAATGTTGGTGGCCGAGGCTTCCGACTGAGCCCCGCGATAGCGGGGGAAAAATGATTCATGGGGCAGGAACTGCTAGGGGGGTGGTTAAATGTTGGGAAATGTAACGGCCAGCGGGGGAAACAGCGGAGGCCTGGGGGGGCGGGGGAGGGCGGTGTAGTGTTAGGTGGCCTGTGGGGGGGGGGGTGGCGGGATATCGGGGGCCACATGCTTGGAATAAACTTAATGGGCCTGTGTGCCCTCTCTATTTGCTTAAATGATATTTTGAAAAACACCTACTTGGAGCTGTTTAAAATGTATGTTGGGCTGCCTGCAGCTGGGTTGCCAAATTTAAGGTGGGTGGGGGTGCAGGTGGTGGGTGCCAAGTCCCTCGCCGGCAGGCGGAATGGGAAGCCGGGGGGGGGGGGGTGGGTTTGCTCGCCGTCACCGGTGAGAGTTGGTGGGGGGGGGGGGGGGCAACGGCAGCGAATTCTCATGGGAACGGGGCAATTGGGGGGGTGCGCTGCACGAGCTGCTGGGAATAAGGCGAGGGGGTGGTGATAAAGGGGGGGAGGAGAGGTCTGGGCCAGGGCTCCTCCAGGAATATTCGCTGGGGGTGGATGGGTGCAGGAAAGCTCCAGTCTGCTTAGCGGGCTGCTAGAAACTGGGGGGGTGGGGGGCGGCCAGGTGGGGGGGTTGGCGGGGTATTGCAGGGAAGGGGGTGGCCAGCGGCACCAAAACTCGTGGGGGGCTGGAGTGGGGGGCGGGGGAGGGAACTGATCGGCGGCCTAGGGGGGTGGGATGAGGGGGGGCCACATGGGATGGGGGGGGGCGGCACCAGGCGGCCGCATGGGCTGCTGAAGAGGAGCCTGCTCGGGGGACGGGTGGGAGGGCATCGAGCCTGTGCGCCCGACTCGAGACTCGGAGAATAAGCTCGCCACCGCTGGCAGGAAAAAAGGGGGGACTGCGGGCTCTGGAGAGGTGGTGATGTCTCGCTGATCACGTGGTCTGGAAAGGGGGGGGGGGGGGGCCGGTGCCGGAAGCCGCGCGGGGTGTTGGTTAGGGGCACCTGAAGGGCGGGGGGGGGGGGGGTCGGCGAAAACTCGGGCGGCCGGTGGCACGAAATCCCGCGAGGTGGGCGGAGCCATAGGCTGCATGGGCAGCTGGGGAGGCCTGCACGGCAGGGCGGGATGAGTCATGGAGCCGGCGGGAGGGATCATTCGCCACCACGGGGAAGGGATAAAAAGGGGGGGGGGGGGCAATCCCAGCAGGTTAAAAAATGCCTGCGGGCTGAAAGGAACCAGTGGGGGAGGGGGGATGACCTCGGGGGGGGGGGAAGGGGGGAATGGTGAAATGTCATGAGGGGTGTGGCCGGTGGCGCCAAATCTCGCAGGGGGCGTGGCCAACCGGCAGGGCGAGAGAACCATGGCGCTGCCGGGCAAATTAGCTCGCCAACGGAGCTTGGGGTAATGGGGGGTAAAGCTAAGAAATTGGGTGGGAGCGGGGGGGAAAAAGGGGGGGGGGCCAGTGCCAGGCAGCCGAATATGTCAATGTTGGGGCCGGCGGAAGGGTGTGTGTGTGGGGGGGGGGGGGGGGTGCACTGGGGCCGGGCCCCGCAGGGCCGGTTTCATCGCCGGGAAGTTCAGGTGAGGGGGTGGGGGGGGGGGGGCAGTCCGGGGATGCCGGGGGGGGGGGGGGGGTGAGCAGGGGAAGTTAAAGGGCGGCAGGGGGAGGGAAGCAACATGGCTCCGGACCATGGGGAAGGAAAAGGAAAGGGAGGAGGGGAGAAACACAGGGACGGGAAGGGTGGATGGATACTGGGGAAAGGGAGCAGGAGGAGGACAGGTTGGGAAGCCAGGAGGAAAAAGGGGGGCAGGGGAGATCAAAACAGGGAGAGTTAATGGGAGGCTGGAGGAGGAAAGCACCGTACCTCCGGACCATAAGGGAAGGGAAAGGGGGAGAAACGCAGGGGCAGGAAAGGAGGACAGAGACCAGGGAAAGGGAGCAGGAGGAGGACAGGAGGGGTAGCCAGGAGAGGAAAAAGGGGGGGGGGGGGGGGGGGGGCAGGGCAGATCAACTGCGAAAAGGGAAAATTTACCTGGTGGTTCAGCAAGAGACAATTGGTGAAGCTCAGAAAGGGGGTGCCTGAAGCTGCCTGTGGATACTTTGTAGGATCAGCTTGCTTCTCCTACGGCTGCTTCTCCCTCGCTGGATGTGCTGGATCCGCTTGCTTCTGCTTGCTTCTCCCTGGTTGCAATCGCCATGTGGAGGACTGTTTCTTCTTAGCTGGAGGTCAGTGCTTGCTCTCAATTCCGGTCGGCGAATGTGCCACCCCTCCCTGACCTGAGGGAGGGGTGGCACCTGACCCCTAATGTACCTGAGCCCTGAGATGCCACCTTCTTGTCTCGTTGGCTCCTGGTTGGGATTTGAACCGGCCACGGTACCCCATAAGCCTCCCGTCCCCCCTCCCCCGGCGCTGGCTCCAGCACGTCTGCCCAGTTATGCGGCCCTTGCCTTGAGAGGCTGGGCCTCCTTAAGCATTTCAAGAACTGATCTGTTTCCGAGTGTGAAAATTCAGCTCTCACTGAAGCTCTGTCAGTGAACTCAAGACCAGTTTAAAAAATGCTGAACCGGAAATGGAGACCTGGCTAAAGGAGCCCAAAGTGGATCTAATAACCAGTTACAGTTTATAAAATCTGAAGAAATAACAATGGGTTCCATATGGTCAGCTATAAAATCGTTGGAAGCTGCTATTGTGAATCTGACAAAAATTGCAGAAACATTCAATAAAATAGAGACTGTGGTGTCAAAATTGGAAGTACAACAACAAGAAATGGATATGAGAATAAATGGCCTGCAAAGCTGTTCTGAAAAGCTTACTAAAATAGAGATTTTTTTTTATGATAAAAGGCTTGAGGCCATTGAAAACTCACTGAAGTATTTAAATTTAAGAGTTCTGAACTTTCCAAGAACATGACCTGATTACGCCACTAGATATGTTTAAAGAATATCTTGGTATTATTCTACAAATGCCACAAAAATCTGTTCCTCCCATAGCACAAATATATTATGTGGAAATAAAGAGGAATAATGTAAATTTAGAAAGTAAACCTTTAGAATCACAATTAAATATATCAGAAATAATAGGAGTGTCAGCTGATACAAAAAATGAAGCTAGAGCCACATTGCATGTATCTTTCGTTTTTTCAGCTGACAGGGACGCTGTTTTTCGCATTTACATGAGGAAGAGGCAGGAGAAATTCCATGGAGCTCCTATTGGGATGTACCCTGATTTATCTCGTCAGACACAGATAAGGAGAAAGAAATTTCTCACAATGAAGAACGAAGTAGAAAGTATAGGAGGGAAAATGTTAATTAGATTCCCATGTAAATGTGAAATAACACGTCAGAATCAGAAATATATTTTTATGATACTTCTCAACTGAGAGTTTATCTGGATTCACAGGCCTAAGAAGCTTTAGTATTAGATAAGAGGTATGATAGATAGAAGGTGCTGCCTTATTTTTCAATTGTACATTGAGTTTATTCTCATTCCTTATAAACCGCTAGATTTTTCTGTTAACCTCTTGTGGATTACTAATTAGTTTAAGGACGATACAATAGTGATATTTAATTGAAAGTGGTCAATTAGTATTGTAAAGGTTATTGCTGTATCCAAGTTAATTTCTATGTATAATTGAAATGCATAAATAAAAAAAAAAAAATGCTGAACTGGCGGAGCTATTATCCGATGAGTGCCTCGGTCTATAATCCAGAGATCCTGGGATTTGATTGTGCAACTGTCTGGCTCCATGCCTGGGAATTACCATTCAGCTAAAGGAGCAGCTGAGTTGGTAGTAAAATCCTATCCAATGATGTGTTAGAGAGTCTTCCCAGCGGCTCATAGAAGTTCCTTGTTAAATGAATTAAATTAGGAGAACAAACGAGTGTAACACTGAGTGGAGCACAGCTGGCAGAACTCCTTAGTAAGAAGATGGCAATGCGCCACGGACCCTCTCCCCTTTAGCTGAGTGGCTCTATGATTTCCTTTTGCAATAAGTCCTGAACATTTTGTTTTATTTATGTTCTTCACAGAGTCCCATTTTCTGTGTTAAAGTTTATTTCACTATTCAGAAAAACTGTTCCGTTTTGGGTTTTTTTATAAAGGAAAGTTTTACATAAGAAAATGCAAAGGTTACACCTCCTGCTTCACATCTGCACAAAATCTTTACAATTAAGCACTTAGTAAATGTTCATTGAATAGAATATTCCATCTCCTACCTGTATGAAACTGCCAGCCGTGTTGCAAAGGCAATCCCCAAAGTATATTACCAGAATTATTTGATCCTAAGATAGAGAAATATTTAGTTGTACTGGCAAGTAAAATTCGATACATGGCCATTCTGTCAAAATACCTCCAAGGGTCCATTTCAACTTTGTTCTCCTTTGTAAAATTTTCAAGAGATTCAGGGACCAGGTCCCAAAGTGGTGGGTAGCCATTGTCTGCAGTAGACTCTGGATTTTCAGCAGAACAAATGAAAAGCAAAGCCAAAAGCAGAACACCAAGAAAATAGTGATTGGCCATGATGAATATTAAAATACAGTGTTCAGTCTGCTATAGCTCCTGAATTTATATACCTGAAAGCAGTGCTTTATTTTTTCTAGAAAAAATACAGGGCTGTCCTTAGGGGAGGGGCCTCTACCCTGAACCTTGTCTCTTAAAGTAGCCCTGCTCCCTGCAACACATGGAAGAGCCATTAGCACAGCTGTCTTGTCTTGTACAGTAGCAACAAAATAATGTGCGGCAAATAATTATACTAAGCAATAACAGTTTAACAAAATGATTTTTTATTTGGTTGTGCACACATCGATTGTGCACAATGTTAAATACCACAGTAGAGAAATGTATATAATTGGAAGACCCCGACACGGCCGTGTTTCGCATCAGGCTGCATCAGGGGGACCAGAGTTTTCAAAATCTATAATCAAAAAGATTATCATTCAGTTATTGTGCAGTTTGGCGGTCACAAAGGTACAAAAATAGATATCAATTAAGGGAGGAGGAACCAGGACACAGAAACTAGATGGTGATTAGTGAAACAACAAAGCAGGTAGACAAAAGGATTTACATAATAAAAGTAAAAGAGAAGAGAGGGAGGGGAAGGGGGAAAAGGGAGGAGGAGAGAGGAGAGAGGTGGAGGAGGGAAGGGAAAGGAGGGGCGAGAGTGGAGGAGGAGAAAGGAGGGGGAAGGAGAGCAGGGAGGGAAGGGGGAGGAGGGAAGGGAAAGGGGAAACTAAATACGGAAAAAATGAATACACAGGGAAACCGTCATAACAGAAGAAACTAAGGACTTACTTGAGTTTTAGAAGAGCGGACAGTTGTCTGCTGAATACTGAAAAAGCAAATAATAGCACGGGGGCAGGTAAGTTAATAAGCCACTATGTCGGGACAGTCAAAAGTAACAAATCAGTAACCTAAGGAACCGGGTGTGGAGTACCTTAATGGTAGATAGCAGCTCAAAACGAGAATTCAGGAAGACAAGAATGCAGCAGTGATTGTAACACCAAAGTGTTGAAGAAATCGGAAACACTGACAAAACAAAATCTCAGAGATGACATGGGTATTAGAGATGTGAATCGTGTGATCTATCGTCTTAACGATCGATTTCGGCTGGGGGGGGGGAATCGGATCGTCGCAGTTTGGGGTTTTTTTTTTTTTTTTTTTTAATTCTTTATTTATAGATTTCCATTTTTACAAAACGAAATCGAACTTTGTATTCAATAACATTTAACCGCATTGAATTTTTGTGGATACTAGGTTAAATACAATTGTTTTGGTTTTTTAAATATCGTGTAAATCGTGTAAATCGTGTAAATCGAAAACCGGCACACTAAAACATCCCTAAAACCCACCCCGACCCTTTAAAATAAATCCCCCACCCTCCCGAACCCCCCCAAAATGCCTTAAATTACCTGGGGTCCAGTGGGGGGGAGGGGGAGGGGAAGGGGGAGGGCGGGAAAACCGGCACACTAAAACAACCCTAAAACCCACCCCGACCCTTTAAAATAAATCCCCCACCCTCCCGAAACCCCCCCCCCCCAAATGCCTTAAATTACCTGGGGTCCAGAGGAAGGGTCCCGGTGTGATCTTTTACTCTCGTACCTCCTGTGCATTGTAGAAATGGCGCCGGCGCTACCTTTGACCTGTCATATGACAGGGCAAAGGTAGCGCCGGCGCCATTTTGTTTTTTTGTCCCCCGACGGCAGGAGCGTAGGAGATCGCTCCCGGACCCCCAAGGACTTTTGGCCAGCTGGGGGGGGCCTCCTGACCCCCACAAGACTTGCCAAAAGTCCAGCGGGGGTCCGGAACGACCTCCTGCAGTCAAATCGTGTTGCCGTACAGCCGGCGCCATTTTGGGCCATTTTGGACCCCTGCTGGACTTTTGGCAAGTCTTGTGGGGGTCAGGAGGCCCCCCCAAGCTGGCCAAAAGTCCCTGGGGGTCCAGCGGGGGTCCGGGAGCGATCTCCTACGCTCCTGCCGTCGGGGGACAAAAAAACAAAATGGCGCCGGTGCTACCTTTGCCCTGTCATATGACAGGTCAAACGTAGCGCCGGCGCCATTTCTACAACGCACAGGAGGTCCGAGAGTAAAAGATCACACCGGGACCCTTCCTCTGGACCCCAGGTAATTTAAGGCATTTTGGGGGGGTTCGGGAGGGTGGGGGATTTATTTTAAAGGGTCGGGGTGGGTTTTAAGGTTGTTTTAGTGTGCCGGTTTTCCCGCCCTCCCCCTTCCCCTCCCCCTTCCCCCGATTTACGATTTTTTGACGATAAATCGGGGGAATTGTTATTGTATCGCGGCTCTAATGATTTTTGACGATTTAAAATATATCGGACGATATTTTAAATCGTCAAAAAACGATTCACATCCCTAATGGGTATAACAAGGCTCTAAAAAGAACTGAACCGAAGATTCTAAAGAGAATACCTTAGAGATTTGAAGTCCACAAGGACTTTCTCATGTATAAATCATTCTGCACAACTGGAAGAGTGCCATCACTGGGACCATCGCGGGATAAAATATACTTAAAGTAACTGTGAACCGGACCAGGAGGTCTCCAATACTGTAGCTGAAAGATGATAAAAGATAAACACCATGTTCACCAAATTTAATGTAAGACTTACGGGTGAATCCGCGGTGTCTCAAGGCAAAATTCTGAAGGGTTGGCATAGTATAAAAATAGAAAAAAGACAGCGAGAAGAGCAGGTTGTGTGGCTAAATGTAATTGAGTGGTGATTTAATACTTGATATATAAACAAACCAGGGGGATCAAAAAGATATAAAATGGTATGGGGAGCTAGGATCAAGAATTTTGAAAAATTACCTTAGAGATTTGAAGATTTTCTCATGTTTAACTGGCAGGATATGACCGCAAGTATCAACCCGGGGAAATTTTCAGTGAGATAACTTGAATGGACCGGGAGGTCTATGAATCTGTAACTATAAATTAATAGGGATGTGAATCAGGCTTCTGACGATCGAAAATATCATATGATATTTTCAAAATCGTCAGAAATCGGGGGCTCCCTGAAACCGATAGGAAAACCCCACAAAATTGTTCATGGGGGATCTCATCGTTTTGGGGGAGGGTGGGAAAAATGGCACACAAAAATAACCCCTAAACCCACCCCGACCCTTTAAAACTAATTTAAACTCTTCTGACCCCCCCAAAAACGTTTTACAGGTACCTGGTGGTCCAGTGGGGGTCCCTCTTTCTAGAACCATTTACTTCCAAAATTCGGTCTTCTAATGCAGATGACATCTTATTCACCCTGACTGAGCCTTCGTCCACCTTACCAATGGTTATGTCAGCATTACAACAATTTAGCGCTGTATCAGGGTTTAAGGTTTACTTTGATAAATCGGAGGTGCTTAATATCAATACTCCGCCCTCAGTTGCTAATATGTTACAATCCTCTCTACCCTTTCGATGGACGAAAAAAGCCCTTAAATATCTGGGCATTTACCTGGGCCCTGATATCACCAAGTTATATATGCTGAATTATGAACCCCTATTGAAACTTATTGATCGTGACCTATCTCGATGGCACGGGGATACATTCTCATGGTTGGGACATATAGCCACCATTAAAATGAATATTTTACCTAGATTTCTTTACCTCTTTATAACACTTCCGATTTATCTCTCCCTGAGCTTATTGCGAAAAATGCAGAAACGGATTTCTGACTTTGTGTGGCATAAAAGACCACCTAGGGTTGCGAGATCAGTTCTCTGCCATTCTAAAGAAAGCGGTGGTATTGGTTTCCCAAACCTCTGTTGGTACTATGCATCTGCGCAGCTGAAAACTATTTTGGACATTCACAGGGCCTCGACACCGATCCATTGGCAGATTATTGAACAACTTATGGTGGGAGATATGCCTTTTACTGCTATGATGTGGCAGCCTAAACAATCTTGATGATCTATCTCTGTCATACCTTTGTCTCTTCAAACTACCTTTAAGGTCTGGGCAAACTGGTGATCCCATTTGATGGGAGAGTGGCCTTATCATCACATATCTTCACTGTATCACAATACTATCTTCCAGGCTGGGCTACCCAGGTGAACATTCTTGGATTGTAAAAAGCAAGGCCTAACACAAATTGGCCATTTTCTTCAACAAGGATCGATTTTACCTATGGCTTCTTTATTGCCACAGATTCCATGCACTTCCCAACATATATTGGAATACGCACAAATATCTCATTATCTCCGCCGCCTCATCACGTCTCATTTTCTATCGGACAAGATACCTATGTTCGAAACCTATTGCACCCAACAACGGACTCTCAGGGGAGCAATATCTAAGACATATAAACTGCTGTTGGGTTTGCCAAACTCTAAACCATCTTTCATGGGCACTTGGGAGACAGATCTTGGAATAACCATACATACCGATGATTGGGAAAGTATCTTTCACAGAGCGAGATGATGCTCAATTTCAGCCCAACTTCAGGAACACTGCTTAAAAATGTTATACCGGTGGCATTATTCTCCAGAAAGACTATACCGTATATTTCCCTGGATCTCTGCTAAATGCTGGCGGAATTGTGGGCAGTTGGGAAGCTATTTTCATGTATGGTGGACATGCCCGCAGATATTACCGTTTTGGAACCAGATTGGTGACTGGTTTACTCAAATGTTTGCAACCACGATTACTCCCATGCCATACATTAGGGATGTGAATCGTTTTTTGACTATTTAAAATATCGTCCAATATTTTTTTAAATAGTCAAAAATCTTTAAAGAGTGTGATACAATAGAAATTCCCCCAATTTATCTTGAAAAATCGTTAATCGGGTTTGTGTCCACTAACGGGAGTTATTTGGGGGGAGGGGGCAGGAAAACCGGCACACCAAAACAACCCCTAAACCCACCCCGACCCTTTAAAACTAATCCCTTACCTTCCCCCATCCTCCCAAACCCCCCCCCAAAAACATTTTAAAATCACCTGGTGGTCCAGTGGAAGCCCTGGGACCCATCGCCTGCTCTCGGGCCGTCGGCTGCCACTAATAAAAATGGCGCCGATGGCACAATAAAAAAAACCCCACCCAACCCTTTAAAACTGACCCCTTAGCCTCCCCACCCTCATGACCCCCCAAAATACGTTTTAAAATTACCTGGTGGTCCAGTGGAGGCGCTGAGAGTGATCTCCCGCTCTTGGGCCATTTTTAAAGATGGCGCCGGCCATCCAATGCTCCTACCATGTGACAGGGCCAGCCAATGGCACGTATACCCTGTCACATAGTAAGGGCAAAGGGCCATCGGCGCCATTTTTATTAGCGCAGCCGACGGCCCGAGAGTGGGAGATCACTCCCCGCGCCCCCACTGGACCACCAGTTAATTTTAAAATGTTTTTGGGGGGTCGGGAGGGTGGGGTAGGCTAAGGGGTCAGTTTTAAAGGGTTGAGGTGAGTTTTTTGTTTATCGGATCGGGCGCAGCCGATAAACAAAAAACCAATCGGGCCGGACGATAAAAATGATAAGATTTGAATCGGAACCGAACCGATTCCGGTTCCAATTCACATCTCTAATGAGTATCCATCGGAAAAGAAGCAATTACAGACCCTTTAATTTAAAAACAATAAAATGCAAAGAGTCATTGGGTCACTGAGAAGTCGAAGCCAATCTTCCAGAATTGTATGTATTGCTCCAATTGACAAAGGAATCCCAAACCCCATGGTAGGTAACTGTTCTATTATGGCGTATGGCGGTTATATGTTCCAACAGTTGCTGAGGTTTGGTATGGGGGGAATGTCTTGGCTCTTCCAGTGACAAGCCAATTCCAATCTGGCAGCTATACAGATCTGCTGACTTAAGCATTGTTGGTGGTTAGACAATTCCGATATTGGTTTATCTAGTAACACCATGTATGGTAGGGATGTGAATCATTTTTTGACGATTTAAAACAATCGTCAGATATATTTAAATCGTCAAAAATCGTTAAGAGTCGCGATACAATAGAAATTCCCCTGATTTATCGTCAAAAATCGTAAATCGGGGGAGGGGGGAGGGCGGGGGAAATCGGCACACCAAAAAAGCCCATAAACCCACCCCGACCCTATAAAACGAATCCCTTACCTTCCCCCACCCTCCCAAACCCCCCCCCAAAGCTTTTTACGAGTACCTGGTGGTCCAGTGGGGGCCGGGGACCAATCTCCCTCTCTGGGTCCATCGGTGCCATTTTGGCTGCCACTCAAAAATGGCGCCGATGGCCCGATAAAAAAAAACACCACCCGACCCTTTAAAAATGACCCCTTAGCTTCCCCCACCCTCCCGATCCCCCCAAAACATTTTAAAATTACCTGGTGGTCTAGTGGTGGTCCCGGGAGCGATCTCCTGTTCTCAGGCCGTCAGCTGCCACTCATAAAGATGGTGCCGATGGCCCTTTGCCCTTACCATATGACAGGGTATCCGTGCCATTGGCCGGCCCCTGTCACATGGTAGGAGCACTAGCTGGCCGGCGTCATCTTTAAAGATGGCCGCCGCCGTATTTAAAGATGGCTGCCGCCGTATTTAAAGATAGCCGCCGCCGTTGTAAAGATGGCCGCCGCCCGAGAGTGGGAGATTGGTCCCCGCGCCCCCATTGGACCACCAGGTAATCGTAAAAAGTTTTGGGGGGGGTTCGGGAGGGTAGGGGAAGGTAAGGGGTTAATTTTAAAGGGTCGGGCCTCACTAAAAAAAAAATAATGATGTGAATTGAACCAATTCCGATTCACATCACCCACATCACCCACGATCAGATTTTTTCCCCCCTCTAGCAGAACCCGATCGTTAAGACGATCGGGCACACGATTCACATCTCTAGTATAGATGTGTACAAAAAATGTATGATTTTACCTGTGTAGAAATACCACTTGAAAATGTTTGATTGTAAGGGATAGGGCCTTATCCCTGGCAGGACCTATAATATGGAACACAATGGGGTAGATTTTAAAAAGCATTTACTCGAGCAAATCTGGTTTTTGCTCGAGTAAATACACTTTACTCAAGTAAGTGGGCTTTTCAAAATTGCTACAATATATGCCATTGAATTGTCCATAGGATTTACTCAAGTAAGTGCACTTTACTCGAGTAAATAGCTTTTGAAAATTGCTACGATAGTATGTCACATTTACATGCGTAACTCCTTTGAAAATGACCCCCAATGCCTTTAGAAATCAGAACACAAAGAGACATCAAAGCATTCAAGAAAAGTTTAAAAACATGGCTATTTAAACAAACATACCAAAAAGGGAATGAAGAGTAGAATCCAGGGAATTGTATGATACACACACTCACACACACATCAGCTTACTCGAATGGTGTGTGTGTGTGTGTGTATATTTTATTTTATTTTACTTTACCTCTATTAGATTGCAACAACAGAGGACCAGACTTAGGTGTTAATTTATCTTATAGCCGATATACTTAAAGTAGACAAGACTTATCACAACCACTAAGTAATATTTAATATGAAACTATGCTACAGTATTTGATGGCACCTGTTTAGTTAATATAATTCAACATATTTAAGTTTGAAATTATGTGCCTTATTGTGAACCGTTGTGACGGCAACTAGCTTAACGACGGTATAGAAAAGATTTTAAATAAATAAAATAAATACCAAAGAGAATATCGGAAGGTCTGTAAAATGTGCAAGGAAAAAAATGACTGCTCTATATAAAATTGAAGGAAAAAACATGTAATCAAAACTTAAACGGGCGTGTAACTACACATATGGTTGAGGCCAATACCTATTGCTTAATTTGCAACAATTGGAAAATTAAAAGAATAAGCTCTTTGTAGAAACTTTGCACAAGTGGCTATGCTCGCCTAAAAGTTATCAAAACATCTGAAAAAGAAAATAACTGCACAGTGTTGACCTTACAAACTAAAAACTCTGTGTATCTGTGAGGTGAGCATATTCAAGGGTGCCCATATGTGAAAGCTCCTGATGGAAACAAAAAAGAGGTATAAAATTGATCCACATACATGTTTTGCACACTAATTAGTAAGTGGGAAATAAAATCCACATTGAATTTAAACAAATTATCAACAGACAAAAAATATACATGTATTGTAAAAACAAGGTTTGTATATTTGCTAACTCCACCAGATTGTAAAAGACCAGCGAGAGCTCACTAGACGTCAATGGAAACACCCCACTCTAGGGGCAAACCCATTCTAGGGAGCCCATTCCTGCCCAAAGGAAAGGAAACTCTCCCCGGGTGTAGCCTGCCTGTTTCTACCCTCTGACTCATGTTGCACCGCTGTTCACATGCACCCTCCTCTGTCTCAGCCTTGAAAACTCTCGTTTGTATATCAGCTACTAGGGATGTGCAGAGCAAAAGTTTATGTTCATAAGTCCATAAGTCGAAAGGGGGTCCCATTTGCGGTCAATATGGACATATGGAGAATTCCATAAGTTGAGTCTATGTCCATACGTGCAAATAAAAATTTAAACCCCTCACCCTCCTTAATCCCCCCCCCCCAAGACTTACCAAAACTCCCTGGTGGTACAGCAGGGAGTCAGGACGCCATTTCTGAAGTCCTTTGCGAGGAGCACGTGACATCGGCGTCACGTGATTCCCCGCGCGATCGCTCCGGGGGACCCTCGTTGCACTCAAAAGGAACTTTTGGCCAGCTTGGGGGGGTCAGGACATATGGAGAATTCCATAAGTTGAGTCTATGTCCATACGTGCAAATAAAAATTTAAACCCTTCACCCTCCTTAATCCCCCCCCCCCCAAGACTTACCAAAACTCCCTGGTGGTACAGCAGGGAGTCAGGACGCCATTTCTGAAGTCCTTTGCGAGGAGCACGTGACGTCGGCGTCACGTGATTCCCCGCGCAATCGCTCCGGGGGACCCTCGTTGCACCCAAAAGGAACTTTTGGCCAGCTTGGGGGGGCCTCCTGACCCCCCCAAGCTGGCCAAAAGTTCTGTCATGAGACTAGTCCACAAGGCTTCATTGGGAGGTTCCACATCAGTCCAACGCAACAATATGCACTTCTTAGCAATGAGGCAGGCTTTTGATATAAAAAGAACATTGTCAACGTTTAAACTACAATCTCCAATGTCATTAATCAAAAGGCAAAAAGAGCAGGACCACATTACTTCAGTGTGGAAAAGCTTAGATAATCTCCCTCAAATCACTTCCCAAAAGACTCGAATTGACGGACAGTCCCAGAGACAATGAATTAACGAAGCTATAGGTTGAGAGCATTTAGGACAGGCAGGTGAAGGAGCAATACCCATCTTTTGAGCTCGTGCCGGGGAGTAGACGATGTGATGAAAAATTTGCTGCTGCATCTCAAGAAGAGTTACATTACCAGACACTTTGTAAAGCGCAAGATAGGAATTCTTTAGCATGGAGACGTCCAGTTCTTCTTCACAGTCTCTAGACCATTTCGGAAGTAAGGTGGCATAAATCCTGTAGGAATGTACAGAACAATAAAAAGCATAGAGACATGATAAAGTACCTTTTTTAGCTTTAAAACATTCCAACAAATCAGCAAAGCTCGCATTATCAATGGAACCCCCCATGTCCCTTAACAATTCTTGGACAGTAGCACGCAAGTGGCCATAGAGTAAGAAATGTGTTCTCTGCAGTTCCAGCCTCTCCTGACATTGGGCAAAGGTGTAAACATTACCCGTGGACGGGTCCATCAAATCCTTAAGGGGCCAATTCGGTGCAGCCTGAAAGGAATGGATCCTAGGTAAGAGAGTGTGGGAAGGCAGGGAAGAAGTGCACAAAGGATATTGAAAAGACATATGGTCTGGCAGGTGTAATACCTTGCGCATTATACCCCAAATCTTTCGGACTGTGCGGGTTAGTCGGTACTTTGCTGGCATGCTCTGAAAAACACTTGGGGATATATGCAGAATATAAGTAGGGTCCCATGGGTCACAAATTGCTTGAATCATGTTAGGCTCCGTGTACTCAGAGGTACCTAAGATCCAATCCCCTAAAAATCTTAAGTTTGCAGCCCACGATTAAGACATAAAGTCTGGTAAGTCATAGCCCCCCTGACATCTCGTGGCCGTCTAAGTCGAATACGGGAGATGTGCCCTTTTCCCTCTCCAAAGAAAACAAACATCGCACCGCTTTTTGCAAAGCGTGGAGGTCCTTGGAAAGAAGAATAAACGGCAGCATTAAAAATTTATAAAGGAGTTGTGGTGCAATTACCATTTTTATGAGTGCTATACGTCCCTGAAGTGAGATCGGAAATGAATGCCACCCTTCCATCTTCTTAATAGCTTTGGTGATCATTGGGGGAACATTGAGAGCATACCAGCATCCCGGATTAGGATGTATGATAATACCCAAATATTTAATATTAGCATCTGCCCATTTCACAGGGAAGTCAGGCCACCTATCCCTCAGGGATCCTCCAAGATCCAAGGCTTACATTTTGTCTAAATTAAGTTTAAATCCAGACAAAATCTGATAGCTAGCAAAGAATTGTAATGCCTTTGGGAGGGAAGTTCACGCATGTGTCAATAGTAACAAGATTTACCAGAATACGTGCTGAAGGATTAGAATGCAATACAGTAATATAGTCATATATCTGCCCTGTAAAACCAAACTTGAAAAGGACTTTCTTTAGAAAAGGCCAGGCGACCCTATCAAAAGCCTTTTCGGCATCGCATGTGACAAGTAATGGGCCTGATAGAGCAAAAAGATGACAGGTTTCTATTGCAGTTAACACTTTATGTATATTGACTGTAGATCTCTGACCTGCAACAAAGCCGACTTGACCAGGGGACACTAAGAGTGGAATGATGGGCTTCAATCTATTCGCCAAAATCTTAGCATACAATTTAATGTCCAAATTTAGCAGGGAAATAAGTCGATATGAAGAAGGCACAGTTGGGTCTCTACCGGCTTTGGGGAGAACCACAATGGTAGCAGCCCGCATAGTACTGGGCATCTCGTGTTTATCAGCCATTGTTTCAAACACTGACTGGAGCAAGGGAGCCACTTCCATAGAGAGGGACTTATAAAATATCGCAGTCAACCCATCTGGCCCCGGGGCTTTCTGCTCTGGAAGAGATCTTATAGCCTCCAACACTTCCTCAGGTTCTATGGATCGTTGAAGCCTAGTTAACTGATCCCCTGTCAACTTGGGCAAAGATACCGACTGAAGAAATTGATCTATGGCAGCCTCCTCCACCGGCTCCGCCGAGTAGAGTGATCGATAGTACTCAGAGAAAATTTTTGCAATTTCCGGAGTGGATGTCTCAATTGACCCTTGTGTATTTTTCATATTGGCTACAAATTTAGAAGCCTCTTGAGCTCGCAGCAGTCAGGCCAAAAGATGCCCTGCTTTGTTGCCATGATGAAAAAAGTGAAATTGACGAAAGCGCAAGGCTTTAGCCGCTCGGGTATGTAGTAAATCAGTTAATGCTACCTGAAACGACTTAAGCTGGGGAAGCAGCACGTCAGTTTTTGAAGCAATAAGTTTCCTCTTCATGGATCTCAATTGTTTTTCCAAGGAGAGGATCTCTTTATCTAATTTCTTTTTTTTTAAACTGGTATAGCTAATTATCTCTCCGCGAAAAACCGTCTTCGCAGTCTCCCACAGAAGAATCGGATCATCACTGTGTTGATGGTTAAAACCCAGGAACTCTGACCATTTTTGTTTTAAGAATGGCGTAAAGTTTGGGTCAGATGCCAAGTGAGAGGGAAGTCGCCATTGACTGGGAGAGGGACCACCCCGCTGACCTAGCATTCCCACTACCGGACTGTGATCGGATATGGTAAGTGTTTCTATGGGCTTCTGATATAAGAAGGTAGTCGATACGTGAGCAGACTGGGTGTGCCCGTGCAACGTGAGTAAACTCCCGTTCTCCAGGATGAAGTGTTTGCCACAAATCTACCAGATGAAGGTGTTTACATAAAAGATTTGGGCCCTTAGTATCACTAATTTGGTGTCCCCTCCTCGCTGGCTGTCTATCTAAGGAATAGTCTATTACAAAGTTGAAGTCACCCCCAACAATAATCGGGTGATCCCCTATGGAGGTAAGGGAAGTCAAGAGTCATAGGAAAAAGGAATGGTCATATGAATTTGGAGCGTACACTGACGCCAATATAATGGGAGACCCCCATGAGAATTCCCCGAACAATAACAAAACGCCCTTCCGGATCTGTGACCTGCTTTTGGCATTGAAAAGACATACTTTTATGAATGAGAATTGCTACTCCCCTACTTTTGGAAGACCCTGTAGCATAGTGGAGCTGACCAACCCATTTCTTCTTCAATTTGACAATCTCCGTCTGAAGAAGATGTGTCTCCTGGAGAAAAGCAAGTTTGGCATGTAGCCTGTTAAGTCAGGTAAGGATCTTTTCCCTCTTAGTAGGTGTGCCGAGACCGGCCACATTCCATGTTACAATCTCAAGCGCCATACTAAATGTAAAAACAAGATGAAAGACACGGATGTCCATAGGCGCCCTATTATGCCTGCGATTCCAAACCACCAATAAGCGTCGGGTCCCCAGCCCTTCCCACTAGGCTATACATCTCCCATGTAGTTGCAAAGAACAGAGTGAATACTATGGCTCCCATACCCGCTGTAATACGGAAATCCTCTGTATTTACCCCAACCCCGACCCTGCCCTCCCCCTCTCCCCCAACTCTTAATTTTTGGAACCCCATGCCACACATACTGCAAAGGTTCACACAACGCAGAGTTAGAGAAGCCCAAGCCCCCTTGTAGTGATATTAATAACTTCCCAAACTGGAAGGAGAGCACGAAGGTGACACAATGTGCTCAGCCATCATCCTAGCACGAACTGTAATTTAAATGTAAAAGAGAAAAAAGTTAAGCAACACACTCATCCCATGACCGGGAGAGCCTTAACCAAGTATCATAGGCTGATCCAGCAATAACGGCAAATATAATCCGAAGGCAAATATAAACATTAGAAACTGAGTATGTCAGAGATATTACAAGCCGGCAGCTCTCTCGTGTTATCTCAATTCCCGCAGAACCAGATAAGTTGAAAAAAGAAAAAATATATATATATAAAAAAAATTAAAAAAAAGAGAGCCGTACAGCTTTGTCCAACAGGTTTCAAAATTCCTGACACATGTGGTGTTCAGAACCAAAGAATATACGCCGTTGAGTGTTCTTGCGGTTCAGGAGGTTGATGTTAGGTCGACACCTTGTAGGCTCTGAGCATAGATTTGAGCCTCGCTCGTAGATGTAAAAAATTTACTGGAGCCCTGGTGGGAAATCCACAGACAAGCAGGGAACAATAACGCAAAACGAATGCGTTTGTTATAGAGCTCCGTGCAGACTCCAGCAAACTCCTTCCGGAGGAGAGTAACTCTAGGGGAAAAGTCCTGAAATATCAAAATCCGATGATTTTAAAAAAATAGCTCCTGCACCTTTCTGAAATGTTGAAGTACCAAAGATTTATGAGCGAAGTGGAGAAAACGAGCTATTATCACTCACGGTCGACGGTCTTGTCCACCTTCGACTCTACGCCCAATTCTGTGCGCTCGTTCCAGTAGGCCTCCCAATGGTGATGCCAGAGACGGAACCACGCTCAGCAGCCAAGCTTCCAACGAGCGCGGAATATCCGTTTCCAATAAAGACTCGGGGAAGCCAACAAATCTAAAATTGTTCCGGCGCGAGCGGTTCTCCAGATCATCAATTTTCTCGTCTCTTAGTTTAGCCTTTTTTTCCAAGTTCATCCACCCGCCGTTCCAGTGTCCCAATGTCATCTTTGGTGAGGGAGACACGTCCTTCCATTCTGTCAACTCAGGTTTCAATTTCAGTGAAGGAAGCTCTAACATCGGCTATCTGTTCAGACAGCTGATGTAACCAAACATCCAATGCTGAGACAACCACATGGGATATTTTATCCTCCAGGGATTCTTCTCCCAAATCTTCCCCAGAGTGCGATGCGGTCACCATCTTGGAATCTGGGGCCTTTGTCTTCCCCTTATCTTTTTTCACTGCTCACATTGCCATATGGTTTCCAAGTCTCTGTGCAATTTGCACTCAATGTTCAGCAAAAAGATGGTTGCGGGCGAAAAGAGCGATACAGCAGGATGAGGCAATGTAAAAAGATTTGGCTGGAGCGATGGCCGGAGCTCAGTCGGTCTGCTGCTACTGAGCCCACCACATCACGTGATCCTCCTCCACCAAATTTTAAAAGCCCAGCGAGAGCTCACTGGATGCCAATGGAAACACCCCACTCTAGGGGCAAACCCATTCTAGCGAGCCTTTTCCTGCTCATAGGAAAGGGAACTCTCCCCGGGGCTCTTGTTTGAATATTTGCTACTACCACCAAAATCTGCACCCGCAGATGCTCCACCCCACCCAGGAATAGTTCATCATGTTTCAGGTCCTAGCACTCATGTTAGACTCCCTGGTCCCTGTTTCAAGACAGGTTGGGTGCACAGTACACCCTGTTGACAGTCCTGCCACAGGCTGAGCCTCGTCTTGTCTTGCCTCCTTGTCTTTCCCTTATCAACACCACAGTGACCTGACTACCTCAGCTCTGCCAGCCTGCCTTGCCCTATCAACTTTCTGCCACTCTGCCTTGCTGCCAATCACCAGATGACTCACTCAACTCCTTGTGGTGTTCTTGCCACTATCATGGTTCCTCAATGTGTTGGTGCTAGTCTTTCTGCTTGCTCTGTTCCCCTTTCATTGTGTTGTAGGATGTTAATGCAATTTGTCTTGCCGCTTTGCCTGTCGTGCTGCCTTCGAGGGTTCATGGATCTGTTATCGGTGCTCTCTTTTGAAGCTGTGGTGTGTTTTTGACACTCTTGCTGCTGCTTTGTACCTCTGTTAAAGCACTCTTGCCACTTCTGGTACCCCTTTGCTCCTTTACAGTGCTTTAGGCTATTCCTGCCACTTTGGTGCCACTTTGCCACAGTCTACCTTGGAGCTCTTTTGTTGTTCTGATGATTGCTCCCCAGAAGTTTCATCAAAATTGATCATAAAACCCCAATTCTGCAGCCAAAAATAGGCTGCAAATACTTCCCCCATTGATTTAAATGGGAACCGGAAAACGAATGCACGTATCAACGTATCGGGGCGCCATTGTACGAATGGAACAAATACGCCCCTCGACGAATACGTATCCCGAATGCAATGAATACTTTCTGGCTGCACATCCCTAGCTTGCAATAATGTGTTAACGCATGCGATAACGTGTTAACACATGCGAAGAGGGCTGTACCGCAGATCACGATACAAATTTTAAAAAGGGAAAGAATAGAGGAGGAGTTGGGGGAGTACTAATAAACCGACCTGATTTGATATTTGTATTGAGAATGTCGGTATATAAAAATCCTAAATAAATAAATAAATAAATACTAATGTAAAGTAGGTGCTGCTATCGCTGTTTGCAAAATATTTTGGACCGATAAAACAAGAGGGTAGGCGATCTAAAAAATCCATGAGGGCAACAAAGTGGATTAGATGCCAAGTAATGTCTGTTTAGAATCTTTATTATGGAGACTCATTCATCCAATATAAAGCCCGACTCAGGCCGAGCTTCGCCTCCAATGGGGCTGCCTCGGGGGCTACAATACACAAATATCAAATATAGCTTAACAATACAAGACATACGGATTTAATTAAAAAAATCATATGTACATATAAATGGTGACATTTAAAATGGAACCCATAAAATGTAACATAAATAGAACATATAAATGGAATATTGCTCAGAACTCGACAACCAGAACAAAGTAGTATAGATGTGTACAAAAAATGTATGATTTTACCTGTGTAGAAATATCACTTGAAAATGTATGATTGTGATCTCATACCAAAGAGAATATTGGAAGGTTTGTAAAATGTGCAAGGAAAAAAATGACTGCTCTATATAAAATTGAAGGAAAAAACATCTAATCAAAACTTAAACGGGAGTGTAACTACACCCATGGTTGAGGCCAATACCTATTGCTTAATTTGCAACAATTGGAAAATTAAAAGAATAAGCTCTGTGTAGAAACTCCACAAGTGGCTATGCTTGCTAAAGGTTATCAAAACTTCTGAAAAAGAAAATAACTGCATTGACCTTAAAAACTAAAAACACTGTGTATCTGTGAAGTGAGCATATTCAAGGGTGCCCATATGTGAAAGCTCCCGATGGAAACAAAAAAGAGGTATAAAATTGATCCACATACATGTTTTACACACTAATTAGTAAGTGGAAAATAAAAACCATAGGGACGGATTTTAAAAGGGTTACGCGCTTAAGTTAAGCACGCAACCCTTTTAAAAACCCCCTGCGCACACTGAGCCTATTTTGCATAGGCTTCCGGCGTGCGCAAAGCCCCGGAATGCACGTTAAGTCCCGGGGCTTTCCTGGAGGGGGCGTGTCGTGGGGCATGTCGCGATCCACGTGTCATCAGGGGGCGTGTTGGATGGCGTAACATGGCCGGTGCGTCATCCGGGGGTGGCCCAGGAGCATTCTGTGGGTGTGGCCATGGCCTCCGGACCAGCCCCCAGAATTTGTACGCTATTAATTTTTAAATTTACAGGACATACAGAATAACCTCCACAGGGTCGGTGCCCTGGAGGTCTTATATCAATGCTTTTATTTATAGGTAAGGTGGATGAGGAAACATTCTTTTATGTTCTTTTCTATTTTATTAGCTATCATTAAATTCCTGTTTTTAAAACAAGGCAATAGTAAGATGGACCAATGCTTCTTGAGAATTTTAGTAATGTGAAAAGACATGCGTGTGTATGTGATAGGACACACAATGCGATCTGTGGATTTCTATCTACTGTGGAAGCATTTGCAAAACCTGCTATGATATGTCTTTTAGGGTATGATTTTTCCACAAATCTCTTACTCATTTCTTTTGATCTCGCCTGAAAGGTATATTCATCATTGCACAGTTTTTTTACTCTTAAAACTTGTGAATATGGTAAATCTTTTTGTAAGGATTTATTATGGCAACTTGAGTAGCGTAAAAATGTATTTGTGTCAGTCGGTTTACGATAAATATCTGTAGTGAATTGTCCATTTTTAAAGGAAACTAAAACATCTAAAAAAGGAATCTCATTACTGTTAAAATTCATACAAAACTTCAAAATTGTGATGCAGGGTATTGATCCAATTATAAAATGAATTTAAAATATCTAAACCACCTTTCCAAACAATGAAAATGTCATCTATGTAGCGTTTCCAAAGGAGAATGTTATCTTTAAACAAATGTTCTGTTAAAAATGATTCCTCAAATCTGGCTACATACAAATTTTCTACTGACGGTGCCATAGGTGAGACCATGGCAACACCCTTTGGGGTAGATTTTTAAAAACGGCGCGTTCGCATACTTTTGTTCGTGCTCCAGGCGCAAACAAAAGTACGCTGGATTTTAGTAGATACGCACGTATCTTCTAAAATCCAGGATCGGCGCGCGCAAGGCTGCTGATTTTGGGCAGCCGGCGCGCGCCGAGCCGCGCAGCCTGCCTCCATTCCCTCCAAGGCCGCTCCGAAATCGGAGCGGCCTCGGAGGGATCTTTCTTTTGCCCTCCCCTCACCTTCCCCTCCCTTCCTCTACCTAACCCACCCCCCCGGCCCTATCTAAACCCCCCCCTACCTTTATCCATGGATTTACGCCTCCCAGAGGGAGGCGTAAATCCACGTGCGCCAGTGGGCTGCTGGCGCGCCGAGACGCGATCTGGGGGCGGTTCCGGAGGGCGCGGCCATGCCCCCAAACCGCCCCGGCCCGAAACCACGCCCCCGGGCCCGCCCCCGAAACGCCGCGTTAGGCCCCCAAAACGCCGCGCCGATCGGCCCCACCCCCGACACGCCCCCGACTGAAAACGCCGGGACTTACGCCAGTCCCGGGGATCTGTGCGCGCCGGCGGCCTATCGAAAATAGGCGTGCCGGCGCGCAAGGCCCTGCTCGCGTAAATCCAGGCGGATTTACGCGAGCAGGGCTTTTAAAATCCGCCCCTTTATCTGTAAAAAATATTGCCAATTCTAATAAAAATTTGTTAGGTATGCACATATGTGTGTCCCATTCTGAAAGTTGTCGAGCAATTATATCTAAAGCTGCATCTTGGGGTATGTTGGTGTATAGTGATTCTATGTCCAAAGTCACCATTATAATATCATCATAAAAATCTTTAAAATCATTTAAAAAGGTAAGAAAATGTGCGGAATCGCGAATATAAGATGGAATATTTTTAATCTCTGATTTTAAAAAATTATCAATAAAAATGGATAGGGGTTCAAGTAGAGAGCCATTGGCTGAGGTAATTGGTCTGCCAGGAGGGTTAGTGATTGATTTGTGGATTTTGGGGAGGACATATATAGTCGGTAAAATTGGACATTTTACTGTTAAAAAGTCATATTCTTTGTTAGTCAAATATCCACCATCCTTTGCTATGGATAGTAAGTTATCAATATTATTAATTTTTTTTTAAGTAATTTTTATTATTGAGGGCATATTAACACAAAACAAAAATAACCAAAGCAGAAGAATAATAATACAGCTCCTCAACAAAATTTGTTTTCATTATTCACCCATCCCCCACCCCCGACCCCACCCCCTTAACCCAAAAACTACAATCTAACCAATCCAAACCTCCCATCCCTCCCCTTCAACCCATACAGAGAATCTCGGGATGAATCCAGTTAATCATATGAAAAAAACTGTTATAGTTATGCAGAGAAAACACTATCCATTGGAACCCTTGAACATTAGGGCATCACAACAATATTTATTTATTTATTTAAATTCTTTTAATATACCGATGCTCAAGACCAGGTCTTATCGTACCGGTTTACAATAAACTAGGGGGTAAACCAGTTAACAATGAAAGCAAAATTTACATTATAACAGGGAATGTGGAACTAGGCTGTTGGAAAAAGAAAAAAAGGAAAGGTTAAACAATTTCTAACTGGAGAGCAAAGCATATAAGCATAGAGTAAGTGCTTACATGGTAAGAGTTATATACAATTTACACAGTGTATACGATTAGGCAAGTTATATGAAAGTGCAGTTAGCCGAAAAACAGTTCCTTCGAGTTGCGGGAGGGGTATGCAGCCGAGGGGTATGTGACTGTGTGGGTGACCCTGAAGCTTCTTGAAGGGTATGCTTGGGCGAACAGCCAAGTTTTTAATTTTTTTTCTGAAAGTGATATGGCAATGTTCCTGGCGGAGATCTGGCGGGAGAGAGTTCCAATGATGCGGACCGGCAATTGATAGTGCTCGTTTTTCAATGGCGTTGTGAAGAGCGGATTTTTTGGGGGGGAACCTGGATGGAGTCTCTGTATGCAGATCTGGTGGGTCTTGCAGAGGAGTGTGGTTTGAGGGGTATGGTGAGTTGGAGCTGGGATTCCTAAAATAAGGTTTTGTGGATAATAGTAAGTGTCTTGAAGAGAATTCTGTAGCGAATGGGTAGCCAGTGAAGTATTTTTAGAATCGGAGTGATGTGGTCCATGCGGCGAGAGTTTGTGAGGATCCTGGCTGCAGCGTTTTGCAGCATTTGAAGAGGTTTGGTAGAAGAGGCCGGGAGACCAAGCAACAGCGCATTGCAATAATCAATCTTTGAGAATAGTATGGCTTGAAGGACCGAACGGTAGTCGTGGAAGTGTAGGAGAGGTCTTAACTGTTTTAGTACCTGTAATTTGTAAAAACCTTCTTTGGTGGTGGTGTTGATGAATTTTTTAAAGTTCATTCTGGAGTCTAGGAAGGCCCCAAGGTCTCTCACTTGATTTACTAGTGGTGTATTAGTATTGAAGGCTAGCGGGTTATTATCACTGGGGGAAATGACTAACAGTTCGGTCTTGGACGTATTTAGAACGAGGCAGAGGCTTGTGAGAAGGAGGTTGATGGCATGGAGGCAGCTATTCCAGTAGTTTAGAGTGTCGGAAACGGGATCGATGGGGATTAGGATCTGCACGTCGTCTGCATAAATGAAGTATGTGAGGTTGAGGTTATTGAGAAGTTGGCAGAGGGGGAGAAGATATATGTTGAATAGGGTTGGCGAGAGCAAGGAACCCTGGGGAACTCCTTGCTTGGCAGCTACAAGGTGAGACTCTTTGTTGATTATTTTTACTTTATAGTATCTTTCGCTTAGAAAGAATTTTAACCAGATGATTTTAACAATATAAGATTGTTAATATAATATAGATTGTTAATATATATGTTAATATAAGATTTAACCAGAGATTTTAACAATATAAGATTGTAACAACATTGTAAGATGATACCAGACCCACTATATTACCCACCACTTGGTTTCGCATGAAGTGAATCCTTTCACTCACAAGTCAGTTTGGTTTTGATTTGAGGAAAGGGGCGAGAGTACCTAAATGTTAGCTGGGAGAATATCATAATATGCCTGCCATATATCTCGGAAAAGCTGCTTTTTGCCAGGAGGGAACCGAACATATAAGGATCCATATTCCAGCTGAAACATTTCAGTCATGAGATCAGACCATTGTCTAAGAGTCAGTGGGATCGGTTCAATCCATCGTAAAAGGATGCACTTCTTAGCAATAAGACATATTTTAGACATAAAAAGAACATTATCCACTGAGAGGCTAGTATCTCCCACTTCATTGTTCAAGAGACAAAAAGAGCAGGACCATACAATATCAGATGCCATTATAGAAGATACATATTTGCGGATGTCTTCCCAGAATGATTGGATAACAGTACATGACCAAAGACAGTGCTCCTTGTGATTAGTGATGCTTGGGGGTGGTTGTTACGGCTATGGCTGCTGTGCAACCGCCTCACCACCAGGGGTCGCTCAAGAGCTTGCTCTCCTGGTTGGTCCAATCTGCCCTAGTCAGCTGCTCTATGTCCCGGACCATCTTTATAATCCTGCCTACTCAAAACTCCAGTGCTTCGGCATCAAGCTCGTTTGGGCTCCCGGCTCTAGCCTCTCCTGCTACCTTGCCCTCAGGCTTCTGCCTTGTCTTTGGGCTTCTGCCCTGCTGCCTTGCCTTCGGGCTTCTGCTTTGCTGTGTAGCATTAGGGCTTCTGCCTTGCTGTATAGCATTAGGGCTTCTACCTTGCTACCTAGCCGTGTTGCCTTCGGGCTTCTGCCTTGTTGCGTAGCCTTCGGGCTTATGTGTTTTGTGTTCAGTGTTAGTGCTGTCCTGGTTTGTCTGTCTGTTCATTGTCAGTCTGTCTTCCCCAGGTTCCCTCAGTTTCAGTTCACACATACTCACAGTCTATATCACTCTTACCTGCACACTAAACTGTATCCACTCTTACCTGCACTCTGCTCCTGTGTTCTGACCATCTTTACCCACACTCACTTCCATACATACCTCCATGCAGCTTATGTGTATCAAGCTCACCCTTACCTCTACGCACCTTGTATCAGAGACTCCCTCAGCCTGCATAGAGTGAGTCCCCTCTAACCAGCACCCAGCTACAATCCAGCTCCACAGGTATCAGCCAGCCCCAGCCTCCTTGCCAGCCAGTACCCTGCTCCACAGGTTCCAATCATCACCCAGTACTATTCACTCCTGCTTCTCTCCACCCGGGGGCACCCCTGCAGGTGGTGTTCTCTACATCTGACCACTGCCTAAATGTAACAGTATGCCGAAGCCCTCCACCTGCGGAGGGAGAGATAGGACTCTGTGTCTTTCTGGTTAGTCTCCACAATTTTTTTCTTGTCCATTCTGTCAGACCTTGAATTACACAAGTTACCAGAACTGGCATGTCAACTCTCTGACCAAGAACACTGGGCATGTAATAACTGTCATAGAAAGAATGTGTCAGTTTACCAAACATGTTTAAACTGCAACTCACCTAGACCAGGATGGTGGAAATGTCCTTGTATACCCAGTCTGTTACCTCCAGGCAAACCTTGTCCTCTTTGCACTGCTACAGGTCCAGCTGTTTCACAGGAAAACTCAGCCAGCTTAATTAGTCCGTACTCTGTTTCTTGCCCCACTAATAAAGTGGCTATTACAGGTAGTTTGTGGATAGAAAAGCCTAGAACTCACTTGCTCAAGGAGGCTCCTGTAACTTCCATATTACAACCCCAGAAACAAAAGCAGAGAGAGCTAATTAAACCTTGCAGAGCTCTATCTTCCACAGCTGCAGGTCAATCATGATTAACGAATTGTGTTTCAAGGCGTTCTAGAGCTGCCTGTTCCTTCAAGAAGCTGCAAATCCACACTTCAGGACCAGGGACCCATGACTTAGGCCTTAAGAATCTATCTCTTTTTCTAACTCCTCAGCAGTCCAGTCGTTAGACTCCTTTTGTTCCATTACACTTCCTCCCACAACTGGTAAACAATCCATACCAGACTCCATTACTCTGCCGTCTGAGTCTGCTGCATCACCCCAAGAGGGGTCTGAGTCTGCTGCATTGCCCCAAGAGGGCTCCGAGCATCCCGCGCAACCCCAGGAGGGGTTCGAGCCTGCTACATTGCCTCGAGAGGGATCCGAGCCTGCTGCTTCGCCCCAAGAGGAGTCAGAGTCTGCTGCATTGCCCCAGGAGAGGTCCGAGCCTGCCACGCAACCCCAGGAGGGGTCCGAGCCTGCCGCACAACCCCAGGAGGGCTCCGAGCATCCCGCGCAACCCCAGGAGGGTTTCGAGCCTGCTACATTGCCTCGAGAGGGATCCGAGCCTGCTGCATCACCCCAAGAGGGGCCTGAGCCTGCTGTGCAACCCCAGGAGGGGTCCGAGCCTGCTGTGCAACCCCAGGAAGGGTTTGAGCCTGCTGCATGGCCTCAAGAGGGGTCCAAGCCTGCCGTGCAACACCAGGAGGGGTCCGAGCCTGCCGTGCAACCCCAGGAGGGATTTGAGCCTGCTGCCTTGCCCCAGGAGGGGTTATGGTCTGCTTTGCGGCCCCAGGAAGGGGTACCATTCATCACATCACCCCAAGTGGGGTTAGAGACTACTTGGTCGCCCCAGGAGGGGTTTGAGCCCGCCACATCAGCTCCGAAAGATGTTGAGCCCACCTCACTACCCCAGGAGGGGAATGAATCCGCCACTGTAATTCAGGAGGGGCTGGAAATTGCCGTGCAACCCCAGGAGAGATCTAACCTTGTTGTCATTCAGTACCCCCTCTCTATGCCCAGCTTCTTTTCAAATTCTCTCTTAGTCTATCTTATCAATGATTTGCATTTCAGTTGCTTAAGCTTTTTCTTATTTTCTTCAGATGGATCCTTCTTCCAATTTTTGAAGGATGTTCTTTTGGCTAAAATAGTCTCTCTCACCTTCCCTTTTAACCATGCCGGTAATTGTTTGGCCTTCCTTCCACCTTTCTTAATGCATGAAATACATCTGGACTGTGCTTCTAAGAAGATATTTTTAAACAATGTCCAGGCCTTTTTTACACTCTTAACCTTTCAGTCTTTTTCTATTTTCCTCATTTTATCAAAGTTTTACTTTTGAAACTAGTGCTAGAGCTGTAGATTTATTTAATGTTCCCCTTCAGTCATTATGTCAAATTTGATCATATTAGGATCACTATTGCCAAGTGGCCCCACCACTGTTACCTCTCTCACCAAATCCTGTGCTCCACTGAGAATTAGATCTAAAATGGCTCCCTCTCTCATTGGTTCCTGAAGCAACTGCTCCATGAAGCTATCATTTATTCCATTTAGGGACTTTACCTCTCTAGCATGTCCTGATGTTATATTTACCCAGTATGACTGTGCTGCCAAATTTCTTAGCTTTCCTAAATTTTATTTGCCTGCACGTTGATTTATGAAGCTTGGCTATTCCAGCATCCACCTTTCCTGTGCTCCAGCACGGCCCTTTTGGTGTGAAATTTTTTTTTGCCAAAGCTTCTCTCAACAATGAAGTGAAGAAGAGGCAGGCCCATGAGCACAGAGCCTCATTATGGCTCACATCCATGCACTGTAGGCCGGGACTGCGAATAATGATACCTAATGAAAATTCAGCTTGTGACATTTTGGACCAATTCCCCAGCAGTAACTCAGGAATATTGCCCCATAATTGTATGGGCTGATTCTGTTCTGTGTATCATTCCCTTGTTAGTGAAGCATCTATTTAGCCTTCCAGTAGGAAAATGCAGTTGTTTTAAAAATCTTTTTTTTTTTGAAAGGAAGTCTTTAAAAGTGTTCACAGAGGTTGCCCCCCCCCCCCATTTGGCGGGGGGGGGGGGGGAAGGGAAAGGGATCATATTAACAACAAAAAATATATTTTAGTAAAGTCCTGTAACATGACTAACTTGCCTATAATACTGTATATATTGATTTGACTAATGTGCTTATACAGTAAAGCAGGTCTTCCCAAACATTTAGCCAATGTGACCCCATTTTAACACTTGAAAATATACATGACCCCAGGTGATGATCAAAATAAATTAGTGGGGGGAGGCATCCAAATCCAATAATCTCTGTACTCTTATCCCCCCCCCCCCCCCCACACACACACACTCAATCTGATCTCCCTTTTCAACTTTCACTCCTAAACTCTTGCCCTCCAGTGATCCCTCTTACATCTGTCAAATAAAAATACAAATCCAGCTCCTGTCACCTCCCTAGCCTATGCTTTCACCCTCCCCAGTCCTTTTTGCATCCCTCAGCTGATCCTCTCTCACACCAAACACCTTCTTCTAGCCACCTAATTCTCTGTCATCCTCTCCCTCTAACTCATCCCCCATTCTCCTCACTCTCATCCCCTGTCCCCTCTCACCCTCAAGCCTTACCTCCTCCCCTGCAACCTTCTCTCACATCCCCAAATTATTCTTCTGTCATTCCCTCTGTTTCACTCTCCACAGGCATTCCTCCCCCCTCCCCCATATACATTATCTTCATCTGATCCGTCCTCTGAAACCTTCTGCCACCTAATCCAACCCTCAACCCCTTCTGTATCTGAAACCTTCCCTCAATCATACCCCTGGCCAGAGTCAGCAACAACGTTTTCTTTTGGTCCCTGGGCCAATGATCAATAACAACTGGTGGAAAGAGGGGACAGGCAGATGACATGAACACCATTTTCTCTTGACTTCATTCACTGGTGGGTGAAGTTAGAGAAGAAGTGGCAATCGCCACCAGCTTGGGAACACTCAGCCTTTCCCTTCCCCTTATAGTTGGTCCTGAACCAACAGTGATCTGAAAGTGGCCGAGGTGTTAGTAATGAAAGTCAGTGCAGGGCCTGTGTGCCAGTGCAAGCTCACAGGCCCTGCAGTGGCTCCGATCCCACCTCATGCAAGGCTTCCTGTTACCACAGAAATTCATGTGAGTCCAGGATCTGTGAGTGCGTCTTATACTGTCTTACAGGCCCAAGCTGACTTCCATTACTAATGCTGCTGGTGCCTGAAAAGCACTGCAGTTTGATACACTTGGGACCCCAGCTGAAGGTTTTGTGAACCCATTTGGGGTCCTGACCCCCAGTTTGGGAAGCCCTGCAGTAAAGCATGACATTTTATCTTTCCAGTGATTGTAAGCTGTGAGGAAATGTGTCTCAGCTGGAACTTTCTGATTTAAATGTTCTGGCCTTAGCTTTTAACCAAAATGTTTTCATCACTAAACAGTACAACAGTGATCTCAACCTAGTCCTCAAGGATCCCCTGACCAGCTTGATATTCAGGTTGTGCACAGTGACTAACTGACTATGCATGAGAATTTTATTTGAATATAGTGGAGGCAATGCATGGAAATCTCTCTCTTGCATCTTCACTGTGTATTTCCTAACATTAGTCAGAGGATCCCCGAGGGTGGGTTGCGGACCACGCCCCATTAGCATAATTTTAAAAAATTGAATATTTTAGCCAATCAGTGGCAAGATCCAGGGAGTAGAAAGCTGCTGGATTTTGCAGCTTCCAAATCATATTTTTAATTATTTTTTGCATTTTCTAAAAGCAATAGAAAATAATTTTATTGGAAACACAACTACTCTGGACTTTACATATGGGGGTAATTTTCAAAGCTGTTTCCACAGATAAAACACTAAAATACTGTATTGTCTGCAGAAATGGCTCATTATAAAATTGTCTACCTAATATGTGGATAAACTTACAAACGTATGTCCTGTATGTATATAAGTTCACCTGGACTGAGAGGAGATGTTCCTGGGGGCAGAGTCAGGGAGGGATTTCGACTTACACACACTTTTGAATTTTCAAAAGTATACATGTAAATTTCCCTCTCAAACTTTCTACATACAAATTAACAGGTATAATTGTGTGCAGTTAGTTTTGGGATAATTTTCAAAGCAAGCATACACAACTTTGAAAATGGATGTAACTTATATGTATAGTTTTCAGCTTTATGCTGACTGTTACAAAATTATTCCCTAAATGCCCTTGCTGAGAGCTAGGGCTGAGCGGCACCTAACTTCAGGGCCGATGCAATACAGTGAGCTTAGCCCAGTGCATTGTATAACCCGCAGTTGGATGTGGGTTGTATAGGCGCTAACTAATCCCCTAGGACGCACATTTTAGCGATCAGAAATTAACGCCTGCCCAGAGCAGGCGTTAATTAATGAGCGCTACTAAAACTAGTACAGAAAAGCAGAAAAAACTGACTGCCTCCTACTTAATATCGTTGGGATATTAAGTAGGAGGAACAACTCTTTAAAAAATAATATATAAAAAAAGTTTTAAAAAAGCGCTGGCAGGGGTTAGGAAAATGGGCGCTGAAAATGGACTATCGGCACCAAAAGGAGTGTATATATCAATATTAAAGTGTCGGGCACTTAATATTAATTTATTTAATCCTTCACTCATTGCCCATTGGTCTCTTCACTGTCACATGTCAATGAAAGGACCAATCAACTTTCAGGGCAGTCTTCTGAAAGGTGATTGGTCCTATGACAAATGTCAGTGAAAAGGACCTATGGGCAATAAGTGAAGGAGTGAATAAATTTATATTAAGTGCCCGACACTTTAATATTGATTTATTAACTCCTTCTGGTGCCCATAGTCAGGTTCGGAGAATGGACGCTGAATTTATCAGCATCCATTTTCCTATCCCCTGCGTGTGCGCTGGTTAGGGAAACTGGACGCTGATAAATTCAGAGTCCGTTTTCTAAACCGGTGGACAGCTACTGACAGTGGACCTCTCTCCTGCTCGTGCTGTCAAGGAGGTGCTAGGGGCGAGCAATAGCCCCTAGCGCAGAGCTTTCCAAAGTGTGTGTCGCGACACTTTAATGTGTCGCCTGAGGTGTGCCGGTGTGTCGCGCAAGCCCGGTGCACGTGACACACCGGTAAGTGGGAGCCAATGCGGCTGCCGGTGGAGCTCATCCCACTGGCAGCTAAGCAGTGAAGAATCGTTGTGTTGTGTGCCGCAGACACACAGCAGGAAGATCAGTAAGGCCGTGGTGAGTTCACGTCACCACGGCCCGAAGAAAAAGGGCACGTCTAAACGTGCAGGTGCTCCGCCTCCTTCCTGCCCACGCAGCCCCGGAAGAAAAATGTTGCCGGAGCCGCACGGGCAGGAAGGAGATGAAGCAGCCACGTGCAGAAGAGGAGCCGCGTTGTTGCAGCGGGTGAGAAGAGGCCCGGTAGCAGGGCCCCCACCGCAGATCGGATCGGCCCGAGAAGATCAGAGTCGCCGCGATCGGCCCAAGAAGATCAGGGCCACTGCAGAGCCGATCCTGCAGCGACCCATGAAGAGGAGGCCCAGAGGTAAGAGAGAGGCTGAGGGCCCGTAGAGTGCGTGTATTAGCTGAGTTGAGAGATTGGGTGCCTGTATGAGCTGAGCTGAGTTGAGAGATTGGGTGCCTGTATGAGCTGAATTGAGAGATTGTGTGCATGTATGAGGTGAGTTGAGAGATTGGGTGCCTGTGTGAGTTGAGAGATTGGGTGTGGGAGTGAGGACCTCAATGTTTGCAGAGACAGCATGTGAGAGCCTGTGTGTGTGAGAGAGAGACAGCATGTGACAGTTAGAGCCTGTGCATGAGCAAGACAGCATGTGGGAGTGAGAGAGAGCCTGGGTGTGTGAGAGTCAGACAGCATGTGCAAGAGAGAGACTGTGTATGAATGATTGTATGAGAGAGAGAGCATGTGTGTGTGTGAGAGAGAAGGAAAGCATGTGAGAATGAGAACCTGACTGTATGTTTGAGGGAAGAAGATAGATGGAGAGAAAATAAATAGAAAAAAAGACAATATGAAATGAACTGGCAAAAAAATAAGAAAGGGGAGGTGGAACAAAAAAGCCTGGGACCAACCGATTAGAAAACTAAGATCAGACAGCAAAGGTAAAAAAAAAAAAAGAAATTACTTTTTACTGATTGGCACATGTAATCTTTGTTAATGTCAAGAGTAGCACTTTCTCTATGCGGATCTCACAATGTACGAGATCAACATGGAGAGTGGAAACCCACGGGGCCTGCACAGAGGAGGCAGCAGAATGGGCTTCAGTGCCAATAGCAGCAATCAGCGCCTCCCCAATAGCCACGCGGCATCAGTGGCAGCAGAGGAATAAGAGAGGCTCCGAGGTTGCTGGCAAAAGAAAGAGAGGGGGTTTGCCTTTAGTGTGTGCATGTGTATGAATGGGTGCCTGCCTGGGGGTGTATGTGTGTGAATGGATGGGTGCCTGCCTGGGGGATGGTGAGGGAGTGGTGTGAAAATGAATGGGAGCCTGCCTGGGGGTCAGTTTTAGTGTGTGAGAATGACTGGGAGTTTGCCTGGGTGTGTGTGTTTGTGTGAGAATGATTGGGAACTTGCCTGGGTGTGTGTGTTTGTGTGAGAATGATTGGGAACTTGCCTGGGTGTGTGTGTTTGTGTGTATGTGAGGGAGCCAGAGAGAGTGTGTATGAGAAAATCCAGGGGAGTAAGAGTTTGGGTGTGGGGTGTGTGTGGAGGGGAAGAGAGTGTCTTAGAGCCTGAGAGTGTGTCAGTGTCTGTGAGAGCGAGAGGTTATGGTGGGTATAAGAGCATGAATGTGTATGTATGTGACAGTGTATGTGTGAGAGAGAATGGACATGTGAGTCTGTGTGAGAGAGGATAACCTCTGGGAAATTGTAAAAAATGTATATGATTTTAATTAATAGAAATTCTATTTATCAGTAGTTTTAAAATATTCTTTTATTAGTATGGTTTTACTATTATAACTGATGCTTTATGTTTCTTGATTTTATTTGTTTTATGAGGAATGGTGGTTCTGTTTTTCCATTGTTAATACACAGAGTCTGGCTTCTTGGAGTTTCCATTTCAGTTTATGTCTAATTTGTGCTTCTTTATTTTGTATTCTGTATTTGGTGAGGGTCTGTCTCTGCTCTGTGTGTGTGACCATGATGAGAGATTCTGCTAGCATAGGGATCTATAGCAATCGGGTTTGTTTTGTTTCCTCAGTAGGTGGTGTATTGGTATTCTAGGACCCAGTGTAATATTTACCCATGCTTTTTCACAGGTAGGGTTATTGTTGTTTGAGTCCTTGGTGTTATTACTGTTATGTTACAATGGGATTGCAGTATAGATTTTGAGTGTCTTTTTTGCGAGGTTTTATTTTATTTATTTATTTATTTATTTATAACTTTTTTTATACCGAAGTTCGGGTAACAGAATTACTTATCACTCTGGTTTACATTATAACAAGTAGAAAACAATGACAACATATGTCTTACAATGAACAAGGGAGTGAACAACTTGGATAATATAACATAACATAACTAGGAACAGTAGCAGTATGCACTATTAGAGCGAGACTAAGCGCATAGGGGTAGATTTTCAAACGAGCGCGAACAGCCTACTTTTGTTTGCGCTCCAGGCGCAAACAAAAGTACGCTGGATTTTAGTAGATACGCGCATAGTCGCGCGTATCGGCTAAAATCCTGGATCGGCGCGCGCAAGGCTATCGATTTCGTATAGCCTGCGCGCGCCGAGCCGCGCAGCCTACCCCCGTTCCCTCCTAGGCCGCTCCGAAATCGGAGCGGCCTAGAAGGGAACTTTCCTTTGCCCTCCCCTCACCTTCCCCTCCCTTCCCCTACCTAACCCACCCGCCCGGCCCTGTCTAAACCCCGATCCTACCTTTGTCGGGGGATTTACGCCTCCCAGAGGGAGGCGTAAATCCCCGCGCGCGAGCGGGACCCCTGCGCGCCGGGCCGCGACCTGGGGGCGGGTACGGAGGGCGAGGCCACGCCCCCGGACCGCCCCGGGGCGTAGCCACGCCCCCGTACCCGCCCCCAAAACGCTGCCGACACGCCCCCGGAACGCCGCGCAATCCGGCCCCGCCCCCCGACACGCCCCCCTCCGAGAACCCCGGGACTTACGCGAGTCCCGGGGCTCTGCGCGCGCCGGGAGGCCTATGTAAAATAGGCTTCCCGGCGCGCAGGGCCCTGCTCGCCTAAATCCGCCCGGTTTTGGGCGGATTTAGGCGAGCAGGGCTCTGAAAATCTACCCCATAGGGAGGGAGGTTTGCTAATGGGGGGGAGGGGGAAGGAAGGTTGTTCGTGGAGGGGGGGAGGAGGGAGAAATTTCTTATTGATGAGTAAAAACATGAGCATAGGTTCTGGACGTCAACAGTATGAAAACAGTCTATGGGAGCTGTGGAAGACTAAGTAAGTTAAGGGAATGCTTGACCGAATAGCCATGTCTTGAGTCTTTTTTTGAACGTGTTGGGGCAATGTATCAGCCTTAGCTCCGGAGGAAGCAGATTCCACTGTTTGGGGCCTGCTGTGGATAGAGCTCTTTTACTTAAAGATGTTTTCATGGGAGGTGCATGTAGAGTTCCTCTTTGTGCTAATCTTAGCGGTCGGGAAGATGTGTGAAGCTGAAGAGGGATTCTGAGGTCCAGTGGAGTGTTGTTGAATATGGCTTTGTGGGTGATTGATAGAAGTTTAAAAGGATTCGAGATTTGACTGGGAGCCAGTGGAACTTCTTTAGTTCACAATGTGCCTGGCAGTGGAAGGTGTTTGTGCTGCTGTTACTGTGAGGTGACACCAGCATTTGAAAATATCTTTTAGTATGATGAGCTGTAAGGGAAACATCCAAGCTCCATTGTTTGGGGGAATTTCAGTGGATGCAGAGAGTTACAGAACTGGAGGTGCAGGATTTATATTGACATTCTGTCCCTTCCTATAAATTCCAGATTTCACTCTCATAGCCATATAGAATTAGTTGAATGAGGCTATCAAATAATTATATAGTGTGAAACTGGCCAGCTTTTTAAAATTATGCAGAAGACCCTTTGGACTTTTTTATTAACACCAAATATTCAAAAGCTGTGTTCATCCCATCAAGCTCATATATCTCATTAAAGAGGTAAATTGAATAACACAATAACTTTGTTTTATTATTGTTACTCATAAATTATAACAATAACATTAATCTTGGAATATTATATATTTTTAATATAAACGAAAAGTTTTCACAAGATATGTTGTGTCGTGAAACATTTTATTATGTATATATTTAAGGAAACATACATAAATTGTCGAAATACATTTCATTCATTTAACCTTTAACCTCCGGTTTGCTTGTAGACTAATTACTGTGTCCCGAAATTATGTTTGTCTAAAAAGTGTGTCACCAACATGAAAAGTTTGGAAAGCTCTGCCCTAGCGCCTCCTCGACAGCGTGAGCCCTAATTTAAATATTGCATCGCACCCCCAGGAGAGGTGCCTGGGGGTGCATTATGAAAGTGGGTGCTGAACACACAGTGCCTGCTTTCAGTGCAACTTTTTTGCATCGGCCCCTTCATGTGGCAAAATACAAAAACAGCAAATACACCACAGTAATCCCATTCCTAATAGCATTCCATTTATGGGTAGTAGGCATTTGTGACAATACACTAATATAAGTTCAGTTTTTCATTCTTATTGTTGCTACAAAGCATAAGCAGTTCCTAAATGTAAAGGTTTCTTTTCATGTAGAAAAGGACAAATTACCTATTAAGCAACTCCACTGAATGCAAAACCCTTCCAGTTCCAGTCAGGTTCTTAGCTGGCTTTATTTCAATTTGTCTTTAATTGTACCTTCATCTAGAAGGCAAATTAACAAAGTCTTTATTTAGACTTTAAGCAAGACATTTTTAATGAGAAGGGAATGAGTTAAATAATAGTAGCTAATTGGAAAATTAGGTATAAAAAGTGTTGATTTAATGGGATAAAGGCTCACACAATAGGTACTTGCTAGTAAATTTGGTGCTGAGAGTTTAACTTCCATGTCGCATCTGATAACACTAGAGGTTGAATGATTAAAACAATTAAAGGCTTATTTCAAAACTGATTTCACTCAAGAAACTAGGTATCTTTAATCCTAGACATGCTGTTCTGATTTCTAATTTGCTTTATCCAACTTGTAAAAATGCTTTCTGCAGTAATCAGCTCATCCATAGCCATATTCTGAGTAAGCTTCTGACCTTTTTTCTGAAAACATTGATTTTATCCATTCCTCCAACATTAATCTTTCATATAAAGAAAAGACTTAATGCAAAAAAGAAAAATCCCTTTTCATGGAACTGTTGTTCCTGTTACCAAAATGGACCCTTTTTAAGGGCAAAGGCCTCCAGTACTAATTCCTCCAGGAGAGCAGCTAATGATTATGGGCTATGTTCAAATTAAAGTAATTTAAAAGAAAAATTTCACATCAAATTTCACAACTTCCCTTTTTCTTATATTATTGTGAAAGATATCTTTAAAGCTGTTCTGAATTGCCAAGCACTTACAATCAGTTATACATAGAAACATAGAAATGACGGCAGAAGAAGACCAAACGGCCCATCCAGTCTGCCCAGCAAGTTTTGCCGGGAAAACCGGCACACTAAAACAACCCTAAAACCCACCCCAACCCTTTAAAATAAATCCCCCACCCTCCCGAACCCCCCCAAAATGCCTTAAATTACCTGGGGTCCAGAGGAAGGGTCCCGGTGTGATCTTTTACTCTCGGACCTCCGGTGCGTTGTAGAAATGGCGCCGGCGCTACCTTTGCCTTGTCATATGACAGGTCAAAGGTAGCGCCGGCGCCATTTTGTTTTTTGTCCCCCGACGTCAGGAGCGTAGGAGATCGCTCCTGGACCCCCGCTAGACCCCCAGGGACTTTTGGCCAGCTTGGGGGGGCCTCCTGACCCCCACAAGACTTGCCAAAAGTCCAGCGGGGGTCCGGGAACAACTTCCTGCACGCGAATCGTTTTTCCGTACGGAAAATGGCGCTGGCCATACGGCAACATGATTCGACTGCAGGAGGTCGTTCCGGACCCCCGCTGGACTTTTGGCAAGCCTTGTGGGGGTCAGGAGGCCCCCCCAAGCTGGCCAAAAGTCCCTGGGGGTCCAGCGGGGGTCCGGGAGCGATCTCCTACTGCGAATCGTTTTTCCATACGGAAAAACGATTCGCGTGCAGGAAGTCATTCCCGGATCCCCGCTGGACTTTTGGCAAGTCTTGTGGGGGTCAGGAGGCCCCCCCAAGCTGGCCAAAAGTCCCTGGGGGTCCAGCAGGGGTCCGGGAGCGATCTCCTACGCTCCTGCCGCTACCTTTGCCTTGTCATATGACAGGGCAAAGGTAGCGCCGGCGCCATTTCTACAACGCACCGGAGGTCCGAGAGTAAAAGATCACACCGGGACCCTTCCTCTGGACCCCAGGTAATTTAAGGCATTTTGGGGGGGTTTGGGAGGGTGGGGGATTTATTTTAAAGGGTCAGGGTGGGTTTTAGGGTTGTTTTAGTGTGCCGGTTTTCCTGCCCTCCCCCTTCCCCTCCCCCCCACTGGACCCCAGGTAATTTAAGGCATTTTGGGGGGGGTTGGGAGGGTGGGGGATTTATTTTAAAGGGTCGGGGTGGGTTTTAGGGATGTTTTAGTGTGCCGGTTTTCGATTTACACGATTTACACGATATTTAAAAAACCCAAACTGCGACGATCCGATTCCCTCCCCCTCCCAGCCGAAATCGATCGTTAAGACGATCGATCACACGATTCACATCTCTAGTAACATCTCCTGTTTTTAACAGCTGTCATGCTAGGGTTGCTTCTTCCATTAGATGAACCAGGCAGTCACCTAGGTTGCCAAAATTATGAGGGATGGCAAACCCCCCTGAAACTTCCATGTGCCACCTACCCACTTTTAAGGCATGGTACCACAAGTGATAAGGGAACGGATGCCAGATCCATGGTGGGAGGTAGAGACAAATAGAAAACTGGGAGAATGGGGGAGTTGGAGGAGTGTTCTGAGTTCTGACTGTGCACACGGCCATTCTGCCTGGATGCTCTAACCCAGGGGCTAATCTAATTGGAGTCTACACTGGGAGTTACCTGAGGGTCTTATCATCTGCATGCATACCTGACTACCTCAGGCATTTATCCAGTGTAAACACATACAGAATTATTGGGATTATACATGGGAGTTTGAATCCAGGAGCTTATTCCCCACACAAATACTCACACGTGCACTCTGACTCAGTACTTTACATTTCCAGGTCCTTATTAAAGTAGGTTTATTTAAGCAATAAAAGGATAAAACAGAGAATAAATAAAATCAGATAATACTGCAGAGTTAATGGCAGATAATATCTACTAAAGAGAATATCTAAATATGTACATATTTAGATACATATATAGATAGATATAGATATAGCTATACAGCAAAGCTTGCATTTCCAGTCTGCTCTATCATGTCCAAGAAGTGATCTTTCCTCTCCTCTCGCTATTATCACTTTTTTATACACTAAAAACTGGCAATTGCTTAGGATAAGAACAATGTCCACACGTCTGCAGCTTCTTATCAGTTCCAAGCACAGCTGTGTAAGTGCTCTGTAAATACAACCTCTCATAATATTGGTATCAATTAATTGTTTACTTTCTCACTGTGGAACTATTAGCATAAATAAAATTCTCAGATTCTTGCTTATTCCTAAGCATTTTTTAGCATTTCACAGTACAAAACAATAAATATGAGTTCACTCAGTAATTTCAAAATGAGCCCACATGCGCCCACACACACATGTTAAATCATGCATAAATTTGCGCATGTATGTTTTAAAATACACCAATTATGCCACTTGTAAACCGATACAATGTGCAAACGGCTATCGGTATATAAAAACCTTTAAATAAATAAAAATAAATACATTTTATGAAGTTACTCGAGCACAGCTAGTTCACGTCTCTTCCATTGGACTTTGTCAGCTATTTCACACATATTAAGCAGATTTAAAAACATGCTCTTGCTAGGCACATTCCCAGTTTTTCACCAGTTTGTCCAGTTAATATCAAAATCTTTCAGGCCCCTCTAGTTCTTCATTCTGATCTCCCCCAATTGACTCAGACTCCTTACCCTGTCTTATAAGCCCTAAAACTCAAAATCTACAGATCCGCTCTTCATCAGGAGCAGCAGTAAAGTAATACAGATATCTAGCCTATGAGCACTGTGGTTTTCAGTTTTAAAATATGGATTTACACATGTAAGTGTTGGCCCTGCCCCAGAATGCCCATGTCGCATCCATGCCCCACCTCTTTTCCACCCCTTTATTTCTCATGTGTGCACAGGTACATACACGCATAATTTGCAGCTTTTAAAATCTGCATTGTTCACATGTGACCCACATACACGCATATGTGGGCATTTTTGTGCGAGCAGTGCTTTTAAAAATGGCCTGTCAGAGGTTGGCCCTGGCCTTCAAGCTAGTATTAGTAAATTCTATTATATTCCACCCCTGAACATAGACAACCTATAGGGAATTCATAATAGTAAACAACAAAATAAGTGTTCTGATTAATTGGCTCAAAGCTATCAAGTTGATTTTAAAAGGCACCATTAGATGCTGTCCTGGGGAAGCGTGTGCCAGCAGCTGGCCAGTGCATGGATTTTACTTTGGCTCCAGAGAAGCAATAAGTATACAAACAAAAAAATTGGGGATAGCTCGGGTAGGCTCCTTTATTGGAGTGGACTGGGAGGGAACTGGGCAAAGGCATGAATTTTATAAAATACCTGCATTCATATGCAGGTATTTTATCTTTTGGTCATCAATCTTTATCTTTTGGTCATCAATGTTACAACGTTATTGTTAAATTTTGAACTTATGTACACTGTTCCAAGTTTCATAACCTTGTTCTATGTAATGCCTTTTGGCAATTTTCATGTTCTGTTTCAATGTAAACCGATGTGATCTTTATTTCATATAGGAACACCGGTATATAAAAATCTAAAAATAAATAAATAAATAAATATGCGCGCTGCGGGAACCGTTCGCACATGGATACGCATGGGCCTTTTAAAAGCTACCTTATATGAGGAATATCACTAAAACCTATCAATTTAATACATATGTATATATTTCTTTCCTGGTGCAGCTGTTCAGATGGCCCTCATAATGAATACCTAAACTCCTTCTAAGGTTTATTTTACCTGGAACTTAGTTGACCCAGAAGTCTGGCCAATTTGAAATTTTTAGCAGAGCATGCCTCTAGGCTGCTAGGAGCCTATGCAGTAGTTCTCAGTATCTTCTGTAATCCACTGTGATATCCATGCTGGTGCTGATCTGACTTTTGGGAGACATCTAGCTCATCAGAATTTATAGTCAGTCTCACTTTGCTCATCATAGCCTGTTCAACAAAGTTTTCGGTTCTCCTCATTTACAGTTATTTGGGTGCCTCTTCATCCTATGCTGAATTATATTCTCAGGTCCGTGCTTGTGAGCATCTCCCACTGGCAGTGCACAGCCTGCTTTATCATATTTTGTATGTATCTGGAGCAGTTACTCAGGTGTACCACCTATCTACCTTCACCCACTGGTCATGCAAAGGTTAAAAAAAAGAACACCCTGTGCACTTTCAAAAATTTATTCTATTTCTATCTACAAGAAACATTACTATATGGGTGTCAAATTGACATACAGATAGCAATATACCATTGAACCAGTAACACAGGGGGAAGCACCTATATGAACTAATGAAATTGCATTAATTCAGTCTTTACTCTGTGAGAATCAAATTGTCAGCATCTGCAAGCAAGAATGAAACTAGCTATTTAGCTTAGGGGTAGATTTTAAAAGGTTGCACGCGGGCGTACATGTGCGCATGGTACCCGGTGCACACACATATACGCTTGATTTTATAATATGTGTGCTCAGGCACACGCATGTTATAAAATCCAGGGTCGGCACACACAAGGGGTTGCACAATTGTGCACCTTGCGTGCACCGAGCAGCGCTGCCTTCCCCCATTCACTCCCAGACCACTCCGAAATCAGAGTAGCCTGTGAGGGAACTTCCCTTCCCCCTAACCTGACCTTCCCTCCCTTCCCCTAACATTTCCCCCCTCTAGCCCTACTCTAACCCCCCCCCCCCCCAACTTTTGTCTTAACTTTTGCGCCTGCCTCCGGGAAGGCGCAAGTTGCATGCGCCGGCAGCCTGCTGGCACATGATCCTCCGACACAGCGGCAATGGCTGTTATGTTGGAGGCCTCTGGCCCTGCCCCACCCATGCCCCACCCCGCCCCCGGACCGCCCCTTTAGTAAAGCCTCGGGACTTACATGCATTCCTGGGCTTTACGCCAGGCCTTTTTAAAATAGGCCCAGCACACATAAGCCCCTCTACGCGCATAGAACTTTGAAAATCTGGCCCTTAGTGCATAATAAAAGTGTTTCATTATGATAATTACATTTCAAATAGATATATTGCCTCATAAAATAAATATGAGATACACTGGATTTAACATTCCAGTGTATCTCAAAGTAAGACCTCCCCCATGGAACAAGAAAACATGTAAGCTAGTTATTGCATAAATTCTGGGCACTTCTGTCCATAAAGTGTTGAAGGGGCCATTCTGTTGCAAAAGGGTGTGATGTTGCCCTCCACCGAGTTATAGTTTCACTTATAAATGATATGCTCAGTAGGGATTGCAGTGGGTTTTTTTGTGCGTGTCATCTTTGTTTCCTGTCATCTTTTGCTTGATTTTGTTTTTAAAATGGTTCGTTAGAGGTTTTTTTTCCTCTAAATTTGTAGTTAGTGTATACTAACGTGAAACTAAAAAAAGTAGCATTTTGGTCTTTTTTCCTTTTGTTTTGTGGACCCAATGAAATGAAACAAAATAAACAATGTCGTTTTAAACAAAGGCCTTTTTAGAAGGAGCCAGCATTGTGCTCACAAAGTTGTTTAAACACAGTTTCTACACTCCCAACTCTAACTCAGATGATTGTGTTTATGGATTAATAACAAAATCCAAATTAAGTAATAATCAAATCACATCCAAGGTAAAAAAACAGCTATCAGCAGTTGAGCTAATTAGACATATTATCATTTCTAAACAATTTAAGGTAAAACACACCTACTTTGATTAATTTACACAGTTTAAAAAATAAATCTCTGTTAGAACTACATGATTTTAATTTCTTAAGCAAAGAAAGCAGAAAAGTTACCATTCCTATAGACTTAGTCATAGGCAAGAAACAGATCAGGCGAGAAGGAAGATGTAAAAAAAACGCTCACAAAGTTTCAGTATCAGCACACATCTCCTGTTTAGGGATGTGCATTCCTATTTCATCGCACTTCAGGGGTCCCCAAAAATGATAGGAAAACCCCTCGAAATTTTATGTGGTTTTCTTATCATTTTTGGGGGGGGGGGTGCCGGCTGTCCATTGCTCCTACCATGTGACAGAGGCTGGCCAATGGCACCGATAGCCCCTGTCACATGGTAAGGGCAAAGGGCCACCGGCGCCATTTTGTTTACTGGCAGCCGACGGCCTGAGAGCAGGAGATCGCTCCCGGGACCCCGCTGGACCACCAGGGACTTTAGGCAAGTTTTTTTTGGGGGGGGGGGTCGGGAGGGTGGGGGATTGTAATTAATTAAATCTGAAGAGTTAGGGTGGGTTGTTTTTTTTTTGTTTTGTTTTCACAAAATAGCATGATAAAAATTTTCTGATCCGGGGAGTGGATCGAAATGGCCCTCTCCAAACCCGAAAATGAAACAGGGATGAAAAAAAATTGTATGCATACCCCTACTCCTATTTGCCACAAATCCTTTAAAACCAATAAAACCCCACCCAAATTTCAGTAACACAGTCACAACAATGTATACCATTTAACAATATAAAATAGCTACTTCGGAGGTGGAGAGGAGAGGGAGTAAAAGCTTACTTGCCAGCTGTGGACTTTTCCAGGGTAAGATTTCTTCTTGCCCTGTTGATTTTCTATCGACTCCAGCTGTAACCTGTGTCACGCTGAGAGGTGCGTACTAGAGGCGGACCCGGAAGTGACTATTTAACAGCACCACTTGCAGCGCGCAGCAGACGCCGGCACGCCGCTTAAGCTGCGCGTGCTCAAGGAGCACACAGCTAAGCAGGGCTTTGCCGGGATTCAGCTGGATAAAAAAAATAAGTGGTGATTAAAAATTTTTTTACTTGTTTTAATCTCCCTCTAGCTCTCTGAACCTCATCTTTGAGATCCAAGTTGAGTGAGACGTGGCAGAACTGAGTGTCCATTTTTCCCGTGATTAATGATTTATAAATTCCCCACTCTGCTCGAAAAAGGAAGGCCAAGGAGCGGCTAGCCTCAGGCGTTCCAGAGGTTATACCTACAGTAGGACCTATGGACGCTTATATCCTCCGTAGGATGAATTTGGAGGTAGAGAACTCGCTGAACGCTTTGAAGGGGGAAGAAGAGCCCTCTAACGCTCCAGAGTTGTTAACATCTCTCTCCTTAGAGGGGAGATCGTCACCACCAAATCCGGCCATCAGGCTCCAGATGGAAGGGGAGAAAAATTGGGCTGCCCGAAGTGGAGAGCCAGATAGAATTCCCCTTGAGGCATGGTGTCCATCAGGAAGTACCTGCGGAACAAATTAACAACCAGGAGGTTGGTGAAAACTCCAATGGAGCAGCAGATGAAGGACCTGGACAGAACTTTATTGATATTCCCCTATTACCATTTAAGGATCTGGTAAGGCCTCATACTTTTAGCATGGAACTTATTTGGGACGCTATAAATGCTTTAAATAAGAATATGGGGTCACAAACGAAAGTTTTACTGAAGATGGTGACAGATACGAAAATTAGAGTTTAAAAAATAGAAATGGATAATTTACAAGCTAAAAGAGATTTGCTATTGCTTAAGAATGATTTGGGGAAAGTTAATGATTTACATTGTGCTATGATTAAAGAAAATCAAAGTTTACAACTTAAGGTTGAAAATTTAGAAAATGTTTCCAAGAGTAGGAGTATTCGCTGTATAAATTTCCCTAAGCTTGTGACTACAACTCCAGTGCAAATCTGGAGAAGATACTTGATGGAGGTATTAGATATACCTGAAGATACTTTGCCTATTATTTCAAAACTATATTTCCTTCCTCCATTAAAGAAAACCTCCAGATTAGAACAGGGTGAAGATAATTCTAAACAGATGTTACAACCAACCCATGAATTAAATTTAAAATATTTCTGAAATAGAAGAAAAATCAGTTGGTAAAGCCTGCAACACTTTTGGTGACTTTTATGTTACAGTCTGACAAAGACTGGATTTTTAGAAAATACTTTTTAAATAGGTCGAAAGAATTTCTGGGCTGTAGAGTCCGGATGTTTCCAGATCTATCACGTCAGACTAAGAAACGTAGGAAACAATTTCTTATTTTAAGACCCCAGGCACTGCAACTTGGTATGTATTTCATTCTAAAGTTTCCATGTAAATGTTTAATAACATTTAATGGGAATACATATATATTTACTCAACCACCACAGCTTACGCAATTCTTACTTAAAAAAGGAAAACCTTTGTTAAGTTCATCTCCTGGAACTACATAAAGCGCTCTTTTATAGATCTCTTTAAGTTTAAATAACATGAAGTTGTGTAACTTGGATCTCTTTCTTTTTTGAGGGCTTGATAGACAGGTTTGGAAAGAATTCATTTCCTTATTGAAGAAATATGGTGAATTTTGTAATAGTTTCTATTACCTGTAATTCTACTCAAGTTTGTTTTTTGCTTGATGTCTTACTATGTAAAACGTAATAAATAATAAAAAATAATAATAAAATAGCTACTTCTCTGCTGACTTACACATTAATGCTTTAATGCATATTATAGCTGCACAATTTATTATAATGCAAACTTTCTTGGGTACATCAGGTGTTACCACTTTATTGGCAGCCCTACTAGCAGGAGAGGTTAAGGCCAATTAAAACAAGTCAGATCAAGCTAAAGGTAAACTGAAAGGTCTTCATACTTATGGGGCACCCCTATCGAGCCTGGCTAATAGATGCCACTATCCCTGAATCCCTGTCCTTAGCCATCCAGACCCTTCAGTCCCTCCCACCTGGAGATTCTGATTGGGTGACTCAGTGCTATTTAGCCCGGCCATTTTAACACTCGGCGGGGGCAGTTAGAGAGAGCAGCTTCAGAGTAAATATATATTTTTTCCACACTCTGGTAGGGCCTCCCAGCCTTGCCCACAGGAGTTTTCTTTTCGAAGAAATACCGCACCGTGCACGCCCTGCCAGAGGGTCCTTCTTATAATTTACGGTGAGAGAGACTTTTAAAGCCTGATACCCCTTTGGGGCGAAGGGGCTCTCTTCAGGGGGACCAAAGACCTGAGAGCCTCCTCTAACCACGAGGTAGGCAAGCACCCGTGATGGATCCTGCTGCGAGAGACAGTGAGGGCAGAGAAGAGATCCAGATTAAGACAAAGTATTATTTGGAGGTTTTGGATCCCACCTTCCCCACTAGGATTGCAGTGCTGTGAATAGCCTGGTCCCCAGATTTTTCCACTAGAGAAATCACCTAAAGTACCAGCTAAGAAAAATGAATAATTGAATCAAAGGAAGAGCAAGAGAAGGAGATCCCATCCAGATTTCCCTCCAAGGAATCAGGACAGGCTGGGTGTCCACGGGAAAGGAGAGCTCTAAACGTAGGATTTTTGCAAAGCAAAGGGGTCCCCCCTCTGCTGGGAGAGTAAGCGCATTTAAAATCACCATGGGCTCTACCCGGAGGTCTGTAATAAGGACACCTACCTACACAGAAAGAAATCCCGTAACTACAGTCATCATCTTGGACAATGGACTTTAATTTGACTTTAAGAATCAGTAAACGTTATTTTAACACCCAGACCTGGTCCTTTCTGAGTTATTACAGCCTCTCATCTCATGGGAAACACTTAGGGGCAGATTTTTAAACGAGCGGCTCGGGGTACATTTGTGCGCACTACCTGGCGTGCACAAATGTACACCCGATTTTATAACTTGCGCGCGCTGCCGCACGCATGTTATAAAATCCGGGGTTGGCGTGCACACTTGTGCACCTTGCGCGTGCCAAGCCCTAGGGAAGCCCCGATGGCTTTCGCCATTCCCTCCAAGGCCACTCTGAAATCGGAGCGGCCTTGGAGTTACACTTGGAGTTAATTCTGCAAGGGGGTTACACTTGCAGAATTAATTTCAACAAAGAAAAAAAAACCTCAGTATGCAGAGTCTTGCACAAAGCGAAACAAACAAACAAAAAAAAAGCACTTCAAACATACATTTCATTTTGATTAACGGATTTCTAGCCCTCTATATTGCCGGCTTCACAAAAATCAAGGCCATTCATGTATAAGAGAAACAGCAACTAACAACACTTTCAGGTTAGCAGCTTAGGCCAGGCACCCCACTGGTTAAGCAAGCACTGAGTTTGCCAAAAGGAGAGTACAAGGAATGGGGTTAATAATCAACCCCCATCTTCTGTCTGGGAATAATCCACAGGCCTGCTGGGAGGGGAATTAAAGTACTGAATATGAAATCTGGGGGCCCGTATGTTTCCCTGTCCTGGGACAATTCCTGGCTCTATGGCCTTTTATTCATTGAAAGCAAAAACCGTGAAATGTCACTGAGTGAGTTTTAGGGGCTGGTTCAGGCTTCTGGTCAAGTACAGGGCTACGGGGCTATTGCCCTGTGATGGATGCATTCAGTCGCTATATATCCTCACTCACTCTCTCTGCTGGATTATTTTCTCCCCTCTTCTCAGTCTTTTCTATATCACTTTCTCTCTCATTTAATCATCAAAGGGGGGATTCAGCTAGAGAGCATGCAGGCTTACAGTAATTCAAGAGGATTTCTAACTCTTCATCTTTATTTAGTTAACTGTTTTTTTTTTTAATTTGTTATTTCAGACTTTAAAGCCTCATTCTGGGTGCTAGCAATTTTCAACGTCCCGGTTAAATCAACCTCATCCTCCCATTATTTGGCTAATTCCTCCTCATACCACTGTCTGTCTTCTGCTGACTGGACAGCAGATAACGTTTCCTGTGTTAGTCTATTACAGTTTTCTTGCTTTAGTTTATCTGTCAGCGTGGTGAGACGTTGGGACCAAGCTCTTAACATAGTGACACATTAATGATGGCAGAAAAGGTCCAAATAGTCCATCCAGTCTGCCCAGCAAGCTTCTTGTGGTAGTATCTGTTGCTCCATGCAGATTACCCCCATGTTTCTCTTAAGGGTAGTAACTGCCGCTCTGTGCATTTATTCCCAACCCTTATGATAACCTATAAAAAATTTACTGCTAGCAACATTTTTACTGAGTGATGAGGCTTCTTGAAAATTCAGACAGTAATAACGTGTTTTGCTTATGAATTTGATCTTAGAAGCAGTCCTGTGCTTTTTCACTTATGTCTGCGTATCAGTATCCCAGCCCGTAAAAGTCTGGGCCCTCGTTGGTTGTTGCCTGAATCCAGCTCTCCTTTTCCCCCTGCCATTGAAGCGGAGAGCAATGTTGCAGTCGCATCAAAAGCTTCAAGGCTTAGGGATGTGCAAAGCCCGAACCTTTCGGTTCGGGCTTTGTTTTTGGCCCACCGCGGAAAATATCGTATTTCCCGTGGTTCAGGCCTTTGAAATTCGGGGGGACCCGAATTTCGGGTTAGTGCGCACTTTGGGTTTCAGGGTCCCTGAACCAGGACGAATGAGGCAATATTGCCTCATTCATCCTAAACGAATGCACATCCCTATTAAGGGTAGTAACTACTGCACCAGCAAGTTACTCCATACACCTTTTTCTTCATTTCCATTCTCTAGCATTTAGGGATCCACAGTGTTTATCCTATGCTACTTTGAATTCTTTGACTGTTTTAATCTTCACCACCTCCTCCAGAAGGGCATTCCAGGTATCCACCTCTCTTTCCATGAAGAAATAATTTTTTATGTTGGTTCTGGAGTTTCAGTTCACGACCCCTGGTTTTACTGATTTCTTTCCAGTGGAAAAGGTTTGAAGTTCATGCATCATTAAGACCTTTCAGGTATCTGAAGATCTGTATCATAGCTCCTCGGCACCTACTTTCTTCCAGTTGCATCTTAAAGGGACCACAGCGCCCATGTGAAGTGCCAGCCCAAATTTTTCTTCCTGATGCCCTATGTAAGGGGCAAATTCAAAATCCCTTCCCCCTACCTGGCACGTCACCCCTCCTATGACCTCCAAATCCCACTTCCACCCAATTCCCATTTAGTCCCAGGTCCCCCATCCCCTCAGAACTCTCCTCTGTATCAAGATGCCTCTGCAAGTCAAAAGGAGGCAGGAGTAATCCTCAGTTGCTTCTGCCCTTCTGGCATTGTACTCCAAAATGGAGCTGGCAAATGGAATTTGTCTCAAGATAATCCTCCAAGATTTGTGTTTACATTGCTTCTGAGTTTTAAGGCATACTACAATTCTCTCTTTTAACTTTCTCTTCATGAAGAAACTGACTGATATGCATTAGTTAATGTAGGGAAAGTCAGAAGAATGTAGTTACTGTAGTTTAATTCAAATAATATTATTGATTAAGAATTAAGAATCTGTTATTTATTCAGATAGGAGGATCCTATTGCAGGAGGGGGATGGAGTGATTAACTCCTTGGGTGGAGGAATAAAGGCAAATTGATAACTAATGAAGTTATCTTGATGGTCAGCTGGTTAAAACATGTTCTATGAATAATGGATAGGGGGTTGAAAATGGGGGTTCTCAATGTTAACAGAATTTTGGGGGGTATATTCTATAATGGTAGGAGTTGGAGGAGGATGGCAAGGTTTTTTTATCTGTTAATTTTTCCCCAGGTTTTCCATACATACCAAGCACTGGACTGCACTGTAGGAATCACTGTAAGAGCTTTTGGGAGCTTCAAGAATACCAAGTAACTACTTCATGTCAAAATATTATCAGGTGCACCTATTATGCAAGTATATTAATTTGCTATGGTAGGGAGTAAAAATAATGATTTGTTCTCACAGGGACGGAAACTTCTAAACTGGCAAATGAGTGCATATGTGCATGTGTACATTGGCTCGCACCCAGGGAAGTGGCGATATTATAATATATGTGCATATATATGTGCATGTTATAAAATAGTCTGCCACATGCACATATGCACTGAATTTTAAGTGGGCACATGCATGTGAGTGCAAATCCCGCTTCTACCGTGTAATTTTAACAGGAATTTTAATAGGAATGCACCCAGACACCATTGCCAGTTTTCCCAGTTCCAACTTAGTTTGCCCAGTTAAGGAATAGGTTTTCCAAACACCCTTGGTTTAATAGTCTTTCCTTCCCCCCATTAACTCCGACCCTTAAAACCCCCACTGATCTTCCTAAAGTTTTTTTGTTTTATCACTTACACATCATCCATAGTAGAAGTAAAGTTATGTGGCAGGAGACTGGTGCACGCCAGTGCGTGTAAGTGTTTATGCGCAAATTTCAGGTTAAATCCCAGAATGCCCATGCCGCGCCCATGCCCTGCCCAGATCATGCTTACGCCCCCATCCCTTTTTCAGAAGCTCAGAGATGTGTGCGCAGCGGCATTTTTGCATATATCCAGATGGCTTTTAAAATCTGCTCACTGTGCACAGGCCCAGCATATTCACACATCCCCTGATTGATGTGTGCATTGAGCTTTTAAAATTCACATTTAAGATGGTAACTTTGAAACAAGCATGCGAGCATCCATATATTTGCATATGCGCATATATACTGGAATTTTAACTTGTTCGTGCAAGTGCGTGTGTACTATTTAAAATACATCTAGCACGCACATGTGTGCTCCTACTTTTAAGCAATTATACAAGCAAACTATCTTCCCTTCGGCTTTAATGCACACAGCTGAGCAGTTTTTAAAACATGGGTATGTGAAATAGTCGCTTTGACCAATTAGTCCACCAGTTTGACAGTCTATAGATCATCTAGGGGTGTGCATTCATTTGCAACGTATTGGCAATCCACAATGTATAGGGCTATATTCGTTGTATTCGTGGGGAAGCGAAACGTATCGTGATTTCCCACGAATACAACAAATCTTCACCGAATTATTCGGCAGTCTAAAGGAGTGAATTTAAACTAAACCCACACCCTCCTGACCCCACAAGACTTGCCAAAACTCCCAAGTGGTCCAGCGGGGGTCCGGGAGCCATCTACTGCACTCACGCCGTCGGCTGCCGGTATTCAAAATGGCGCCGATAGCCTTTGCCCTTACTATGTCACAGGGGCTACTGGTGCCATTGGTCAGCCCCTGTCACATGGTAGGAGCAATGGACGGCCGGCACCACCTTGTGCTCCTACCATGTGACAGGAGCCAACCAATGGCACCAGTAGCCTCTGTGACATAGTAAGGGCAAAGGCTATCGGCACCATTTTGATTACTGGCAGCCAACGGCCCGAGTGCAGGAGATCATTCCTGGACCACCAGGGAGTTTTGGCAAGTCTTGGGTGGGTGGGGGGGGGGGGGGTCAGGAGGGTGAGGGGTTGTAGTTAAATAAATATTAGCAGGGAAACAAATAAGAATGGAACGCATGAATGGATCGGGGGTCCCCCTTGCCGAATGCAAAGTATCTGCCCCCCCAATGAATATGAATAACGAATTTAACGTATGCGGTTCCTCTGCACATCCCTAAGGTCATCCAGATCTCTCTGGTTCTTCAGTTTGCACTCCCCCCAGTTTACCCAGACCCCTCACCCAGGTGTTTGGGGCCTGAAACAAATTTTCCTCAAACTTACACTTCATCAAGAACAGAAGTATATAAGCGTGGGTAACAGTGGATGTGGGATTTAAAATCTGACCAAGGGTCCATCAAGCCCAGTATCCTATTTCCAACAGTGGCCAATCCAAGTCACAAGTACCTGGCAAGTACAAAACATTAAATAAATTTCAAGCTACTATTGCTTATAAATGAATAGCAGTTTATGGATTTTTCCTGTAGGAACGTATCCAAACCTTTTTTAAACCCAGTTACACTAACTGCTGTAACCACATCCTCTGGCAATGAATTCCAGAGCTTAACTATGCACTGAGTGAAAAAGAATTTTCTTTGATTTGTTGTAAAAGAGCTACTTGCAAACTTGATGGTGTGCCCCCTAGCCCTTCTATTATCTGAGAGAGTAAATAACTGATTTATGTTAAATTTTTCAAGTCCTTTCATGATTTTGTAGACCTCTTATCATATCCCCCTTCAGTCATCTCTTCTCCAAACTGAACAGCCCTAACTTCTTTAGCCTTTCCTCATAGGGCAGCCGTTCCATGCCCTTATCATTTTGGTTGCCATTCTCTGCACTTTCTCCAGTGCAACTATATCTATTTTGAGATGCAACTTCTCCTGGAATGCTCCGACATGCCCTAACTTTGCCCCTTTTTCAACACATTTGGTTACTCATCGATGCGTATAGACACGTAACTCGGCCGTTTTAAAATATGAATTACTCACATTTGGCCCAAATACTCGCGTATATGGGCCTTTTAATGCAAGCAACATGTTTTAAAATTTACCCTTAAATGCTAAAGGGCTTAACTCTCCAAATAAGTATATTCATATGGCTAAGGAAGCCTTTAGACTTAAGACAGACATATTGTTTGCTGAGAAATCTCACTACAAGAAAGGCTATGAGTTCCCAATAAGGAGTAAATGCATTGGAGGCTCATACTAGGCTTCTTTCATGAAAAAGAAGGGAGGGGTGGGGATTGTTTTTTCCAAAGACACCATCTTCATAAAAGAGAAAATAAAGAGGCATCTGAAAGGCAGATATCACTTATTAAGTGGAAGGTTGGAGAAAATTCTTTTTCACTCAACGCACAATAAAGCTCTGGAATTTGTTGCCAGAAGATGTTGTTAGTGCAATTAGTGTAGCTGGGTTCAAAAAGGGTTTGGATAAGTTCTTGGAGGAGAAGTCCATTAATGGCTATTAATCAAGTTTACTTAGGGAATATCCACTGCTATTAATTGCATCAGTAGCATGGGATCTTCTTAGTGTTTGGGTAATTGCCAGGTTCTTGTGGCCTGGTTGGCCTCTGTTGGAAACAGGATACTGGGCTTGATGGACCCTTGGTCTGACCCAGCATGGCAATTTCTTATGTTCTTATATGCATATGATAACCCTTGTTGCAGTCTATGCTCCAAATTCTGGGCAGAATGACTTTTTTGGGATTGCGCCTGGCTAAAATTTCTCACATCTCTGAGCGTAGTTGGCTGATTGGTGGGATTTTAATTTGACAATGAATTTGACGTATGAAAAGGGAAGGGGGGCATTTTCTAAAGCCTCAGATGAATGTGGTCTGATTGACTTCTAGAGATGCACATGCATCCAGTTGAGAAAGACTATACATACCATTCTGGTGTATATAATTCTTACTCATGTATTTATATGCTACTAGATAGTACTGATTGGATTACTGGAACTACCAAAGTTCAGACAGAGCATAACTTAGTCTGATCATGCTCCCATAATAGTTGAGTGCTGTCTACATTTGGTCAGATGTGGTCTCTAGATCCAGCATTGGCTTTCATGTAATGAAAACTCCTAGGATGTTCAAACAAGTTATTTGGGACACTATGAAGGTCTTCATTAGGGGTAAGTGTATCTCCCTTAAATGCTTTTGCTAGAAAACTGCTTTGGGGGCTGGAAAGTAGTTTGAAAGGAAGACTGAAAGAGGTGAATGATCTGAATAAAAGACAATCATCAGCACTTAAAAAGGGGGAAATTCATATACATTAGACAGCATTTGAGACATCAGAGAAAAATGTAGTTTATAGTTTGCTGGAAATGAAACAGAGGTATTACACTTCAATAATAAAGCTAATAAGCTTTTAGTTCACAGACTAAGAAAAGAGGAAGTTCTGTGTCAGGTGAAATTCCTTCAATTTGATGACCTCAGGATAATTTCTAAGAGTGAAGATCCTGTACATGCAAATCATTTGCAATTTATTACAGGCTATTTTACACTGTGGAAAATCCTAAGGGAAAGACCCTCAGGAGATTTCCCGGATGCCTCTAAGTTGGCTTTGTATACCTCGTAATTTAGCCGAATAGGCTCTAAACAGCTAACAGGGGCATTCCTCAACCTGTGTTAGATCTAATTCTCAGTGGAGCACAGGATTTGGTGAGAAATAATGGTGGCGGGGTCGTTTGGCAATAGTGATCATAATATGATCAAATTTGAGTTAATGACTGGAAGGGGGTCAGTAAGCAAATCCATGGCTCTAGTGCTAAACTTTAAAAAGGGAAACTTTGATAAAAAGTGAAAAATAGAAAAAAAACTGAAAAGAGCAGCTACAAAGGTAAAAAGTGTGCAAGAGGTGTGGTCATTGTTAAAAAAAATACCATCCTAGAAGCACAGTCCAGATGTATTCCACACATTAAGAAAGGTGGAAGGAAGGCAAAACAATTACCGGCATGTTTAAAAGGTGAGGTGAAAGATGCTATTTTAGCCAAAAGATTTTCATTCAAAAATTGGAAGAAAGATCCAACAGAAGAAAATAGGATAAAGCATAAGCATTGGCAAGTTAAATATAAGACATTGATAAGACAGGCTAAGAGAGAATTTGAAAAGAAGTTGGCTGTAGAGGCAAAAACCCACAGTAAAAACATTTTGAAATATATCCAAAGCAGAAAGCCTACGAGGGAGTCAGTTGGACCGTTATGTGATCGAGGGGGTTAAAGGGGCACTTAGGGCCTCATTTTCCAAAGCTATCGCAGGCTTGTGCAGTTAGCGCAAGCCTGCGATAGCGAAAGTAGCGTAGGCCTGCGCTACTGAAATCGGGGCGGAGTCGGCCCCGGAAGAGGAGGAGTCGGGGCGTCACCGGGGCCAACTCTGCGACGACGGCGCGCACAGCGAAAAGGAAAGTGCCTTTTCGCTGCCTATTTCGCGCCCAATAACTACACCTTCTATGGTGTAGTTATTGGGAGTGATGCCGGCAGCGATCGCACCACGGCGGTGCGATTGCTGCCGGCTAGCACAGGACCGCCCCCCCGCCCCCTAGTAACGAAATTTTCTAAAGTATCGCAGGCCTGTAATACTTTAGAAAATGAGGCTTTAGAGAAGATAAGGCTTTGCATTAAACATTTTTACTGAAGAGGATGCTGGGGAGATACCTGTTCCGGGGAAGGTTTTCATGGGTAATGATTCAGATGGACTTAACCAAATCTCGGTGAACCTAGAAGATGTGGTAGGCCTGATTGACAAACTGAAAAGTAGTAAATCACCTGGACCAGATAGAATACACTCCAGGGTTCTGAAGGAAGTAAAAAATGAAATTTCAGATCTATTAGTAAAAATTTGTAACCTATCATTAAAATTATCCATTGTACCTGAAGACTGGAGGGTGGCTAATGTAACCCCAATATTTAAAAAGGACTTCAGGGGCGATCTGGGAAACTACAGACCAGTTAGCCTGACTTCAGTGCCAGAAAAATAGTGGAAAGTGTTCTAAATATCAAAATCACAGAACATATAAAAGACATGGTTTATGGAACAAAGTCAGCACAGGTTTACCCAAGGCAAGTCTTGCCTCACAAATCTGCCACTTTTTGAAGGGGTTAATAAACATGTAGATAAAGGTGAACCGGTAGATGTAGTGTATTTGGATTTTCAGAAGGCATTTGACAAAGTTCCTCATGAGAGGCTTCTAGGAAAAGTAAAAAGTCATGGGATAGGTGGCAATGTCCTTTCGTGGATTACAAACTGGCTAAAGACAAGAAACAGAGTAGGATTAAATGGACAATTTTCTCAGTGGAGGGGAGTGGGCAGTGGAGTGCCTCAGGGATCTGTACTGGGATCCGAGCTTTTCAATATATTTATAAATGATCTGGAAAGGAATATGATGAGTGAGGTAATCAAATTTGCAGATGATACAAAATTATTCAGAGTAGCTACCACCCAAGAAAGATATCTAGGCGTCATAGTGGATAACACATTGACATCGTCGGTTCAGTGTGCTGCGGCAGTCAAAAAAGCAAACAGAATGTTAGGAATTATTAGAAAGAGAATGGTGAATAAAAAGGAAAATGTCATAATGCCTCTGTATCGCTCCATGTTGAGACTCACCTTGAATACTGTGTACAATTCTGGTTGCTACATCTCAAAAAAGATATAGTTGCGATGGAGAAAGTACAGAGAAGGGCGACCAAAGTGATAAAGGAGATGGATCAGCTCCCCTATGAGGAAAGAATAAAGAGGTTAGGACTTTTCAGCTTGGAGAAGAGACGGCAGAGGGGGGATATGATAGAGGTGTTTAAAATCATGAGAGGTCTAGAACGGGTACATGTGAATCGGTTATTTACTCTTTCGGATAGTAGAAAGACTAGGGGGCACTCCAAGAAGTTAGCGTGTGGCACATTTAAAACTAATCGGAGAAAGTTCTTTTTCACTCAACGGCAACAATTAAACTCTGGAATTTGTTGCTAGGGGAGATGCGGTTAGTGCAGTTAGTGTAGCTTAGGGTAGCATGTTCTTATGTTCTTATGGGTTTAAAAAAGGATTGGATAGGTTCTTGGAGGAGAAGTCCATTACCTGCTATTAATTAAGTTGACTTGGAAAATAGCCACTGCTATTACTAGCAACAGTAGCATGGGATCGTTTTTGGATACTTGCCAGGTTCTTATGGCCTGGATTGGCCACTGTTAGAAACAGGATGCTGGGCTTGATGGACCCTTGGTCTGACCCAGCATGGCATGTTCTTATGTTCAGGGTGAACTGACACAGCATAAGCAAGTGCTGTAGCATTCATATAATGTCACAGTAAAAGGTGGCATGGACTTTTGGATTGGAAATAGCCTTTTAAGGCTCATGTAAAGCTAAAGCTTAGCTTTTAGAGTGTAATACCGTGCTGTGGGGTGGCAGTGATAGCACAAAGTTACGGTGGTATGAGTGATGCAGCTGTTCTCTCTTTGCTTCAGGAGACTCAGGATACTATTGCAGGACTGGCTTCTCACACCCATCGCTGTTCCCAGCATGCCGGTTGACATGAGGTACAACAAGGCCTTATGTTCTACCCACTGTGTCATAGAATGCACCTTCGGAGTTCTCAAAAGTAGATTTCGCTGTTTGGACAAAATGAGGGAGCTTTATTATATGTTTCGCCCAGAGTCGCTGAGCTAGTGCTGCTCTGCTGTGTATTCCATAATCTTGATTTCTTCTAATTTTGTGCATAATACAAATAAGACAGTGTTGTCCTTTAGCCACCAGATGGTGCTGCACAACAAGGAGAAAAAACACACAAGTGTATATTGAATATATGGGGATGGAATTTTCAATTGTTTTAACCTGTTGACTTTGGGAGATTGCCATTTAAACTTGTACTTTTGAAAAATGCCCTCCTCCCCCCACTGACTGGCTAGATTTAACACCCCTAAATTCACATGTTGGCCAGTTTTAGTTGAGCAAAGGGACATCTCCCAAGGCATTCCTTCTAGTCTAGGCCTAGGGCGCGGAGGTTGCCGAGGGCCAGGCATCAGAACACAGCCTCCAGACTGGCCAGGACATTGAAAAAGTTAAATGAAAACATTTTTGGTGCCTGGGCCTTTGCTTGGGTCTCAGCCGAGACCCCAGCATTGGGCCTAGGCCAAGACCCTTGCATTGTGCTTGGGTGTAGACCAGGGGTGGGCAATTCCGGTCCTCGAGGGCTGCAAACCGGTTGGGTTTTCAGGATATCCCTAATGAATATGCATGAAAACAATTTACATACGACTGAGGCAGAGTGCATGCAAATCTCTCTCATGCATATTCATTAGGGATGTCCTGAAAACCCGACCGGTTTGCGGCCCTCGAGGACCGGAATTGCCCACCCCTGGTGTAGACAATGGCTTCTTTGTCAGGCCACGGCCTATGCCTAGGTGAGGCCCAAGCCTTGGTCCAAGGCACTGGAGTCGCACAGGCATAGGCTGGGCCCCTGCTTTTGATCTTGGCTTATTCCCTAGGCTAGGCCTGACCAGCGATTTTTTTTTTTTAATCGATTTATTTTCAAACTTCCATAGCCACTAATGGTCCTAATGTCATGTGGGTCCATTAATGATGTGGCAAATGTTCTGCTTGCATTAACTGCATGTAGATACAAAGCTTTCAACATTCTTCATGTCCTACATAGTTCACACTAAGAAGTGGGTCATTTTGATTGTTACACTGCTGATATTATATATGCGATACTTTGGTCCGTATTAATTGATTATATTTGCCATACAATGCAACCTGTTAAATCTCGCATAAAAGCTCTATACAAATGGATAAAATAGAGGTTCTCTCAATAAATATTGGAAGGAACAACAACACACCATTCAACAGTTTCAATTTTTTTATATTCAACATCTGAAATTAAAACAAGGGGGAAACATCTCACTCTCTTTGCAACAGCGAGAACAATTTTTTATTATAAGTGGAACACTGTTAATCCATATGGTCTAAAACAGGCCATCAAAAGGAAAACATTTTCGGATCAACTTTTTATGAGTTTACTAATATCTGGGTAGCTGTAAGTTTGCTTCGATGATCATGGGGGTATTGGGCACAAATAGTCATTTTAATAGGGTATTCACTTTTGATTAGTACATTTAGATGTGAGGTAGGGGTATTAGTCTATATATTAGGGATGTGCAGAAGGAAAAACATTTTTTTCGATTTGGTTTTTGTTTCGCCGGCACCCAAATTTGTTGCATTAGTTTCATAGGGGGGGAAAACCAATTCGTTGATTAGTTTATTCGTTGTCCCATTTTCCCATTAAAGTCCATGGGGGAAGTATTTGCAAGCCTATTTTTGGCTGCAGAATTGGGGTTTTCTTATCAATTCTGATGAAACTTCTGGGGAGCAATCATCAGAATGAGAAAAGAGCTCCAAAGTACTTAGACTGTGGCAAAGTGGGCACCAAAGTGGCATGAATAGTCTAAGGTACTGTAAAGCGGGCAAAGGGGTACCAGGAGTGGCAAGAGTGCTTTAACAGATGTGCAAAGCAGTAGTGAGAGTATCAAAAACACACCACAGATTCAAAAGAGAGCACCGATAATGGTTGCATGAACCCTCGAAGGCAGCAGGACAGGGAAAGTGGCAAGACAAATGGCATCAACATCCTACAGCACAATGAAGGGGGAATATAGCAAGAAGAAAGAGTGTCAGAAAAAACCACAAGGCGCCGATAAAGGGACAAACCAGCAGAAAGACTAGCACCAAAAAACTGAGGAACCATGATAGTGGTGAGAACACCACAAGAAGTAGAATGAGTCATCTGGTATATGGCAGCGTGGCAGAAAGTTGATAGGGGCAAGACGGGCTGGCAGAGCGGAGGTAGTCAGATCCCTGTGGTTTTGATAGGGGCAAGAAGGGCTGGCCCCAGGGAGAATTCCCTTTCCTTTGTGCAGGAAAGGTCTCCCTAGAAATGGTTCTCCCCTAGAGTGGGGTATTTCCGTTGGCGTCTAGTGAGCTTTCGCTGGTCTTTTAAAATCTGGAGAACGTAGCAGATATTAGGGATGTGAATCGTTTTTTGACGATTTAAAATATCGTCCGATATATTTTAAATCGTCAAAAATCGTTAGAGCCGCGATACAATAACAATTCCCCCGATTTATCGTCAAAAAATCGTAAATCGGGGGAAGGGGGAGGGCGGGAAAACTGGCACACTAAAACAACCCTAAAACCCACCCCGACCCTTTAAAATAAATCCCCCACCCTCCCGAACCCCCCCCCAAAATGCCTTAAATTACCTGGGGTCCAGAGGAAGGGTCCCGGTGTGATCTTTTACTCTCGGACCTCGGTGCGTTGTAGAAATGGCGCCGGCGCTACCTTTGCCTTGTCATATGACAGGTCAAAGGTAGCGCCGGCGCCATTTTGTTTTTTGTCCCCCGACGTCAGGAGCGTAGGAGATCGCTCCCGGACCCCCGCTGGACCCCCAGGGACTTTTGGCCAGCTTGGGGGGGGCCTCCTGACCCCCACAAGACTTGCCAAAAGTCCAGCGGGGGTCCGGAACGACCTCCTGCAGTCGAATCGTGTTGCCGTACGGCCGGCGCCATTTTGCGCAAAATGGCGCCGGCCGTACGGCAACACGATGTTGTACCTTGACAGGAAGGCTGCTGCTTTACTATATCATGGTTTTAGGGAAGGCTTTAGGATCCCATACAGGGGTCCGGGAGGTGGAGGCGTCACTAAAAATGTGTGGTCGGTGGGGAGACTGGTGGGTGTGGCAAGGGACAAATTGCAGGTAGAGCTCTGCTTGGGGAAGATTGCCGGGACATTTGATGACTCTCCATTTCGTCAGATGCATTTCTCTCCATTAGTGGTCATTCCAAAGAAGGCACCTGGTAAGTATAGGTTAATCCTTAATCTTTCTTATTCGGTCGGAGAGTCCGTTAATGATTTTATTCCAAAAAGCGCATGTTCCAAGCGTTATGCCTCGTTTGATGCGGCGTTGGAATTAGTGCATAAGGCAGGACGGGGTGCGCTGATGGCAAAGGCAGATAATGAGTTGGCGTTTTGGCTGTTGCCCATATATCCGGGGAGCCTGCCGTTGCTGGGGTTTTCATTTAAAGGGCAGTACTTCATAGATCTCTGTTTACCCATGGGTTGCGCAATATCTTGTGCATACTTCGAAGTCTTCAGCTCCTTTTTGCAATGGGTTATGGAGTAACATGTGCGCTCTGACAGCATGTTGCACTACTTGAACGACTTCCTGTTTGTGGGACCCCAGCATTTCCAATCAGTGCCAGGATCAGTTAGATGGCTTTTGACGGTGGCCGGCATGGTTGGGAGTGCCGATTGCGCAGGTTAAGATGGAAAGGGGCCGTCCACACAGCTGACCTTTTTAGGAATCGAGTTGGACTCAGACGCAATGGTGTCGAGATTGCCAAGGGAAAACGTGTTGAAGCTGAAGGAGTTAGTGCAGGATGTGAGAGGGTTGACCAGGTAACATTGTGGCAGATGCAGTCCTTGATCGGATCACTCAGTTTTGCCAGCCGAGTCATTCCAATGGGGTGGGCGTTCATCAGGAGGTTATCGACTTCCACGGTCGGAATCCGTGCAGGTCATCATTTTATACGGGAGACTCATAAGGTTAAGAGGAACTGGGGGTATGGGAGGTGTTCCTGCAGTCATTCAATGGGATGAGATTGATACCGGGCAGCGAGATATCAAATTATGATATGGAGCTTTACTCAGATGCTGTGGGTGCATCAGGTTTTGGAGTGTATTTTTATGGCCGAGGATTGGTTGTCTGGGGGCATCACTAAAATATCACTTTTTTAGACCTATTTCCCATAATAGTGCCCTTGGCGATTTGGGGGGGATGAGCTAAGTAACAAATGAGTGGTATTTTGGTGCGATAACCTTGGAGTAGTGCAAGTAATTAATCGACTGTCCGCAAAGTGCTTGCAGGTATCTGCCATGCTATGGGAGTTGGTAGGTTTCTGCTTGCAGTGGAATATTAATATTAGAGCTAGGCATGTCTTGGGTATTCAAACTGTGATTGCGGATGCTCCTCTCTCATTTCAAGTGAAGTATCTTCAGGGAGTTGGCACCGCACGCGAGCTAGAAGACAGAGCTTTTTCTGTAACACCTATGGCGGCTCGGTCGGAAGAATGGAGATTAATTCAGAAATTGGTGGCCCCGGCCACTTGGGCAGCATATGTTTACGGGAAGATGCATTGTGGCACATTTCCTGCAGTCGGCAGGATGGAGGGAAGGACTGGTCAGAGAGGAGTTGATGGTGCAATTTATACTGTGGGCAAAGAACAACTGCTACTGATTGTCCTCAGTCAAAGCACACCGTAGCAGGGGTTTTCATTCTTCCAAAAGCTAGGGGGATGGGGGAATACGTCGGTGAGGCTTTGTGATTAAGAGGGTATTAGGGGGATGGCAGTGGGATCGGGAAAGGGTAGGGGATAAGAGGCAGCCCATCAGATATTTGGATTTTAATTTGCTTTGCAGAGCAGTTAGCCTAGGTGTGTTGGTCTGGGTACGAGGTTTTGTTATTCAGGGTTGCCTTTGCCTTGGCCTTTTTGGGAGTGACAAGGGATTAGCGAGTTGGTAGCAAGTTCCAAGACCAACAGAGCAGGAGTGGGGTTAATGGTTAACCAGGTGCAAGTGCAGGGAGATATGGTGACAGTTTGTATACAGAGGTCCAAGACTGACCAAAAAGGAAAAGTCCAATTCATAAGGTTAATCCCGGCCGAGGAACGGCTTTGGTGTGCCCCGTGCGGACGACTCAAGCGTATGTGAAAGTACGCCCCCAGAGTGGCAGGTTCCTTCTTGGTACACAGAGATGGGGTTCCACTAACAAGCTTCAAATTCACAAAAGTTTTGAAAGCTGCGGTTGGAGGGACTGGGGTGGGATGTGGAATGTTACAGTTAACATTCCTTTTGCATAGGTGCACCCATGACGGCAGCGGAAAGCGGCATGTCAGAAGTTGCGATTAGAGCTATTGGCAGGTGGAGATCAAAAGCATTCAAGTCCTACATTAGAAATGAATAGGAGGAGAAGAGGAGAGTTGGGGTAATGGGTTGTTAATGGTATTTTAATTCTCTTACAGAGCAAAAGGGGGTACTCAGAGAGAAGGGGTGTGCCTGGGTTGTGGGCCATTCCTTTAATCACTGGGCACAGCATCGAGCAGAGCAAAGACCATATGGAACAAAACTACTCCTGGATAGGATGAGTTGGAGGATAGTATGGTTTGGCAAATGGTAATGAGATGGGCAGAGTTGTTATCCTTCCAGCAGGAGCATGTTAAGGATTTGGGGACACTACAAATTTATTGATACATTTAGGGGAAATGATGTAAGGTGGTGCACGTGCAGGAATTTTTAGCCATAATTAGGAAGTGCTTGGCGAGAGTCATGGTGCTATGGCAAAGCATTCGAGTGGGTTGGTCGGACTTAATCATGCAACTGCAATGTAAGGATGAGGCATTGTGGAAGAGGGGCATAAAGAAATTGAACAGACAGATAGGCAGGTGGGTAATCAAACAAGGAAGGTTTTGGATAAGACATGAGTGGGCATGGGATCTGACTGAAGGATTGTTTAGGGGTGATGGAGTGCACCTGTCAGAAATTGGAATGGATTTATTCAATAATGCCTTGCAGAAAAGATTAGAAAGTGATTCAAGGTTAATAAAGGGCCACAGTGGAGAAACAAGGATGTACTGGGTCATCCTTGTTTTGTGGCGGAAACCCGAGCTCAAGTTGTAATTGTAATACTGCATTGTTGAAATGGGCATGGGGGGGGGGGGGGAGGGGGTGAATCTCGTGTAGTTGGGGGGGAGGGGGGCTGCTACACGAGATGGCCAATGGGCTAGGAGGGCTAAAGCTTAAGGCTGTGGCTTACCCTCGCTGGGACGAGGCGGGGTAAGAATGGAGTTGGAGTCATCCTATGCCTCACCACTGGGACGTGATGGTAGAGCGTGGAAGGAAAGAGATGAGGGGGGGGGGGGGGGGGGCAGGGATATTGTTAGAGTTATTACAATCATTAATGGAGTTGTGAGGGCTCGGGTTAAGAATAAATAAACTGTGGCTTTGTATAGCCATAAAGTTGTGTTGTGTTCATTGCGAGTGGGACAAGATAGAGGCAAGTGCAGGTCTTGCCTCCCTAAGTTAAGAGCTTTGCAAGTAATTGTTGCTAACTTAAACTTTATATGCCATATGACTGGAAGCCAGTGTAATGATTTAAAAACTGGAGTAATATGATCATGTATATTAATCCTCCCTGATAGCATGTGAGCTATCAGGGAGCTATCAGCCGCACAGAATGCAGCTTTACAAGTTGCATTCTGTGCGGCTTGTAAAGTCTTATTGAATTCATAGATAATGCACAGACAGGGAGAGAGACCTTGGGATGATTGTGTCTAATGATCATAAAATTATAAGAAGTTGCCATACTGAGTCAGAGCGAGGACCCATCAAGCCTAGTATCCTGTTTCCAACAGTGGCCAATCCAGGTTACAAGTACCCAAACATTAAGTAGATCACATGCTACTGATGTTAGTAATAGCAATGGCTATTCCCTTAGGGGCGGATTTTAAAAGGGTTACGCGTGCGCGAACCTATTTGCATAGGTCCAGCGAC